>NC_072025.1:22663591-22964091 GCF_027791375.1 Indicator indicator
TGTGAGTAGGAGGAAGGAACAGCTGTTCAACCTAGCTGATTTTGAAAGGGTCCAGAGTATTATCTGAAAGTAGAACTTGTTAAAAGAGCAGTTATTTGTAACAAGTGGTACAGAAGCATGAGTTTTACAGCTACCACTGTTAAAGCAGATTGCGTCATCTTCTGCATAGCCATGGAGGCCATGTTCCCAGGACTAGAGGGCATGGCTAGAAGAGGATGGTATGATATGAGGTTGGATGGATGCAAGCTGGGGACATCCTTGTAACACAGGTGGCCCAGGGAAGGCATGAACTTGAGCAAGCTCTGGGCCTGTGTTAAGTGACCTCCTTCACTTAAATCTGATCACCCAAACCGAGAGAAAAAACTCTGTGTTGTTAGCATGTGCCAACTATATACATCAAACACGTCAGGAAGGCTCAGGTTTGTCCACAAAGGCATTTTGGGGGTTTTATGTGAACCCAGGGAGTGCGTGTTCTCTGTCTTATTCATACTTCACTGAAAATCCAAAGGCTTCTCTGCTGTTGATAGCTTAGGGCCAGTGGAAGGAATATATTTAGTGATGTTCCAAAAGAATAAGTGGGATTATATTTTGGTGGGAAGCATGATGACTTAGGAGCAGCAGGGAAAATAAAAGAGATGTTCTGATTGACCCTGGCACAATGAACCCTAGTGAACTCCAGCAGTGGACACAAGTAGCCACAAACAATGTAAGTTAGAGAGGTCTGTGGTTATTTTACATTAACTTGCATTATAGGACAGTATGCCCTTGCATTTATCATAGTATGCTGCTCTAGCTTTCAGCTGAGGGTTGAGGCCACTGTGGCTGCAGACAACATAAAAGTTTTCTCTCTAAAAATCCTATAACTGAAGATCTCAAAGCATTTTGCAGGCATTAATAAATAAAGCCTCCAACACAGCTACCAGTATTTCAATCCCTAACGTTCAACAGTGCTTGTAAGTGCTGTTATAATAGTAACAGTTGTATCAATGCTCTTGCAATTCCAGAAATATTAATGGCATCCTCTCTGTCAACAGCCTCCCCTCCTCCAGACCCTGCTCTCTCATGGGCAGGAAGCAAAATTTTGCAAAGCAAAGAGCTTGCTGAGGAGTTTTGATCATTTGGGATTTAGCTTTTGTGGGGTTTTGTGCATGTCTGAGACAGGGCACTAACTAACTGGAGTGTTTTCTTGTACTCATAAGTGTTTTTTCTGACATCAAAAACATTTGTAAGGATGAGTTTTTTCTTACCTTTCTTACTGGAATGTCTTTGTGGTCACAGACAACTAATGAAGAGAACAAAGGAGAGAAAGTGTTGTAAAATCATTAGAAAAGAAAAGGGAAACACTATTCAAACAAATGCATTTTGCTATTACAATGCCATTTTCAGTCTTGCTTTCAGCCCCTACTGTTCCTTACTCTGGCTTTTCACTGGGGACAAAAAATTCATTAAATGGCTCTTCATTTTACAATATCAATATGTTTAAAGTCAAATTGTGCATCCTTTGCAGTTAATTTTCTTTTAAACACAAAGCACCATCAGAAAGTTTAGCTGCAGGGGGGCTACAGACAAGAAGGAGGATACAAACATCCCACTTATGAGAAATAATAATAATAATGAAGGCCTTTAAAGTGTAAAAGAAAATAGTGGCTTTTTTACACCACGGCTGTAAGACCTGTTCATTGATCTTTTCAAAGAAATGCCAACAATAGAGAGAAACCAGAATGAAAGAAAATGAAAGCAAAAGAATAAAAGCTGTAAAGAGTTGGGGTACAAGGAAGCAGTAATCCAGAATCAGTGGATGTTGATGGAGTCTGGGATGCAAGAAACATGAAAGCTCAGGAAAGAGCTTGGCTGTGTTGCTTCACTGGGCTATTGGCTTTGCTTAACCACCAGGTATTTTTACTCACAAATCTTTTTTTCTTTTTAAATTCTAAATGCTGCTGATATTGCTTATCAGACTACTTACAGCTCATAGAGGGTTTCTTTTTGGGGTGGACTTGTTCTGTAAGTGGGAATTCTTAGCTGAAATGGGCCTCAAACACTGCAGAAAGTCAGCCCTGCACTGGGGTCACAATGGAAGTGAGACAGACATGCTGCCCCTTCGAAACACAGGGAGACATTTTGTGATAGATGTTTGTGGTTTGAATCAAATTGAGCAACTAATGATTTGTGCTATGAATGTCTCCAGTGGAATGTTTTAATTCACAAGTGACGTGTGTTCTCCTGACAATCAGTGTAAGGAGCAGAAAGCCCATAGCACACAGTGTCTAAATGAAAATGTCAACAATATCCATGGCAAGAGAGCAGAGAGAACATAGTGAAGAGATTTTTACCTAGTGTGTATTTGTGCAATTCAAATAAAAAATATATTAATTCCTATTTGAAGAGGAGGGTTGTTGAAAACTTCAACCTGCTGTCCTTCCAGTCAAAATAGATTCAAGCTGTAATGTTTAACCCAATTTTCTTCCTCCTCACAAATAAAAATGGCATCTGAACTAATTTTACTTTTTATGCACACTTGGTAAATTCCAGGTGTGTAATTACACCTGGTCCTCCAGTAGGGTATAGAACAGGGCACCTCTTTCCATCACATAGTGAACAGAATGCTAACATTTCCCCACGTTCAGAAACCAAAGCTATGTTGTGTGGCTTTGGTACAAGAGAGATATCATCTCCTAAGTCTGTCATTATGAGGAAAAAAGAAATTGCTCGAATTGCTTGTTGAAGGAGAAGGGCAGTGGTGCCACTGCTAAGATAAATCCATATTGCAAGTTCCCTAATTATGACCCTGAATAAACTCATTTGGAGTGGAGATTTCAGGGACCTGGTTTATCACTTTACAACTCTGAAAAATATAGGAAGCTTAGCATGGGAAAACATGCAGCAGCATGAGTTCATGGGTGCAGGATCACCAGCTGAAAAAAAAAGCAAAGGCTAGCACACCTCAGCCACGGCTGCTCATGGTGACTGACTGCCAGCATGGTCCAGTGCTGCTTCCAAGAACAGTGGAAGCCATTGAGATGTCTGACAAATGTGTGGAGGAGCCAGTCTTGTTATCATATGATTAGGAGTTTAGGCTCCTATTGGGCTCAGACCAAAGAAAGTCCTGGAACAAGACAGATAATGAACTTGGGTTGTAAAATGCTGTATACTCCTCTGCCATTTTGGCCACTGATCCTGTACCATATGTCAAGTGGGCTGCAAATTCCCATAAAGCAGCAGTTTGCTACACTAGACCTCTAACAAAGGAGGTTGTAAAAGGAATAAATGGCAAGTGGAAGCTGGAAAGCATGCCAAATGTACAGCACATGCTTATTAACAGCAACACAGAAGCCAAAGGGAGGCAGAAGTTACATATGGGAATAGACTTGTGCATGGGGAAAAGGGAGAGTGGCAATTCTGCCAAAGTCACGTTGCTTTGCTTTGCCTTTTTGCCCCTTCTGCAATGCTTCAGCCATTCTGGGAATTTGGAATCACAGTTCTGTCTGTGTTTTAAGTCACATTCATAGCAGAAAAATCCGTTATTTTATCCTTTACTGATCCTCTGCCCACTGCTAAATCATCTAGGGGTGGTTTGGATAGAGAGCAATCTTCAGATAGGAGTCTGCAAGGGCCAAAACACTGAGCCCTCATCACATGGCCTCTTTCTGCTGTATAAGAGACAGTTGTAGGCATTTTCAGCTAGGGCTACAAATGTTGATTTTTATGATAGCAGTTCTGTAATTTCCAATGAGTCTATGGGCTAAACACTGATCATTGAAAGCTTTTTAACTTGGTGAATGCCATTTTGTGTAAATCACAATGTCTTGTGGGAGTATACCCATTTCAACCAAATGTCATTAGTAAATTTAGAAAGGTTTTTAGTAGTGCTTTAGCAGAACAATACACTTCAAATGACCATTTCAAACGCTTTTTCTGTTGTTTTTTTTATTATTAATAAAAATCAGAATGGAATTTTTCAGCTTTTTTGAAATAAAACTTTCCTAGTAATTGGTAACAATTTCATGTTAGCAACTTCATTTCCCAGGAGGTGTCTGCATGGAGTAGGTTTTCATGCACACTTCTGTTCATGAAAATGTTCTCAAGGTGGGAGAGAAATTTGTATTTCTTCAGGATGGCAGAAATACTTTGTCAAAGCCTGGTTTACCTGCAGAAGCTGGTTTTGTAAAAGAGTGGAATAAAGCATACTTCAGTTTGACTAAATAGAAGTTCTTTAATAATTTTGGAGCTTCTGTGGCTCAAACAGCTGCAGGTTAGAACAAAAAGACCACATGTGTAAATATGCACAGCTTTTGGATTAATAAAAAATCATTGTTTCCCAGAGAAATCATCGTGTACAGCTACGATGGAAGGAAATGAATCTTGAAAGACAGAGTTGGGAACAAAAGCAGCAACTGTTTGTAAGAGCAAGGTTGTTTTACAGAGTATTCAGTATCATCCCATAGTAGCTTCCAAAGAGTTTTGAAAAATAGCCCAGATATTGGATGATATGCATGAAAGTCCAAATGAGCTGCAATCAACAGCAAACCACTTGAATTTCACTCATCTTCCTTCAGAGAGTATTCCAAGATCCTTTTGGAGTTCTTCCTTTTGCAAGCAGATATTCAAATTTGCCATCACGTACCAATGTAAAAATGAAACTTGGTATCATAAAACAAACAAGAACACCTGAAGCTCAAAAGAAGAATGGACCTAAGACTGTGAGCATTCATGCAAATGATCTTACCTCAATGAATTATTTCACTGGTTTTGCTTTGTATATAATTATTTTTAAGACCAGATCCTAAATTCTAACATTTTCAGGAGAATTTGGCTGAATTATTTCCCAACTGTTATAACTTCCTAATGTGAGCTAAGAGAAGAAGGAAAATGCAAAGTTAACACTAGTTATGAGCAGTTAAAACTAGGGGAAAACCAGACCAAACCAACCAAACAAAAAAACCAAACTAACCTAACAAAAACCAAAACCAATACAAAACCAAACAAAACAAAAACAATCAAACAAAAACTAAAAAATAAACAAAAAAACCACTTGCTGGTTAAATTTAATCCTGTTTGGCCATGACTTGTTAGCCTTTGTCCACTTGAGTAATATTTGATTGATTTTAGCGAGGCTCTTTAGAAGTACAGCTCACTGCTGTCTGAATTTCATCAAACACATCCTCATTTTAGTCTCATTTTAGTGATGGTTCTTACCATTCACACAAACATTAAGGAAGGAGCTGTGCTTAATCTTAACTGTTTGTACATTACTCAACCTAAAGACATCGCTTCCTACCTACATGTACCCTACAAAAAGCAAGCCTGAGTTGTTTAGACAAAATCCATGAAAAAGAATAGATAAACATCAGAGAAATCACAATAGGGGCTGAAAGAAAAAGGAGACAGAAAAATCCATTACAAATGAAAATAATAAAGTCTCTTAAACTTTAAGGAAAAAAAATAGAGGCTCATTTTGTACAAAGATAGTGAGATGTGTTCATTGATCTTTTTAAGAGTCAAGATGAAATTGGGCGGCAGCTGAATAAAAGAAAATGAAGTTCCATTAATGCAATCCATCGAAAGATAACTCAGGTAAACTGATCAATGCAGCACAAATAATTTCTAACCTTTCCCCTCCTTGGAGAATATGTTTGGGATGGTTTGTTGTGATTATTTTTTTCCCTTCTTGAAGAGTGTAAACAGCATACATCACCAATTTCAAGTGCTTTTTAGATGGCTTTTCTAGAAATAATTGGAGAATTTCTGGAACTAAGCATGGTAATGGCTTCTCCTCAATCCCTCTCCTTCATCACACCCTCATTGCCTTGAAGAATATCAATACATTGAGAAAGTTTGAGGGCTTTTCCTATTTTTTAAACTCTCAATGATCTTACTTCCTCTCTGTCTCCTCCTTCAAAGAGGTTTTGAAACAGCTGGCAATTAGAAACAGCTGCAGCCATCACTGTTGTATCCATGTACTTGGGAGAAACTTCATGGCGACTGAAATACAGAAAGAGCCCAAAGGCCAGAAGAGGTTTGCTCCTTTCAGGAGTCTGTATCAGCCCCTGCTGCAGAGCCTGGCCCTTTACCTCAAGCAATAAAGCTTTCATTTGAATTCTTCATGTTAGCCTGGATGTCAGACATGACACACAGCAGAGAGCATCTGAGATCTGAAACTGCTGCTACACAGGTGCAGCATCCTTCATCCAGAGGAGTTATGCAGGTTGGAGGTCCTCACTTCCCTCTTCTGGGAAAAGTGAAGTTCCATGAATACAATCCATTCCTCAGCTCCCAGAAAAGGAAATGAGAAACAAACACATTTATGGTAATACAAATCTAGAAACCTTAGTATTTGTTGCTATTTCTTTTCCTACTCAAAAGGAAAACCAAACTTCACACCTGGGATTTGGCACCTTCCTTCATCATCAAGTGCAACTATAAAGCTATTCTAATTTTGCTGCAATTTGCACCCAAGCCACAAAGTAACAATTAGAGCCTGGTAGTTAATGTAACAAAAGAAACAATGCAGCACCTTTTTGAGCAAGATGTAACCAAGTTTGTATGGAAAGCACTGTACGGTGCCCCTGGGTTTCAGTAAATGAAACAGGCAGCTGCAGATGCTGCATAATTGTCAAAACAGGAGGCTGTGTGGTTATATACCCCAAATCCACCCCCTTTTATAAAGCTGCATCACATAACTCAGCAGCATAATAATTTGCTTCTCTGTGAACAAGTTGTCTCTTCCCCCTGAGACAGTGCTTTATTCAGGTCAGGTATGAAGTTATGTGAAGGTCAGTATGGGAAAGATCAAACTACACCTGTCTAGATCACACCTGCTCTGCTAATAAAAAGGTATATTCCCTGCCTGGTTTGCACACATAAATACTCAGTAAGATCTTACATGGAATGGTAAAATGTTCCACAAAATGATTGAGTGTAAAGCTTGGGAAAAAAAAAAACACCTTGAAAAGAATCATTATCAAAAACATTTTAATACAGACGTCTTTCTGTTCCAGCTTTCACTGCATGCAAATATCGAAGCTCATACTTAAGCATGTTCTGATATCCCATCCCTGAACCTACAGAGGGGCATTAGTAATTCAAAACAGGATATTATCCACTGACAGGTAATCATTGTCTGCTGAGAAACATCTCGGTTTACAGTACAGCTGTTGGCTATCAGCTGTGTTAAATAGTGGTGCAGGGAGATTTGCAGGATTTAGAGGGGTTTTTAAGAGAAAGCATAGAGTAAATATCAACAATCACCATTTAAGTAAAATTAGCAAGAAGGTAGGACCTTCTTTGCTCATTCAAAGGTAAGGATGAAAGACTTGATTGCCCCATTCTTTATTATTTAGGTTACTCTTTTGCAAAAGTATTTGGACATCTTTCCTTTTAAACCCTAAAATATGTTCTAAAATCTTACCCAGAGAGTTATTTTAATTTTTCATATCACCAGACATATAAGTATACACATGGTAGAAAAGAAAACGGATTAATTAAAGGAAGTGTTAAATGAGATGTTTATAATTTTCATACAGAGGAAATTAGCTTGACTTTTAGCCCGAGGATATCACATCACACAGACTTCTTGATGCATCTGAAAAGGATACACAAATAGAGAGCTGTCTCTTTTTTTGTCAGAAACCCAGTGAACTTCAAATTTTACAAGGTTGTGTCCAGCAGTGCACTCAAAGTCACAAGGGATTCTGGGAGCCAAGATCACACAGAGGATGTTTTATTACATGATGGGAAGTCTGGGGAAAACTGAACTTTCAACCCTTTTTGTGAAAGCATATGAATTCAAAACTCGAGCTGATCTACAATAGCAACTAATCATCAAGAAAAGCATTTGTTAGTGACTTACGAAAGAAATCTCCAATAGATAAGAAACAATTGGAAAATCTTATTGGTTTTCTGCACTTCAGAAAGCAGTTTTCCTCAGTAAGTTTTATGAGACAGTCAAGGAAGTTAAACAATAAGGAAATCAGGTCTTCACCTCACTTGGGTTTTAGAATGAAAAGGAAGAATCTGTTATTAATGGTTTAAGACCTTTACTGCACAGCACAAGAAATCCAAAGTAATGATGCCATCACTCTCAAGTACCAGGAGAGGTCAGGACCAAGGGATAGAACTGAATATGTGGCCTCTTGGATCTTTCCTCTCTCAGAGACATCTCTACCAAAATAGTTTAATTTACGTTTGAGTGTCTTACCAAAGCTCAGGAAATACCAGGGCTTTCCTGAAAGTAAATGTTTTGTATACTGTGCGTGAATCCACAGACGAGGACAGTGCCGAGAGATGCTTGTTAGTAATGGAAAAGGTCTTCTGAACTCTGCAAAAATGGAAGAATCTTTTCTTTCCTCAACATTTTTCAGCTGTGTGGATAGAGAGATCTCCCTCCACACAATACCTGGTTTTGTGTCCTGGTTTTGAGACAAGTATAAAATAGACTTACAGACTTTGCCTGCTATTACTATAACAATTTTTTTTTTTCACTTCCTCTGTTTTCCCACAGTGCCTCTGAGTCTTTTCTCTGCACTCTCTCCTTGTTGAGGAGATGGGTGATCAGGACTACCTATTAGATAAATTGCTGTAAATTCCTCCTCCTCCATCTGTGTCCTGAAGAAGCAGTCACACATCTGATGTTAATCTTAACACCACATTCTATATAATGAAATTTCTTGTTAAAACTCTTCCTACACCATTATATGTCAGGATGGCAATATTAGTCATCCAGTGGCATTTGCACATACAGTATCCTTTCCAAAATCCTTGGAACTTTTGTTATGTGGAATCTGCCAGCTTTAATGAAGCTTTTAACTTACTGCATGAGACGCCCCCCAGCCCATACGATGGTTGTCAAGTCCTTCTTTGATGAAGCACCATTTGATTTGCCAACAGGTGGACCTCCTAAGAGGGATTTCAAGCTCTTTCTAATTTCTGTCAATTTGAAATAGAAGTACTGCATCCAGAAGTATAGATTTTCTTCTTGGAAATTTAAAGTAAGATAAATCCATCCAGATTCTTGCCCTTCTTTTCTACACAGTCACAGCTATTGCTGAGTCCAGCCCTATGGCAGACGTTTAGGGATGGGAAAGTCTAGGTGGATGTGCAGTAATCATGTAGAGTGATGGCTCAAATTACATTAAAGGGACTCTGTACTGAGACTCTTTTCATTACTTTTCCTTTTCTCTGTTTATGCCACAAATTTGACACTTTGTGACACAATATTGGTTATTATTTTTCTTTTTTTCCTCTTGTCTGTTAAATTTAATAGGAAAATCCAATTATTATATAAATAGAGCCTTGTTATAATTGTCACAAACAAGTTAGCATAACAATGAAGAGCAACAACTTTCTGAAGTCAAAGAAAGCACTGATTCATGACTGTCTCTGAGGTGTGATTGATACAGAATGTTTTGAGGGTATATTTTCAACATTCTTTTTCATTTTACAGCTTGCTTCCTCAGATCATCCTTGCTGAGGCATTTTTGCAAAAGAAAGGTGCTCTGGAGGAGGGAACTTTCAAGAAATTCATTTTAATTTATTTTCTTTTCTTTTTTTTTTTTTTTTAAGGAGTGAAAAAAAAAGCCCAAAAAAAGCCATTATTTAAACAGCCTTCTTCTTGAAATGTTTCCGGCAGATGTTTATGTAGAGAATGTGCTGGAGCTCCTTCAGTAAGACACAGAAGTGACATTTCTTGAGGGTTTTAGTTGGAGAATTTGTCTTTCACATCATGTCTTTAAACATCTGCAAAAGGCAACAGATTCTTTATTATCTTCCTAACTTGAAGGAAGGCACAATACACAGTCCTGAGTCCTTAGCAAATGGTATTTAATGGGGCTGACAGATGAGAAATATCTAGCTCTAATGTTTTCCTTCAGTAGAAATTCACCTCTTGACCTTATGACTTCAGAGTACGGCTGCTGCCTTCTGAAATAGAACATTTCCTTCCATTCAGATGTGCTTTCTATGGTTTTGTTGTATTGTTTTTCTTTATTGCTCAGTTATCTGCTTTAGGGGAAGGTATCATCCTTAGGATTCAAGCAAAAATAAAATTATAAATACTGCAGGCACACTTATGCTGGGTCTGTTTATGGCACTTGTGCTTCCAACTCTCTTTTCATTTCCACAATTGCTTATTTTTCTCCTTCCTCACAAAAACCAAAGCTGCCTTCCTTTCCTGTCCTTTCTTTTAAAAGGATTTTGAAGGAGTGGTATAATTCAGCTTTCCTATTCCTTTGCTTGAGTTTGGTTATTTGCTGCTTTGCAGAAAATGTGGACTGGGGTCATTACTCAGGGCTGCCCAGGTTGGCCCTCCTACATTACAAAGCTACCTTTGTAAGAGGAATTCCATCTATCTTTTGGTTTTCTGGTTTGTTTCAGGTCCTTAGGAGGGGTACAGGTTTGGCTGTGGGTTTTTGCACTTTCCACTGTATTGTGTTTCAGTTGTCGAACCTTTTTTCCCCCCTTCCTTTTTCTCTTTCTTTTCTCTTTTTTTTCTTCCCTCAAGGGTTTTCTCTGGGAAAAGTTTTCTGGGCTTTGGTCCAGCCAGTGTCACAATTCACAGCTGTACTGTTTGATTCAAGTGCTTCAAGCTGCCAGTGAGGTACAGCCAAACAAGATTAAGGGCTTTTTTATTAAAGCAAGCACCCACATGTGCTGGTATGGTTAAGGCTACATCAGGCATTCCAATATGAACCCCAATTTCTGGAGACCTTTAGTTCTCAAACGTGAAATATTTATGCCAGGCTGAAACTTGACCTAGATGTACTCATCTGGAAGGAGCTGTAACTCTTTGGACAGAAATGGTTTGGCTTTTGTTAAGGAAAATGTACTGATTTCAGGATAAGCAGCTAAAATAAAACCACAGAGAGATACAGCTGTGTATGTTAAAAACAGCAACAGAGATAAACTAAATGCAATGTTTGAAATAGTGAACTTTAAGGGAAGGCATGCTTTAGGTAGCAAGAGATTCATCTATTAGCTTCCTTCCCTGGCACATGATGCATTGGAACCTTCTGTGCTGGTCAGACTCTGATACTCCCAGCACTTCCTGGCCCATTGCCAGCACTGAAGCAATGCCTGCAGCACTTCTGCTGTTGGGCCCTGCCTGCCCCCCAAGTGTTAGTGCCTGCTAGACCCCAAAGGTCACCTCTAAGGCCCAGTCATGCTGTCCAGCAATTGGATTATTTTTTTCTGTTGGGATTGAACCATGAAGAATTGGTGATGTGAAACAAAGCACTCTCTTTTTTTCCCAATTTTTGATGTGAGCCAAAATGTGAGCCCACATTATCAGAGAAAAATGCATTTTTAAGCTCCCTTTTATTTCAAAAAACACTCAAATCAAAACAGTTCTTTTCATAGTGATTGTTATCTTTTGGGTTGACATTTGTGAAGATAAATGAATTGATATTTTAAACATAAACATACACATGTCTGTGGAAAATATGATGTGCTATAGTAGAGCTGAAAGGGAAAAAAAAAAATGAAAGAAAGAAAAAAGGAGGAAGAAAATGAGAAACCACACCAACCAAATCACAACTATAATCTTTTCTCCTTTTGGCCAACTATAAAGTGTATCAGAATGTCTTGAAAGTTGCTGGCATTTCAAATTTTGAAATTCTTAGACAGAAGTAGCCTTTTTCAATATTAGGTCACCCTTTCTTTTTCCTTTTTGTCCAGCTGTGTTACTAAATGTTACATGTGCCTTGGTGAAGCCTCCGCACCCACACTGACAGAGACAACTCTTCTTCCTTTCAAGAGAGAGGTGCTTTTATAGAAGCATACATCTAGATGGCATGATGACCAACAGTGAGAGCTGTAATTCTCTCTCCAGGAGCTGAAAGACAGCTACAGCTTTGTGTTCTCACTCAAGGGGCATTTCAGGAGAGAAGTATACCTGGGTTTTGTTGTAAGGAGTAACTTCAGGTGAAGAAAATAAAAGCAAAATCAATTCTTGAGAGTAACTTCTTATGAACTGAGATATTTTCATTTCGAACCTCCACTTTTTCATATTGGGAAATATTCAAACAGAAAATTTGGAGTGACTTTTATTTACTGCTGAGTCCTTCATTTTCTTTTAGAGGCTTTATATTTTCCTGAAATGTTTCCTTTTGGTTTAGTGGTAGATTGTGTAACCCTGAAGCCTTAGTTTAGCTGTCACAGTGTGACAGGGCTGCATCAAGTGCCAGCCATATGGATCATATGTTTTAACTCATTTTGTATCATAGCTGGCATTGCAAACACTGTGTCAATCTGGGTGTCACTGTCCTACCATTTTCAAGAGAGGAAACAAGGAAAAGGAAGGATGGGAGCATAGAGCTAAATCTGCACTCAGTCTGATGTGTTTGCATAATTGCAGGGTAATGCTGTTGTTCTCAAGTCCTCGTGGTCAGGCATTTCTTAGCCATTTCCTGGATTTTTCACTTGTAGCCTAACGGTATCAAGATACAAAAACCCACATCCTCATTTCTGCTGCTCATGCAACCTTAGCAGTGCCTTGAGACTTAAACACAGACAAACTGCATAAGCGTACAAGACTTTGAAACCAAAGGCAACGGCATTAATATTCTGTGCAAATGTAAAGAAGCCATGAAAGCTTTGTTTGTTGCTAAAGAAACCAACTAAAGCAAACAAGTTGAAGAAAACAAAGACTTGTGTAATTGTTTTAATTAAAACTCCACTTATTCCAGCAAAACTGCAGCACAGTCGCTCTGCAAATGTTTCTTGCTTAGACCTGCATACTCAAAAACTATTCTTAATAAGTGAAATAAAACATTGCCAGCCATTTTCCAGTCCCCTCTGACACAAAAGCTCCTAGACAAATTGTAAGGAACCCATGCAAAACTTTGTGACTGTTTACTTCAGATTTTATCCCAAAGGAATTTATGGAACTCACCATTCAACTCCAACAGCATGTTATCTCAAATGAAATGTAACGCTTCTTAAAGCATCAAAGAGCCTTGTGGCATTTAGCCATAAAATTCACTGTGACTTAAGACATCCAAAACCCAGCACAAATGCAGGGATCAGACTGCCCTGTATGGTTATTTTAAGTCTTCAGGGCCACAAGCATGCTTTCTTGAGTCTGGGCCTTCCATGTGTTCAGGCTCTGGTAAAAGCTAGAGCAGCCTGGCGACTACTTTGCCTTGCACTAGCTGCTAAGCCTCTTCACTCTTCCTACCCCACAAGGCTGTTTTGGCATCTCAAAATAAATCAGCTACAGAAAGGAACTTGTTAGTAGTTCCTCAGCTTCTGGAACCAATCCAAGCCTCTGCTTCTTAATGCAAAGTATGAATGACACAAATACATCCCAATTTCAATGGAAGGACAACGTCTGACCTCTCTACAAAACAGTGTCCAACGAGGTTCCTGTATTCTCATAAGGCTTTTAAGCATGCAAGTTCAGCTATGATTTGAAATCTTTTGTCTCCCTCAAGCACAGACTGGCTTCCACTTGCTAAACTTGTGCTAACATTTCACTGCTAATATATGAACCCAGCATGTTGTCACTGCGTGGTAAAGAGGCAGTTATAAAATCTGAACCACACTTACTTCCTTCTCTCAAATAATCTCTTCAGATACTGCAGTTGGCTTGAGCCTGTCTTTTATCTTCTTTACTCAGTGCTCCCAGAGCTCCTTATCTTCACAAATGCTTGGATTTGAGTAAGTGTATGCTGGGAACTGATTTTTGTGTGCATTGTTTTGTTATGTGGTTTATTATTTGTTATTTTGTTCTTGTTTGTTTGTTATGTTTTATGATTTGTTACATCATTGTTATGACCTTCTTTTTTCCAAGATTCCTGAGCATTAGCATTTTTAAATTTGGAGGTTAGGATAGGGGTTAGAAATATCCTACAGGAAGCCATAATTTATCAATGGAAGAATTGAGATTTTCTTCTAAACAGCTCTTTGGAAGCTGTAAACAGCTTATACTAACTCTATTTTTTTAATTTTCTGTTTTCTTTTCCAGGGATTGGATAACTGAAGCCTGTTTTAACTAGAAACTGATCACCACTTGTATGAGCAATGAAAGTGAGATCTGTTTGTAAGTAATGCTTTTGGCAACACACACACCTTGCTCAGATGGTCTCACATCTTCATCTTATCATATAAAAGCCTCATCACCCAAGCCTTTCACTGAGAATGGTGAAAACCTAATCAGCTGAAAACTGTTTGGGATTTCAATGTTGATAATGAAGATTTTATTTATGGAATTGCTGAATATGCAGATAAAGTCTAAAAATCAACAGCCTACTAGACACAACAATAGTCCAAGAGAAAGGAATTACATCATTCCTATTTTATATGTGTCAGTGTGAGCTGAAATTCCTCCACCACACCAACAATAACCAGGCTATCCCAGTCTGGAAGTGAATGAAAGCCGTATTTACAAGCAAAATCTACAATCTATGGTGAAATGCAATGAATATGTAGAAATATACAAAATTCACAACATTTGCAAATATATACAATCAACAGAAAAGCACAACTGATCTCCCTTTGCTTCCCCCCAAAGGGGAGTTTTCCCAAGGGGCCTCTCTCCCAGGGGCTTCTCCCCCCTGGCAGAAAGCAAAGTTAGCTAAAGCAGAAAAGTTGTTAACTTAGCTGCCAAGGTCAGTACGTGTTATCTTCAGCCAGAAGAGAAGAAGAAACAGCAACCAGACAGCCCAGCAAGCTGCCCTGACTGCAAACTGCAGAGTGCCCCACTTTGTTTTGAGTAGTAGCTCTTAAACATTTCTATCTATCCAATGGAAGTGTTTAGAACAATCATTATTTTGCTTTCTTACACCCAATAGTGACTTATTTACACTCTTTCACTTTCTCTGCTTGAACTTTGCAAAGAAAAATTAAAGAGACAGTTTCAAACCATCACATTATAATATACTTTTTCTTCCATTTACATGTTGAAAAAGAGTAAAAGAAATGTGAGATGCAATTATTTCTGGCATCTTCCAACCTGGTTTCATGATTCACATGGGTGTCCTGTGTCCAGTTAACATTTTGGTAGTATGCAAAAGGTGTGGTCTATCAAGCAGTGCTGAGGATGTGGAAGAACTTTTCCACTCAACATCCTTTAGGCTCAGGTGAAAGGTGTGAACCCCCAGCAGAGAAGGAAGGAAAACATAAGTAGGGATCAAGAACTTCCCATTAATTCCAAAAGACAGCCCAGGGTCACTCCTGAGTCTTGTTGTCTCTGTACTACTAACAGAGATATGTGTGGTAAATTCAGCCTTCTCTCTTTAAGATCATCATGCACATTCCCAAGACATGTTTAATAGGGAGGTGTGTGTGTATGGGAAGAAGGACTATACAGTTTCCTAACTCTCTTTTTTTCCCCTGAAATCAGTAATCATGTCAGAATAGAGCTAGTAAAATACAGGGAGAAATAAGGTCCTTTAATATAAGCCTCTCTGCTTGTCTGTCCTTTTATATGCCACCTCCCAACATAGTGTCTGAGTGCAAAGTTCTTCACCCTCATCTGATTTAAAACTTAAAATGGATGCTGTGAAGACCTAGCGTCCGTAGTAAACTGCTCAAGATGAATCAGCTGTTCAGATTAGCCTTACAGAAATGATAATGGGGTTCTGTGTTCACAGCTGAGTTATTTAAACTGTCTGATTTGGTCCACAGCTTCCTTGGACATTAATAGGTTGACTGCTATGTCGCTGAACTTAGTGCATGAAAGGTCAGCCTTTGAAAAGCTAAATAAGGTAAGTGCAAACTGAAGCATGTTCCAGGCGATACCATGTACTCTAAATGCACTTGAAACCCCTAAGAATCACTGCTGCTCTTTAGCATTTTTCCATATCTGGTTTCAAAGTAGTAGATCCTTGGATCAATACTTTGATTTGATCTCTCATCCAGCAGGAGATTCAGGGGGTTGTTCACATTATAAACATATGCTCTTCCTGACGCATCTTGAGTAAAGCAGATTGGAAACTTCTTAGAAGATAGCTTTTCATCAGCAAATGCTGATGACTTCGATGAATCTGAAAGACTTCTGGGGACTGCAGCAGTTTTGCTGAAATTGATGAGAGGCAGCATTATCTGGCAGGGACACTTTTCTTCAATGACGATGGAATGCTTAATCTGTCTTTTTTTTGATTTTATAGCAAATTCTAACATACTCTTGTGCACACCTTGAAGTGATTAAGCCGGTGAAGAATTTGATTAAGATTAAATGTTTTCAACTGTCCCAAAATAAAATCATTTCAATTAAATTAGCTTGGATGATCTCTACATTATGGCAATTTTATTTGTGTGGCACATTTTGCTGTTTACATTACTACTCCTGTTTGAAGGAAGAACAAATTTTGGCATGCTGATATTTCCTCCAGAACCATCAGCCTTCCTCTTCAGCAGCCTGTGAGAATGATCGGAAAACTCAAAGAGCATCACTCTTCCCCTTCCCCAAGCCCTCTCTTTGATGGTGGGGTGGGGAGGAGGGAGAAGGATAAGAGTTAAGTTTATCATTTATAAATAGAGACAGTCCTTCACACTCACTTTCTTGAGTACTCTTAGAGCACTAGGGGAAAGAACAAAATTAATCGAAGAAATGTTGGGAAAGTTCTGTATGTTTCAGGAACGTTCCAAAGCAAAAATTGGCTCTGGCAGTCCAAGTTTAGAGGCTTATTCTTTCAAAAGGAGCCATCAGTTAGTTTCTCAAGTTTAATTCTTTATCTGCAGCTGGAAAGCTTGTTGTGCAATAATCATAAATGTTTGTAGAATACAAATCATTGCATGTGACTAGTTCACCATCCACTGGACACATTCCTACTTACTTATTACTACTTATTTTCTGCTTACATGGTTGTACAGCTACTACAATCTCCTTATGCAACAGTGCTAAATACTAGGTGAAACCAGTAGCTTGGTTCAGGCCTAGAGTTTTAGACAATGGGAGTTACAAGCTGAAAAAAAACATTTGAAAAAAAAACATTTTTGATTGTTACCAAAAGAGGGTTATCACCACACTTTGACCTGAAATGGATTAAAACTGTCCATTGCTAAGGGTCCTAATAGCAAAGCTGTCAATGTTACTCAAAAATATTTTTTAAAGAACTGTCTTACAAAGACTACACTATATTGGAATCCTCATTTTCTTGCTTTTTATGGTTTTGCTTTTGGTTTTGTTCTTTTTTTTTTCCCATAGGTGAAGAGGATGTAGGAAATAAAAGATGTATGGAAAACCATGAATCCTACCATGGCATTCACATTAAAGGATCATTTTGTGGGAGGTAAGCAAATAGGCTCTTGCTGGTGATGATTAAAAACAGTCCAATGTTATGCAGGAAAAAAAAGAAAGAAAGAAAAAAAAAAGATAATAAAAGTCCTGTCCTCTAAACCAACAAGCAAGAGATACCCAAGCCAGGAAGCTCAAAACCAACAAAATAAACTTTATTCCAGAAGTTGGATTTGCTTATTAATTGACTGATTTCCTACCAATAAGAGAACACTTTCAGACTTGTGGGCTTGATGAGAGGTACTTGAAAGCCCAAACTGAACAAGCATGTGAAATATTTAAGGCCACATTTTTATATTTATTAAAAACAGCCTAAATAATTAAACCAGTTGATTCACTAGTGGCTTTCAGGCTCATGCCCAGAGTGAAAGGTCATGACCTGACATACCATGGCCCCACTTGGTACCGATGATTGACAGGAAAAGGAAATAAGTTGATATCTTTCACGTGGGAATCACAGCTTGTAGCAACTATGAGCAAGTGGGCTATTTGGACTTTGTGGGAAAAGTTAACTGTGTTATTATTCAAAATCTTCGTTCCCAAAGTTGGTTCAATGGTGATTTATTTACTTATGTGATAAAACAGCTGTGTACTGTAATAAAATACAGGTCACTTGCTGATGTTTAATGCACAAAAGTGGAGATATGTTTGGTTTCTTTTGCTTTGAACTTCCATTCATGCCAGGCAGCAGGGATGACTTTGAATTGTTAGGAATTTTCTCTTAGTGTATTGGAAATAATTAATGTTCTCATCATACTAGATATTCTTCAGTCCTTAGTTATGGAGAATGAGGAAGGCACCATACACTGAAATATGAGCTCCCCTCTACCATATGCTTTCATTATTTCTTTATAATGATAAAAAGGGGCTGCATTCAGTTGCAGACAATGTCATGGCCCCAGAGATTTCAGTGGCCTGCAGAAAAAAAAGAAGAAAAAAGCATTTATGATATGAATGAGGATTTGAAATGGCTTTTGTAAAAAAAGGCCTAAATTCTTTCACTTTCACCCTTAATTCTGAAATCACTTGAAAGATGTCTAGATGCAAGTGAGTTTGAAGAATAGCAACTTTCCACCAGGCTCTGTTTTCTATGTGGCATCACTGCCATCTTGGCCATGCTTTGTTACAAGGTCGTGTAATTGTACCAAGCACACTCTAACTCCACACATTGTCTGATTTGTTCTAGCAGTGAGCCCTCTCATCTTTACTCTGAGTACATATTCTTTCCCCAGTCTTTTATGTCAACTGTGATGCAGTTTTCGTTTATCACTGAGTTGAGGGCAGCAGATTTAATATCAGCTGGCCTCTTATGGTGATTTTCTGCTCCTTCCCCAAAGCCTGTAGTGTGGGGACAATGTGATCTGCAGCTCCAGATGTTCCCTACCCTTTTGCAGAAATGCCATGCACTGCCAGCTCCTGCAGCACTGTGTCCTGCTCTGGTATACAGGCTGTTAGATAATAACAATCCCAATAAAGCTCCCATTAAAGTCAGAAGCAGTTTTACTCTGGAACAAGCTGGCCTGGGGAAGGACTGCACACTGTGGCACAATAGCTTGGTTGACAGAGCAGTCAGTTCTGGCATTTTCCTCAGACTATCTCCAGGATAATTTCTTCTCTTAGTCTTTCTTCATGTCTTATCCTCAATACAAGACAGAGCATCTCTGTTTGGGATGCTCTGGAAACTCTACAACTTGTAACTTCTCTCCCAGAGAAGTTTAAGCCTTAAAATAATCTGATTCTAACAGCAATAAACAAGCTCAGCTACACAGTAAATAAATAGAAGGTTGCTTCACACAGAGTAAGAGCTGGTGCTATTTCTCTTGCATTGTTTTGATGTCATTCCTTTATATCTAGCACTGGCAAAAAAATGGTGTTTTACAAATACCATGGGCTACAGATCCTGCCATGGGAGCACAGGTCTGTGATGAGTTACTAGGTGTGAAGGAGAAATTAAAGGGAAAAAAAACTGGTCCAGAGGCAGTAACATACTCCAAACTGGAGACCTTCCTCTTTGGATCAGTACCATAGAATCATAGAATCAAGAAGGCTGGAAGAGACCTCAAAGATCATCGAGTCCAACCTGTCACCCTAAACCTCATGACTATCTAAACCATGGCACCAAGTGCCACGTCCAAGCCCCTCTTGAACACCTCCAGGGATGGTGACTCCACCACCTCCCTGGGCAGCCCATTCCAATGGCCAACCACTCTCTCTGTGAAGAACTTTCTCCTCACCTCCAGCCTAAACCTCCCCTGGCGCAGCTCGAGACTGTGTCCTCTTGTTCTGGTGCTGGTTGCCTGGGAGAAGAGACCAACCCCCTCCTGGCTACAACCTCCCTTCAGGTAGTTGTAGACAGCAATGAGGTCACCCCTGAGCCTCCTCTTCTCCAGGCTAAACAGTCCCAGCTCCCTCAGCCTCTCCTCATAGGGCTTGTGCTCAAGGCCTCTCCCCAGCCTCGTTGCCCTTCTCTGGACATGCTCCAGCAATTCAACATCTTTCCTAAACTGAGGGGCCAATCCACTTCTTCTGAATGTTGCAGTAGAAGAGGGAGCTACTCAGGATAGCAACTTTTTTTTCCAGAAGAAAATGGTATGTACCTCCTTTACCTACTTGTCCTGCAAGGAAAAGGCCATGATTAACCCATGTCCAACCATCTTCTAGAATGCATTCATTTACAAAACTGAGGGACTACAAACTAGAGACCAGAGCTATCAACAGGGCTGTCAAGGAAGTAGCAGCTGCAGATATGTGGAAACTCATCTGCTGGGTTAGAGGCTACAGCCTGACCTTACAAACCCCTGAAAGTGTTTAAAAATTGTGATGACTTTGGTTTATGACTGACTTTGGCTGGATTCAGCCTGAACAAAGGCTGAAAGAGGCAAAAGGTTCTCTATCCTGTGCCAGTTCTCTGATCTTTCCATTCCTCTCCATCTCTCCACCTCCAGGCTTTCTGTTTCAGCAGCTCCCTGAAGTGAGCACCATGACTTTGAATCTAGAAGTTAAGAAGCCCACAGCTCTTCAGAAAAGAGCAGTTATTCTTAGCTTTGTTTTGCTGATGTTTTTCTTTCTTTTTCTCCTTTTTTAAGGAAAACACAAAGCTTGCCAAAATTTGGCCTCTTTGATGTGCTTTGGAAAGAAAAACAATGCTGTCTATCCAAACCCTCTGAAAGGAACAAAAATATGTCATTTTTAAGGCACAAATTATTTGAGAGGAGCAATCAATACATTTTGCAGTTAAAGACGGTCAAGAATTTCTGAAGGTTTTGCTGGAAATTTTTGATTAAAAAAATTTCAGAGACGTTTGCCTGTTTCAGCAAAACTTTCTTTAAGAAGGCTTCCTAAATTGTGTGATAGATGAAAGGCAAGAGGGAGAATATTCAATAATCTAATAATATCTCTAGAAGATATCCTACTCATCACTCAATCTTTTCTGCTATCAATTTGGATTGAGTATGTGAATCTGCCCCATCCATTTTACTCATCCTATTTTGGGCTGAGTATTAGAAACAAAAAGATCATAGAAGCAGTTTCTGTTCTGTTTTCATGTTTGTTGATTCAGCTTTGAGTGGAGACATAGCTTTATAAAACTCTTCAGCTGTAAGTGAGACACTGACTTCATTGTCTCATAGTTAGAACATTTATTTAAGATGGAAGTGTCCCAGGTTGGAAACTTCAGCCTGTAAATGTAGGGAAGTTTTTTAAGCTGCAATCTCAGAAGTCGTAACTAAACTTCTGTTTGCCCTTTCTTTTTAAGGTTTCTTCTGCATCACCCCAACAAATCTTGAAAGAGCTGATTTATGCAATGAGAGTTTTTGACATTTTTATTAAGTCCAGACTCTTAATAAAGACATTCTTTCTTCAGTGTGGTTAAACTGATGTAAAGAGGAACCTGTGCTGTTTCTCTCTTTCTATTGAAGATTTTTACAGATTTTTCCTTTTACAGAAACTTCCTTTTTTGCTTTCCTATGACTCTGCTTGTGGGATCATTTAAACTATTTGCTCTCACTTCCTACTGGCAGAGTCTGTATGAAAAATGCTTCTGTTTGTGCAACTTAGTTTTGAAAATGATTATCTATTTAACTAGCATTGCCAGTCCAGTGTTTTCAAAGAAAAATGAGTAGAAATTAGATGTAGACTGCAAATGACAGGGTTTGTTGCTTGAGGTTGATATGAAGATGTTTGTTCTGTCATTGTCTTTGCTGCACTTTCTCCATGGGTTAGGATGGTTTGCTTTGAATGATCACTCTACCTCAAGATCAGGCAGCTTACTGTTAGAAAGCTACAGAAGCCTGGCCTTCAGAAATAAGAGGTTGTGTTTTTCTTGAAGATTTCATAGTCTGAGTATCTAAAACTTTGAGACTTTTACAGTCTCGAATCACTTTGTGAGAGTCCCAGCCAGGGTTTCAGATGTTGAGAACTGTGATGCCTTAAATTAGAGATTTCAATTAAAGAATATTAAATTCTCTTCTGTAACAGGAGATGGTTTAGGAGAAATGGAAATAGCCAGGTGGGAGTAATTGGGTTTGGAAGAGTTTTATGTGGGAGCACTGCCCAGCAGTTTCTTTTATGATGCCTTTTTTCCTTCCACAGCTCAGGAAAACTCATATTCATGCACACTTACACTTCACTGGGATTCCCTGACTCGGAGGCTGTCAGCGTGGGCTTATTATTAGCCCTTTGTTTTATCCTATACAATACATCTTGCTATACGCGATTTGGCCTCTTAACCTGCCGTGAAATATTTCAAGGGCCGGTTGCTGGCAGACGCCTCTCTCTCTGCTATGATTTGTGCAGCCTTGGCTGCATTTTCCTGACGGCTCATAATGATTCGTGGTGGGTTGCAACACAATGAACTCATGCTGCAGAACAGCACGCTGAAAAAGATCTTTCAAATTATTGTTCCGGTGCAAGAGGTGCCCAATCACCTTCCACCTGCGGATTAGTTGGTTGCTATAGGAACACACTGTAGCTTTTCAGTGCTGAGCTACTGTAGTGCCCAGATTACTGACTCTGAAAAACACAATAGGGGAAAAGAATCACGGGTTATTAGTGCCGCTGCTGATGTGATGTTATAAACCTGGGTGGCATAGAGCAGATGAATAGAGCAAGAGCCTTGAAATGCAAAGGACAGGAGGAGGAGAGGGAGCAGAGTGAAGTGGAGCTAAGTCATCACTACGGAAATATTGTCTTTGATCTTATTTCCCACTCTGAACAGATATTTTCATAATATAATGCCAAATGCGAGCAATGCTACAACTGATGGCAGAGCCACTGGTCATGTCTTTATGTTAGTAGGGGGCTACCCCTCCTCCCTTCTCTTTTCCTCCAGTAAGAACTGAAATCTGAACCTTTTCATTCCTGCAGGATTAACTCTGACCAAGGTCAGAGCAACTAGTCACCAATATTCTTCGTGTTAGGGTTAGGCCTCATGCATCCCTGGGAAATATCACCTGAAATATCCACCTACCCACAAGACTTTAACAGAGAATTCAGCGGCATCAGAAATTGTGGAGAATAGCTGAGATCAGGTCTTTGTCTACGTTGGTGGCCACAGCTGAGACTCAGGAGTTTATGCTACTGAGCACCCTCCCGCAGAATGAGCTACCTACATGCTTCATAGGGGAGAAATAACTGCTTGCAGCTCTGATTCGTAGAACAGTCTAAAGTTCCCAGAAATAGTTCTGTTACTACTTGTACTTGGGCAGCGTGAAGCAAAGGAATAAAATATATACTTGTCTGTTGCTCGTGTGCCTTGAGCAAAACAAGCTGTGTTTAGTCACAAGTTCACCAGATGGTACTCTGGGGGTTATTACTGCTATATTACATTACTGCAATATATTAGACAAGGCATAGTGATTCATTCTCTCTCATTGCTTTAGGAGGCTCTGTTTCTCTCCCAATTGAAGCACAGCTGACCCTGCTGCTCACGACCCTTGAGACCCATGTGGGCTCCCCATTGGTGCATGTAGGTCTCTCTCAAGGACAGTCAGGAAGGCCAGTTGAGTAACAGCTCCCAACATTACAGAAAGAGACCGTGCCTTGCATTCATCTTTGCTGCCAGAGAGGCATATGCCTAAGTGATTCCACTTTCTGATTAGCCAGCTGATTCGTAACTTAATTGTTTACAAACCTGACTGTCCCCTCCCTCCTCCTCTACCCCTATCCTGCTTGCTGTGAGCTCTCAGCCTCACAATTGGGCACATGTGACTCTCTAAGAAGCTAGAAAATGACAATGCTCAACCACTTGTTCGCAAAACAAGCTGACCTGCAGGGTTTGCACTTACTTCTGGAGCCAAAGAACTATCAAAATACCACAGAGAGGCATTGTTTTCCTCCACTCTCTAGGCTGAAACCTTTAGTTGAGTGAATTATGTGTTGTTCAACATCGAACATGGATTGATACCACATATGCATGCAGGGCATCGGTGCTGCTGTTGGTCAGCTGGACAGCCCCTGGGACCATCTGGCAACCCCTCTTTGGTCCCCACGTCACCACCATTATGTTTACTGACCAACTGCTTTTTCTCATCACCATTGGCAATGCTTCCCAAGCCACCATTTTCCCATATTAGCAGAGAAGACAAAGAAATACTGCAGCCGCTCACTCTCTGCCACTGGCTTCAAGCTTCTGGTGTCCTGAGGCCCTGCTCTGGTTGGCAGGTTGCCTTCTGCTCTTCAGCAGGACACTGACACTAGCTTTCCCACTGCCTTCTTGCTCTCACTTGCCACAAGCCTGAGATTATCTATTCCACTGCCACAAATTAAAGAACTCATAAGCAATACATGGAGCGACAAAACTTATTTCAGTTTTGCCCGAGGCATCTAAGAGAGTGATGAAATAGGTTGGTCTGAACATGCTCAGATCAGAAGTTTACTACAGGTGTTACTGCAATTTCAGGCAACTCAACAACTGCAAATTGGACCCTCTGTCCCTTACATTATGCTTTTCATTTCATGATCCTCTGGAGAAAAATGAATTTCCCAGGCTGAGCTTCTGTCTGCAAGTTTAGAGGGACAGGACTTGCACAGTTTTAAACAGGGGTTTACAATCAAAATGGAGACAGACACCTAACCACAGATGTATGACAATGTAGCTCCAATAAAATAATGGGGCAGTCTTCCATTACCATAGTTCAATGTATGTATGACCTTAGCAATGCCCAGGACTGCTAGGGGAGCAACAGTGCAACACTCCTGTTATGCCTTATTTTTGTATCAACAATGTTCTCCTTCACTTTGACGTCAGCTTCAAGATTGCTTGCTGTGATGTGCTGCACCTTTCATATTTTCTTTCCAGTCATAATATTGCTTCAGTCATAACCTCAGCACTTTGAGGAATAATTGTCCCTGACAAGGGGGTGAATCACTGGCAGAGAGTTGATAAGCATTACATACAGATGACAGAAGTCAGGACATATCAGATTACTGCTGTGAATATAATAAAAGAGAGCCTAAACACTTTGGCAGCTCAAAGACAAGCCATTTCATAACTCTCTAGTGGGGCTATTATCTTCCATTTACTGCCACTGATAACCAGGTTGCAACTGTCTCCCCTGGATCTAGTTACAATTCACTTAACACTTAGAAGACCAGACACATTGGAGGACACTCAGATGCGGAGAATTTCTTCAAGATCATTTATTTTTAAATTTTTATCTTCTTTGCTCCTCTCTTTATAGTGCGATAAGAACCTAAATCAGGAAGCTTTGAACTTCCTTTGGGAAAGGAGAGTTCGTGGTCATCTTCCCTTTAATCTTGTACTCCTGAGTTTCTTTTGAAGCCAGTCATTCATATCCAGCTGAATAAGTGACAAGCAGGTCTCCACCTCTCTTACATTTGTAATACATGCACCTAGACCTAAAAGCTTGTTCTAATACTGACTCCATTACATTTACAAGTAGCTGTTGTGTGTTTTTTCTAGCCAGGAAGGGGCACCTGAGCTTACAAATCAGGGGATGTTGGTGTGTATCAGTAACAGATAACTTACAGCAGTGCCAATTACAATCCACATAGATGGAATCTGGATACAGATGATATTTATATGCACTGTGTGAGATTTTATTCCCAAATGTCAATGCCTAAAATGAATTTAACACTTCAGACTCTTAGATATCAAAGTTCTCTCTTTTAGGCTAAAGACAAAAATAATTATTTTGTTATGGCAGAAATCTGGCAAATGACCAGTGTGTTTCCTTAGTATCCAGCACAGTGCTGAGAAATATTTATCAAGCTTGGGATGAAGCTCTCTCTGTGTGAAGTGAAACTCTATATTCTGCAAAATTTTCCTCCTGAAGCAATACCATGAGCATCAAACGTGAGCCCTGCTCAGCTTTCGATATATGAGGTGTTTTTAGACGCAGCAGAAAAGCTGTTTGACTCTTTCTCAGGCTGAAGATATGTACATACATCTGTAGAGCCTTATTATGTAAGTTTGGTCAATTGTCTCCATACCTGGATTCCAGTCTGCCAGAGTCCCCTTCACAGCCTCTGGGTGAAGAATATCTTTGCCAAAGATGGTTTAGGAGGATGGGACAGCTTTTGAAACCCAGCATTATCAGCAACCCAGAGCTTGCACATTTATGAATGTATTCCTAGATCCCATATAAAAATGTTCTCCTTACTTCCCTGTTGCTGGAAGCTCTGCAAAGGAGTCTCTCTATGTGTGTTTGAATGGTCAGATTTGGTGAGCTAGGAACTAAAACATTCTTTCTCCTCTACTACTTATACTTTTATCCCCCAGTGCAAACTTCATGTTTTCACTAGCCAAAATTAGGTCCTTAAAGAAATAATAAGTGATGCTTAAATGGACTTTTCAGTACGATTGCCTCCCTGTGTGATTTTGCACAGCACAAGCTGCTTTCTGCTACAGAGAACTAATAAAGGACAACAGCAATTAAGGAGGGAAGAAATAAAGTTCAGTCATTGTTGAAGCAGTAATTCCAAGTGGTTTTTCCTCAGGACTTCTGGATCTTACCACTAAGTTTTCAGCAACCAGGGAAGGCCAATTAAATACCTTTCTGCCCTACTTTATCCATCTGTAAAATAAGGGTGATCAATCTTACCTGCTCGACAACTTTGTCACATGGTGCAACCAAGTAATATCTGTAAATTGCTTTAAGATGTTGAGATCAAGGGAATGATGGAAATGCCAAGTGTTGTTGTGATTGCATTAACACTGTTGGCTGCTTTCACTGTTCATATGGTATCCTGGCTGGAATTGGGCAGGAAGCCCAACAGTACCAGCAACCCACAAGAAACTAAAATAAAATGTTTTACTTAATGAGCACCTCTGTTTAATCAGAAGCCTGTGTAATTCTGTCACAGAGGGCTAAGGATGTAATGTTTTCCTAATACATTTGCTTTTAAAGGGACAATTAACCCTGCTTATTTCAAGTTGAAAAGCTGCTGCTTTGTTCAGTTTCAGTTAGTTTTTTCTGCATTCCCTGGTGGGTCAGAGAGAATCAGGGAACCATAGAATCATTTGGGTTGGAAAAGACATCTAAGATCGTCGAGTCCACCCATGGACCTAACACCACCATGTGGCCATTAGACCACATCTTGAAGTACCATTTCCATATGTTTCTTGAACACCTCCAGGGATGGTGACTCCACCTCCCTGGGCAGCCTGTTCAAACGCCTGACCACCCTTTCAGTAAAGAAATGTTTCCTAATATCCAATCTAGACCTCCCCTGGCACAATTTCAGGCCAGGGAGTCAGAAGGTGAGAGAATCGGGAAGTCAGAGAACCCGAGAGTGAGAGGATTTTCCTTAACTGCACAGTAAGTATCTCGTATGTCTGATGCTGGAGTATTTTCTAAAGACAGTTTATTAATCCTGGGATGGGTGCATGTGCAGGAGAAAGCAGACACTGAATTTATTCCATTTTGTCTCCTCTGAGCCATGGCATACATCACAGTAGGCTCCCCGTTTGTCTGCCTTAAACAGTCAATATTCTTAGAAGGCAGTTTGGCCAGGAAGAAGGAATAAAACTACATCTCATCCTGAACTGAATCAATCCTAGTTTAAGAAATATAGATTGGTTTTAGGTTATTTCTGAATGGTATGTTTCTGTGTGAATTTTGCAATATCTATGTATGTGTCTGTCCAATTAGTAATTTCAAACATTTTGAAGATAATAAAGACCACAAAAGCTCTTTACCTCCTGTAGGCAGCTGTCTTAAGATATACTAACCATCAGTCTCCATTGAGATTCCAGGGAAGATATTTATGCTGTTAGACATGAAAGGAGTGATTTTATGTCACATATATGAGATTCTCTGATCTACCCCTCTGTGAAGAGGTTAGATAAACTACATTATGTTCACACCTTGCAGATGTTTGATCACTTCTGCTCTTAAAGATCTTGAGTGTAGAAGATCCCATGGGCCCTTAGGGGAACCTATCCCAGCTCTTTGCCAGTGAGGACATGTTCTAATCTTTAAGCAAGCTCTTCTATGTCATGTTTTGGTTTGCTATGGTTAGGGTGGAAGTCACCTTTCTCTGGCAGAGAGCCCCAAACAGGAACACTTTGTGTTTGCAGTGAGGTGGCATTTACTGGCTGTTCGTTCAAACTCTTTCACAACAGGTTTTGTGTTGGTGTTTAGGTGTGATAACGGTGAAAATGAGATACTTTTTTTCATGTGGTATGGTAGTCTTACATTCTTTGATTACTGCAAATTGCTTTTAAAGGAGGGAAAAAATTATCTCGTATTGGAATGAAAAAATATTTACCTCCTTTTATATCAGCTATCAGCCACATGGGACTGTGGTAGGAAGGAAAGAGTTAATAATACCATTAACAGGTCAGCAACTTTGAAAGGCTTTTCCACTTTGAAAACCATTTTCTTAATTATTTTAAGTTAACACTTAAATGCATAGAAAAAATCACATGTAATGTGAAACCCCAGAGATGGGGACAGGACTGGACTGAGATAACATTAAAGATTTTATTGCTGTTACATTATAAATTATTTCTATTATGACGGCCCTATGGGTATTACATTCTGTCAGTTCACTTTCACTGTTACATCACTTAATGTTATTAACACACTTCAGGGTATAACATTACAGTTTTATTGTGGAAACCTTAAACACTTACATCCAAAGTACTGAATCAAGTTATTATCCTAGCTGACCAGATCTGGTCTATTATCATTTTATCACTCATAAAAACCTGCGATTCAATTTGATTTAACACTTGAGGAAAAATCATGGCTTATATGTGCTTAAATGTAGTTGCAGTATTAATACAAGGCAGCACATGGATGACTTCATTTTATTAAAGTTGAGGTAGCCCTGGGAACTGCATTTATGATCTTCATGCCACATGAGAGATTTGATCTGACCTCTTGCCATTTGTGATTCACTAGTAAACTGATAAGTTTTTCTTACCAGTATATTAAAGAATTGTGAGCACTTTACCTTTCTCACTGTGTTCATTATACACTCAGTAACCACACACTGATCACACCGTGCTAGCCAAAGTAAAAGCTGTCTCTCCCTGTCTTGAAGGCTTACCTTGTAGAGTAGGAAAATGTTGCATTTTGAGAAGTGATATGTGCTCCACTGACTTTAATATTAGAAAAAAAATGAGGCTCTCGTTTCTGTGTTTGGGCTGTGAACACTTTTCTGTGCAAAACAACTCTGTTGTCTTCTGCATAGGCCAGGAAAGTTCTTTAACACTTTGTGATGGTTTGAAACTGCCTTTTTAATTTTTCCTTGCAAAGTTCAGAACAGAGAAAGTGAAAGAGTATAAATAAGTCACTATTGGGTGTAAGAAAGCAAAATAACGATTGTTCTAAACACTTCCATTGGATAGATAGAAAGGTTTAAGAACTATTACCCAAAACAAAGCAGGCACTGTGCACATTCTGCGTTCGGCAGTGGGGGCAGTTGCTGGGCTGTCTGGCTGCTGTTTCTTCTTCTCTTCTGGCTGAAGATAACACGTACTGACCTTGGCAGCTAAGTTAACAACTTTCTGCTTAACAAACTCTGCTTCTCTGTCCAGGGGGGCCTGGGGAGAAAGCTCCTGGGAGAGAGAGAGGCCCCTTTGGGAGGGTCCCCTTGGGGGGAAGCAAAGGGAGATCAGTTGTGCTTTTCTGTTGATTGTATATATTTGTGAATGTTGTGAATTTTGTATATTTGTACATATTCATTGCATTTCATCGTAGATTTTAGACTCTGCTTGTAAATACAGCCTTCATTTGCTTCCAGACTGAGCTAGCCTGGTTATTGTCGGTGGGGGGGGAATTTCAGCTCACACCGACACACACTTGCACAAGTTCCACTGAAGTCACTGATTAGCATTGCACAGACAGTTGATTATTGCTTTTGGTTTGCTGGTTGAGACAAAATAAGAATATGTTGCTTGGCTCTGCCTGAAATATTTCATACCTTACTGAAATTATCTGTTGTTTCCTTTGAGGAGAAGGTGGAAAATTGTACCTGAATTTTAAAGTGTCTTTTGGAAATGAAAAATCAGGATGGTTTTCATTTTGAGAATGTCAAAATGAAACATTTCATTGTCTTCAGGGGGAGGAAGAAGACAAGAGTATGCTGGGGTGAAAAAGCAGGGCTGAGTGACTCTAACAAGGAGTTCTCCTGCAGCCCATTTCCCACGGAAATCAGAGGAAAGAATTGATCAGCCCAACATCCAGCAGTTCACCAACGCAGTGACATTCCCCAGCAGCAGGGTGGATGCATTGAACCCACCAGTCCTCTTCTGCCATAGGCACAAAATTTGCCTATCAACAAAGGTGACAGCTTGGTAACTGCAGCTGCTGCTTAATGGAAAACATTAGAAAAATAACTTGTTCTAGATCTAGGTTCCACCTTCACATTTTTGTATTTATATCAAAAATGTGTTCTAAGCAAATTTTTTTTTTTTTAAAGATACCCTAAAACCCCAACATCCAGAACAGAAAAAGCTTTAGGGCATGAGAGTCAGATACACAGCTGTAGATGTAAAGAGATGAGCTTCAAGAACCAAGAAAAGTGTGACCACAGAATTTCTGACAGAAATTTTCCTGTTTAGCCACAACCATGTTGTTTGCAACTTAACAAGGGGCCCATGTACATGTTGTGGGAGTGGTATGGATGTGCAACTATTTATTCTCACAACAAACATGGGGAAAGGTAAAATGTGGCCAAACGTGAGTTAAATTCCAAGCCAGCACTTCTGGTTATTGCTGCTTGAAGTATATCTGTTTCAGCTCAGACTTGGGCTTGCTGAAAAGGAATTGGTGTCCTAACAAAAGTGAATCACTGTCTCTGGTAAAATCTTTCCCTTTTTTTTCTTTTCTCTGTTGCAAATGTATTGAAAAAATCCAATGAAGACATAAAGAAAACTATGGCATCTTTCCCAGGTAAAGACCAAATCTGAGTAACATGACATCACCATGTGAAATACACAAATTAGGTGGATATACATTAACTAGCATCATTCATCAGTCTGAAGTGATACAATTTATGACATGATAATAATGGGCATAGTCGTATAAGTAGTAAAGGTAAAATTACATCACGACTTGCATTAGCAGTGTGAGATTATATCCTGATTAATGTACAATTAACTTGTCATGTGCACAAGGCATGCGTTTGTAGGTGGACAGATGGGTTAGACGACGTCTCATGCTCACATATGTAGCATTTATCACCTTCTCTTATCTTTCCCCTGTATGTCCAGAAATTAGATGGCTATATACACTAAAACCCTTAGGCACTCCACCAGCTAAGGCAGAGCCATCTAGAGTCAGTATATAACCTAGAGACCCTTAGAGATGGCAAGAGGGAAATCTTGAACACATGCATGATTCCTGCTCCTCTCTACAGATTGGGAGCCTCATCTGCAGCTCCAGGGAGACATCTCCAGGTGAGAGCAACAACCTCAATTGCTCTTATGTTGGCAGGCACCAGTCACCTGAACTGTTTTCAGAGTTGTAGATCACAGCTCCTACTCCCAGGAGAAAGCACCCAACACAGTGTCTGTGGATGAGGAATTTTCTCCTGCTTTATTCTGATTTTGAAGGGAAATAATTAAGCTACAGAGACAGGTGAGGAGGATTTTTACTTTTAATTGCAATTATGGATGGAGATGCCTTGGCTTCATTCAGGTTTGTCTGTGCACACATTCCCTCCCTCTGTTTTTTTTTTTCTGTAGAGTATGTGTGACTACATATCTGGGTGTATGCAAACACACATAAAATAGAGGTAGTTAACACTATGGAAAGGAAACAAAAGGTGTCCAAGTTGTAATATCTTTTCTATCACAAACTCAGTGTTTGTCCTTGAGGAGCTCATTTTAATGTCTCTTACCAGGTTTCTCAGTCTGAAGTGGGTGGGAGGGATAATATGTTGCTGTGCTGCCTCACGTTGTATGTGTTATTCAATTAGCTGTTTGAAGTTGTAAATTGCAAAGTGAAGATAGAACAGAACTTTTCAAAATAAACGGCAGCAGAATTTTTTCCCACAATTTTTAGTACTGAAATCTACCAGAAAGGGTTGTCTGACTTTGATCCTTCCTGTGTTTTATTTAAATGTTTGATGGATTGCTTTGGTTCCAACATCAAATCACAATTATTTTGCAGCACTTCCAACTTAGAAGCAAAAGCTCATATAATACAGCAAAAAAAAAAAAAATCTAATAATTTTGTTGTCTGGAAATTTCTTTTTCAGCTGACAATGTCAAATTGCTTGCTGATTTGGGCATAAGGGCTCCCATCATTTAGGAACATATAGATTTTTGAGTCCAAGTTTTGCACGTTTTTAGTGTTCAGGAGATAAGGGGAACCATATTATGTTTTAATTCAACTGTTAGAATATTTCTAACCTCTTCAGAGTTACTTCTGCTGAATAGAAATTAGCAGAGTAGAAATATTGTTTTAAATCTGCAGTTGCAAAATTTCCTGTTAGCAAACGTAAATACCTAGTGAACATGCTTCTACTAAACAGTTCCAAGACAGACAGTGTTGTTCATCTTTTCCTCTGACTTCTCCTGATTCTGTGACAACTAGCTAAGCTCACTTTAGATCATATTTCTCTTGCCTGGAGTACGGACATTTGACTCTGTCCCACACAAGGAGTCTATTTTTGTCATTAGGAATTCACTTTATTCTACTCTGGCCTCCATTTTCAGTATAACCTGGGAGACCCTGTCAGGAGGTGATGCTACACAAAGCTTAGCCAAGGCTTCGTTTACACAAGTGAAAATTAAAAGCAATGTCAGCATTTATTTGTGATTTAGGTCCTGATATAACAAAACTTAGGTAAGTTTTTACATTAACATTAAGCCTGTATTTTTGTGCACATTGGGCCTTTGGCTAGCATAGGAGAGAACAGAATCTGGTCTGTTGCCTTTGAAATGTAACTAAATACTCATGTATTATTAAAAAGAAAGCCCTTCTCTCTCATTTTTCAGGAGTGGTCTCTGTGTCTCTTGAAGTACTTCAAGACGAAAGAGAAAGACTTCCAGTTGCACCAGCGGAAATAACTGAGTTGTAAGAGCAGATTTAAGATTCAGTGATACATCAGTGCTTACCCTGGCAATGAGCAAAGGTAGGAGGAAAACAAATTTCTTTGTTGGTTATGTCCGTATTAAAAATAATTGTCAATGTAAGTAGTAGTAAATGTAAGTAGGGTAGACTTGGGGAATGCTGAGAGTTCAGGCAAAACACTTTGGGCTGAATTAAATTGGCAAGTCAGAAACATTTTAATGTTAAACCATTAAATGTAAACAAATAAACAAAAGTAATCACAATTAAGACAGACAACCACTTCAAACCAAGGAAGCAAAAACAAAAAAAATCCCTAAATTAATCAATCCCACCCACCCCCTGCACCCCAATCATGTTAATGTTCTGAGGCAAACAAAAACTGAAAATAAATAGTCCCGTGGATTTTGCATTGCCAGATTGGTGTCTTCCTGAAAATTCAGAAAAAGTCTTGTGCTGAACTTTATGCATTTTTGGTGGTGTTCAGAAGACATCACAGCTCACAGCAAGCCAGCTTGATCAGTGGCTCACACCTGTCTCAATTCCCAAATTACCTGCCCAAGGGCTAGAGCCTTCCCAAAACAGACACAGGTAACTTCTCAACCACAAATACCTCTTCTGCCCTCTGAGTGGTTCCATCCCAAGTAACTTAGGGGAAGGCATGCTGTACCATTAGCACCAGCTCCAGCACCAGTAAGTGTCTGGGAGGTCCAGACACTTACTACTTGATTTTGCTTTTTGAAATTCCCTCTCAGTCCCAATTATTGGCATCTAGGCAGGAAGCCTGTGAGAGCTCAAGAGATCTGACATCCATGACTAAGACAGTTCATACGCGTCAGAAAGCTACTAACAGGAGCCAGGTAGCAGCTCGCTTGTTAGCATTACAGAGCAGAAATTGAAGGGGTTTGGGGTACATCCTTCAAGCTTCAGGAGCTGCTTTGCAATGTTTTTGAGCAGAAAGCATGCAAGGCAAACACGAAAGATTATCCCCCCCTCCTCCAGTCTCCATCAGTCCCCAGCCCAGCCTGTAATTTGGCAAGATGAATGAAGTGTTTTCGGAGTGTCATCACTTCTGCCTCTGGCAGATTTGCTTCCCCAGTCTGCCTTTCGCCTTTTGGACCTGTCACTCAGCCCTTTGGCAGAGGGGAGGAGGGGGAGGGAGGAGGAAATCATCTCTTTGCTAATCACCTATCACAAGCAATGAAATCCCGCAGGCTCCGTGCCAGCTAGGTACATTTCAAAGGGAAATGGAGGGGGGCAAAGTGTCACTCAAGGCAGATATTTATGAAAGATGACAGTTTGCAAATATCTCAATCTTGGACAAGGCTGCTCCAGTGACACAGAGGAGTGTTGCAAAATTGGAAGAGTCAGCAGCCAACATTTATTTCATCAGGACCTGTCCAATCTTCAGTGATCGCTTGACAGTCTGGGGATTGCTGGCACAAGCTGGCTTCTTTCTATTGGTTGCTTTCATTTGCTTTGCATGGATCAGTCTAAAGAGTTGTAATAAATATGTAAAGAAGGATAAAAGGAGTGGTTTTGCAGAGCTGCATCCTCAATGGAAGAACCATCACAAAGCTGTGCTACCCTTTTTAGCTATGCCAAATAGCAACAGTAGTAATTACATCTCTATTGATTGCTGCTGTGTGGGAACAATGAGATGTAGGCCCCAACTCACTCATGGAGACCTCCCCATGACTCCAGCATCTTCCCATTGCCACCAGCAGCTGCCACAGCAGTGTCTGCTTTCCTGAGGGACTCTTCTCCATTCCCCACAGCTATCAGTGCAGTACAGGATGGACAATGCCCTGGGCTGGAGGGCTGCACTGAGAGTGTGATGCCTGTACAGGAGGAGGGTGAATGTTTCAGAGACTGATTTCCCGAGCCCTCTATGTCCACGGGGTCTGCCCAGCCCAGGACTCCATACCCTAAAGTAATGCTTCTACAGAAGGTGGGGCATGCTGCCAGCTGCCCATCCTGAGCAGCTCAGCAAATTAGGAGGTCTCACTGCCATCACCAGCCCAGTGCAAGGGTTTATTTCACCCCCTGCTGCCCTCAGCCGTCTCCTGGAGGTCACCATTTTTTGCCACGATGGTTGACTTGGAAGAAGAAAGGGATTTGTTGCATGGTGCAAAGTTACGTCTTGGGTGGGACTTGGCAGCCACTGCATGCGGGGAATGCAGTCACTGCAGGGAAGGAGGCAAGTAGGAGGCCACAGGGCCCTGGAAAGCAGAGGATTAGAGGTAGGAGGAGAAGAAGAGACAGTGTTAAGGGAAAGGATCTGTGTTTGCATGAGGGGAATGAGGTTGGAGCTGCGCAGTAGAGTAAGCTCTGCTGGTGAGCTGTCTTGTGATAAGCTATGAGAACTGTGTCCGCCTGGGAAACGTACATCCTAGTGCTGAAGTGCTGCTGCCATCACCAATCCCAGCAGGGAGGTGCTCTGGCAGGGGCTGGTTCCAGCACTGGCTCTCTGCCTTGTTCTGTAGGATCTGTAGCTTAGAGCTCTGAGGACCTGAATTTCCAATTATCAGATGCGTGCTTCTGCCTCTTAATTGCCCCTGTCATTTCATTTGCCCCTGTTACAAGCTAATTCAGAGGACAGTAACACAAAAATGCTGTTTCCTACAGGAACAATAGCCTAACAGATCAAATTACTCTGCTATGGGCTGAGAAGCAGCGGTTTCTGAAGTGCTGTGTTAGAAAGGTCTGAAGTAAATGCAGGTATTGACAGCAGCAGAGGAACAAATGCAGGTAGCTAGCACAAAAACTGGAATTTCCAAGTAAAAACATTTCGTTTCTTATAATTAATAGCAAATTGTAGATGATAGCTGGAACAAGCCTATCTCAACATCCACTGTTTCCATCATCAAATACAAGGCTTAAGAGGAGAGGCTAATTCAGGCTGCTTCCTATATGGTGCACCAAGGTATGTGTATTTGTGACTCACCAAGAATAATATGGGTGGAGGTGGATGAGGTCAGTAGCATGCAAAACTGCTCTTCTGTTCTAGGGGTTTAACAATTCAACTGAAATGGATTATGAGATCAGTTAAAGGCCTTGTTCTTCCTTTCTTTATGCCTTGCATATCTCAGAGTTTTGCATAATTTAAACTAAACTTTGGCATGAAACAATACCCTTTAGTCATCAACAACTTAAGTGTTTTCTCCAAGATCTCTGTAGTTCGATGAAGATGCACATGGGTGACAAGCGGTAAGGTGCTATAGAGCTCCTGATCAGAGAAGATGCCTTTGCTTTTAGTCTAGTATATTGCTAGCATATTTTAAGACAACAAATGACTCATGAGTGTCAATAGAAATGTATTATTCTCCAGAATTAATAGTGAAAGGAAAAGAAGTGTACCAACAAGGTCAGCCTATTCGGAGTCCAACAGTGTGAAGTGGGAGCGTTTGCCACAGGTTCTTAGAAATGCAGCTTGCTTTTCATAAACACTTTGTTGAGTGGTGTTTACAGGTGCTGAGGGCAGTGTATTTGTGATGTAGGCCCTGAGGTTAGTTTCATGCTCACCAGAATAGCAAAAGTTGCAGTGTGTGTTGTCTGCTGTGCTAGGCTGTTCGAAACCGGCATGGAGAATCCTCTTCCACGAGTTTCTCTCTTCACCTCTGCTGGCAGCCCACAGAAAAGCTGATCATCTGAGTGGGTGGGTTAACTGAGGGAGAGGTTAGCACCTTCCCTTTACTCTATTACAAATACCTTTGCCAAAGCAAATTATTCTTACCCAAGGATTCCTGGGTAAATCTTCCATCACTGGGGGAAAAGAATGAAGTGCTATAAAAGGCCAGTTAATCACCACACACCCTGCAAGGAGCAGGAGGCCCTTCCAGAGTAATTGCAGTTATCTTCATTATTCTTATTTTCAATTACATTTCAAAATCAAATAACAACTTGCCTTTTGGACAGTTTCATGATCTAAATCCCAGTTCTATAATTTTTACTTAGTGCTTACACAGACAAAACTTCTGCTTGATTGCAATCCCTGTTAGCTTCTCAAAGAAACTTGCTAAAAAAAAAAAAAAAAGAAATGAAATATTTTTTTAAATCTGATCTTTGAAATAGCAGAATCCCAAGCTGTCGACCCAAATGCACATGTAGTTCTTGCAAGTCACCTGTCCTGTTATTTAAATCTATATTCAAATAGCTGCTTTTCAGGTGCCATCTTGACCCCAATTAAACACACAGCTGTGCATCTGTTTAGGTGTAGGGCTAGACTAGGGCAGAATAAGCAGAATGATTCTTAGTAATTATTAAAGTTGATGGAAAAATTTAGTGACTGCATTCAAACTATGTGAAGCAGGTGCACAGCCTAGCTGTTCACTGGTTTTCACAGAGGCAGTTTCCTGTGCCCTGGTTCAAGAGTTAGTTTATGCTGAGCTATGCAAGGAAAATATCCTCAGATACCCTATGGGTAAGGCGAGCAGGCGTTCATCAGTTCCAGCGACATCTCTCTTGTGAGGTTTCCAGATATTTTGCTCAAATGTTCCTATACATGCAGATATGCATACACATGTGTCTGTATGTGCATATACCCTTAGGTCAAACACTGACTGTCTTGGTAAGATAGACACCAGCGAGCAAGAAGGTGCTTTGGTTTCTCATATCAGCACAATTCGATCTTTTTTCTTCATGTGTCTTCATACTGCATACTCAGCCTCTTACTCCTCTGAAATATCTCTTGCCTTGCAGGAAAGAAGGGTACTTCAGAAAAAAAAATTAAAAAACCCACACACACCAAAAAAAAAACCAAACCCAAAACTCTGAATGTTATTCAATGGTATTCATCCCACAGGACCACAGGACAGGAATTCCCATATAGGTCAGGAAAAAAAAATACCACCTCTTTTTCTGAATATCACTTTTCATATGGTAAATCCCTCAGAGTCTTTATTGTGGAATGAATAATAGATTAATCATTCCTCTGTGTGCAATGCCAGGGCTCTCTAATGTCACTGCTTATTCTGTATTGAATAAATAGTGTTGCTAGGTTGATATGTTTAAGGCAAATGAGATGCTTATTGGTATCCAAGAAGCCAGTTAACAAGATCCATTTTCCTCCATTGACTTCTACTCATGTATTAATGAGGTTCAAAAATGTCTTTTCTGTGTGTATCAGATAAATGTGCCTTTGTTATTCCCAAGAAGCACACAAATATTTGCTCCATTTATGTTTGTATTAATGTGTTACTGAAGCTAAATTTTCAGAAAGGGAATAAATACCATATCCATTAAGCCACTTAAGAGGTGACTTCTGCAAAACTGTGCTGCAGTTGTTGCCATGGCAAATATCCTCATTTAGGGAATTGTGTGACATCAAATCTTTCATAAAGGACCAGAGGAAGGAAATGGACTTCTCCCCAGACAACTGCCACCTATGTATCTGTATTGCAAAAGGGTGGGTGTCTGGACGGGCACTCTGGTGAATGGTAACTTGAGGGCAAAGTGAGGAAAGTGCAGAAAACAGGCAGGGGAAGAAAGAGCAGTGAACAAGGCTATACAGGCTTCAGTAACTGCTGGAGACAAGTGTGGAGGTTTCCTGGGCAGAGATGTGCACCTCTTGCCCCACTGAAGAGGAGTAAAGGTTGGTATGGTTTCTGTTACGCTTGTCCTTTTCCTGTGCTCCAAAGAAGTCTTCAGTAGACAAATGGAGTTTCCTTCTCATTGACATATGAGTTTTGCTTTTTTGTCCTTGACTTTTCATGTGATGTCTGGGAGTGTTTGGAAAACTGTGAGGCTTAGGAACTAACAGATCTGGCAACTGTAATCCTTATCTGGGAAGCAGATTAACCTTATCGTGAAATCACAGGTAGGATTCGGTAGTCTATTCCATGGCTTGGAGTGATTCTCCTTTAACCTGCTTAAAACAGTTTTACCTGTAGCAATGAACATGCCAGCAGACTTTCAAGTCAGACTCTGGCGAACTGCATTTCTAGAGTTCTAAGTTTAAAAAATAGGGAAAAACCCTGGCTGAGAGAGTGCAGAGTGTTCGGTGTTGTATGACACAATCCATTCTGGTTTGTAATTGGAAAATATCTTTAAATAATCAATTTAAATCTTGCTGTGTTTTCCTTCTGCCAAGACAAACGTGTCAATTGACTAAAAAACATATTAAGGTTTTTTGTGCTACAACAACGTATTACAACATTATGAATAAAAAGCAAATATTGGAAGTGACTTCTAAGATAGTAAATATCCTCTAAGATCACTGATAAAGGAAAACCCATAAATGTGCTTTGGAAATAACCTAACAAGGTCTAACACAAAATCCTGTCTGATTTCATGCCTCTAGCAATGTGGACATCTTGGGGCTGAATGGAGAATGAATTAAACATGGGTGTTGGGAGAAAGGAGGAAAGATTAATATATAAGAAAGCCAAGTTTGCTCCTTTTCTTCACCTGCCTGGAGCAAATTTCCTGAAAACATCTGTAAATGCTGTATGTGGGAAAGCAAGCTTGGGCCCATGCTGTGCAGGAAGCTCCAACCTCTGTCTGCAGCCCAGGATACAAAAATAGCAGGAAGGTGGCAGAGGAAAGGCTATCTCTATGTATAAACCTAGATCCCTTTTTTCTTTTTCTGGTAGGGTGGAAAGGGGAAACTGTGAACCAGGTTGATGAGCACCTGGGAGCCATATGGAATGTAATTATTTTTTTAATTAAAATTTTGTAGCTCAGTTTCAGACATTGCAATAACTTGATAGAGAATAAAACTTTACTGGATTCAATGCAATAAGGTCCCCTGAATATTCACACGTTGCCTACAAATGGCAGTTGTCTTCTAATGTAAGCTGAAAAGAATTGCTGTTTCTCTGTGGCCCTGATCCAAATCCACAAAGTCACTGGGGTGGCCTCTGGCCTCCAGATCAGGTCTACACCCTGGTTGATATCTCTGACCTTCCCGAGTACTTTGGAAGTGTATGAAACCAAAAATCTGATTCCTTCTCCAGACATTGGAGTGTTAGCAAAGAGTAGAGGTCAGGTTCCTCCAGCTGATACTTTTGTTTACAATTCATATTCAGGAAGGGGGTCTGTTTCCACATACACTTTGGCCATACCCAGCCTCTAATGTAGACCTATTTGGGGAAATTCCAGATGTGGAAATACCATGAGAAGAGGTTTACTGTCAGCATGCCCAAATGTCTGGTAAAATATCAGTACATGGGGAGTCATTTCCAGTCTTGGTTCCAACTCCTGCCTGAATGTAATCAACTTCAGCTCATTGCTTTTTCAAACTAAGGCTGACTGGTTTGAGACAGAGGTTTTCCGGCCACAGACCAAGTACCCAAGCTAAGCTACTCCCATTTGTGCTTCCCTAATCCTTTTTCTTTCTTGGATTGCCAGAAAGGATCATGTGCCATGCTGAATATCACTAATTAGAAGCTAGATTTTCAATCAGTACTGTAAAGACAGACCATGGTTAGGTAGATATACTCAAATATGGTTATCATCCTCATTCCCAACTGATATTTTTGGAACATGAAAATTTTAGAAATAATGATTTTTCTCTCCTTTTCATTCAATGTTTCATCACAAATAAAAGAAGAAAAAAAAAAAGGCAAGAGAAGATACATTCTCACTTCTTTGTTTTCTATACCAGGCAACTGGAAGTAACCAATTTCTCATAATAAAAGTTGGATTTTAGGGGATTATTTTAGCTCAATTTCTCATCCAGCTCTGAAAACTGAGAACACAAACCACATTTGCATCTGGTTCTGTGAGACAGAGTACCCTCTGTTCCACAGTCTGGGGTGTTCATATCCTGGGAGGTTTCTGAGTTGAGACATGTAAAAATCAGATTCTTTCAAGAAGTTGCTTTGGTTACTTCTCAATATTGTTTTAAGCTTGGGTGTGAAATACAAACTTGCTTAAAGATTTCTGATCATCTGAAGTTTACAAGCCAGGGCTATGACCTGTTGAGCCATTCAGTTTGCTACCTGCAGCGTCTGCGTTTTCCAAATAAACCCTAACTCTGTCAGGGACCACACTTTACAGCTGAGCCTTACATGACTTTTAAAGTTTGAAATTGCTTATTACAGGATTACCTGAGCCTATTTCAAGTGACAATGCAGTATATGGATCATAAACATAGCACTGCAGCCTTAGAAAATCACATGACTTAGGACCTAATGAAAACCAAGTCTATAGAATGCTCCATCTCATTTCTCCTATCTTAAAAGGCATACACTTCACACAGGTATGAAAGGATATAAAAGGATAATTACACAAAGGCAAACGTGATTGTGGTGTTCATTGCAGGGCACAGAGAGGGGAGACAAAACTCCTGGGTCTTTGATTATTTTATTTATTTTTTAATCTGTATGCAATTACATAAGTCTACTTCAAAGAGAAGCAGGGCATGGAGCAGTAGTTTAAGATTTTGTGATGGAGATCAGCAAATCAATAGGTAGAAGGACACTCAGAGAAAGGTTATTCTGCAGATGAAGTAGTTACTGCTTCTTTTGTTACTAATTTCTTGTACACCTAGGACAAGAAAGCAAAGGGAAGTGATATCCCTGGTTTGATTCCTCAGAAGTGTATAGAATAAATTACATCTAATGACTGACTTTTAAAAAGAAAATAACAAAACTGCAAGACTGCCACCAATGTCTTTGAAACACAAGCTTGGAGAGTTTGTGTCTGTGAGTCTTAACTTCTGAGAAGTCCACTGGAGTCAGTCAGAAAGGCAAGATGAAGGTAAAAGGGAGGCCAAGGCTGGCTAATTGAAAACTGGGAGCACTTTGCAAGTGCTATTACATGTAATGTGAGAAGGGTAACGTGGTAAAAACAAGGCAAGGCCTGGTGTAGGCAGCTAATTGTGTTGTACAGTGGTGTGTTAGATCAGCACACTTTGTTAGAACCTGATCTACTGCCATTTCCAGCCTCCTCATCCCCTTGATGACTTGGGTTACAGAGATGACCATTTGGGTGAGAGTGTCCCTGGGGGAGCCAGCTTGCATTAACCCCAACATTTCCTCCATTTGATGTGTCTTTATCATACTGCAGCAGCTCAGTGGCTCCAGTTATTTTTTTACTAATGCACAGCAGTGATTTGTTAAAAGAGAATTCATTTAATTCAGGATGAATATGGGCTTTTACGTTAAAAGCCCCAGCTAGTCTTTACCTGTAAATGAGGGAGGCTGATTTGTCTGCTGACGTCGCTGTCAGCTGTGAGCCAGAAGTGCTGTTTTCCATAAATATCTTTTAGAGCTCACATACTATTATTATTCAAGGGGAGGGAGGAATTGAGAAGAGTAGGTTTCTTCTCCACAAAGTTACTGAACCAATCAGATGATGATTCTCCAGCACCCTTTTAACACTGCTGTTGTTGTTTTGGCAGTAGCTCTAATGACAGAAAAAAACAGTGCTGTTGCACTTAGCTACACCTGTGTGCTCCTCTCTGCTGTGTTGTCAAAGGAGGCTGACCTCTGAAGTTCAGGAAATGTTGCTTTTTATTCTAGTGTAGTCCTAAACTTTCCTCAGTTCTTTGTCCTGTTCCCACTTTGAAAGGAGTTGGTATTGTCTGGAGATCAAGATCAACTTAAATTTGTAGACTGCAATATCCCAGCTACAAGAACCACTTTTGAAAGTGCAGTTCTTGAAACAAACACACAACTCCCTAATTATACCCAGTTCTGTTCCTGTGCATATTATAAAGGGTCAAGGAAACTAGTATCTGTTTCTTTACAGGCTAGGCATTAATAATTAAACTGATGCAAAATATTTTGATATTTGGGGAGCATTTTCCAAAACAGTCTTGCCCTGTTTGGGAAATAGAAGTGTAACTGAGTCTTTCTTTTGATGCTGGGTGGGAAGTAGAGGAGCATATGTGAATGTTTTTCTGTGTGGATGCCACTGACAATGGCATTTGAAGCCATTGTTGGCTATTGTTATATTTAAATATGAAATATTCCTGCTAGGGCAGGTTATGTGGCTTCCAAGCCAAATAGTCCTTCAGGATCCCTACGAATAACTTGAATTGGCTCCAGACATTGCAGTTCTTAGTCATTCTTATTTTGGATTTGCAGATACTGGCACAGCTGTGATACCACCATGGTTTTGCACTTAAGCCAGTTTAACTACACTGCACCTTTTTCTGTTGCTTTACTCTACTTTGTCTGTAGTCAGACAGTTGACTGCCTGTGTAAGTGCAGCAGTAAACCCAGGCCAAGGTACAGCAACCCTGTTCCAGAAGGAGTACAAATAATTTAATGAGTACCAATAGATACTGTTCTATACTAATGTGCCTATGCTCCTGGTCTCACAAGGCAGACAGAATTGCTGTACTGCCTGAGTTTTGAGTTGCAGTGTGGACTTTTGGCATGCTTTACAAACATGGAAAAGCCACAGTTCATATCCCATCCCTAACCTTCCTCAATGAGCTCATTTCCTTCAAGATCACTGGACAAATGGTTTGATGTAACCTTTGAAAGTACGTTAACCAAAAGCCCCTGACCACAAACTATCTCTCTGTGTCTATATTGGGAACTTCCTGCTTCCAATAGTAGCTGAATCCTCTCCAGAGGCTCTGCAGATTTTGGGAAAATTAAGATAACTCTTTCTTGCTGCTTCTCACTTCCTATATGCTTAGGATTCTAAGAGAAAAAACACTGAAGACAGGAATGCTTCTGCCCACCAGAAACCTCACCATTTCATCTTTACTTCTGTCCCTTCACAAATAAGCCCTACACAGACTACTTTGCTGCAACTGTAGGACATGGGATGTGAAGAGAGAAAGGTTGTTCATGTACAATTGTGGGATAATGGCAGTAAATACTGTGCAGGTAGACACTTAGCTACTGCTTCTGTGACTGAAGTGCTTCAGCTCAAAATACCTGCAAGGGACCTGGGGAAGAGGCAATAGCTCTTTCATTAACCATTCTGTTTGGCTTGGCCAACTGAAAAAAAAAATCTTATTACTACTACCAATAATAATATCACAACAATTCAACAATTTATAGAATGAAAGGAATGAAGGTGGAATGCTTTTTGACAGGTACCAAGTGTAATGTTGTATTACTCAGTGTGTATTATTTTGTACACAGTACTGGACTGCCCAGGCTTCAGAAACATCTGCAGAGCAGTCAGTTCAGAAACATCAGTCAGCCTACAAAGAGCTGAGACCTTGTCTAACAAAGTGCAGAAATAATACACTGAAAGGGATTCCCTACAAAATGCATATCAAAGAAATGTTCACTGAGGTATATAAGCGGTAGGTTCTTCCTCTACTTTTTGCATGTGGATCAAACTCATGTTTAGGAGCAACATGACACTCCCTGCCATGTGCTTGACTGGACATTGCTGTAAGTTATACATAATGCAACAATGAGTACTAAAACTAGCCCCAGTAAGGCTGCCAACAAAGACTAAAGTATATGTTCTCCCTGTGTGGTTTTTCAAAAATGAATTATGCTATTAAGTGCCAAGAAGAAAATTAGCTATGAGCTTTAAAATTTAAAATGATCCCCTTTTTAATTGTAAAACAGTGGCACTTAACTGCTATTGATCCAACAGAGACACATTAGGGAACAGGGTCACCATAACTGTTAATATTCACTGCTTGGTGAAAGAGCATCAAAGGACATTTTAATGTCACAGACTTTCTTGGGGAGTTTTTAAAGAAAGCTTAAATCGGCCAGCCTATGAATGAAAAGGACATGAGGTAGACAAATGTAGAAACAAATGTGATAACAATTTTCTGCTAATCAAATCATAACTCAGAATTGATTTTTGGGCAGAAGTTTATGTCATATAGATTTCCAAGGCACGCCAACATTTACAAATCTAGAGTCCATATTTTTGTGGCCTAGGACTTCACAGAAGACAGGCGGCAGGGAGGGAAGGTTTATCTACTGATGATCCGCTGCCTGATGGCAAGTTTTCAGTGGCTGCTGTCAGGACTGTTCTTATTCCGTGACTTGGAAGATACAAGTACACTGGGAACATCATCTTTTTCAAGGGCTGTTTAAGATGTTCAGCTCATACTACAGAGGAACAGCTTACTCTGAAAAGCTGTCTAAAAGTGACCACCTAAAAAGTGAAGGTCCATTTCACCATTCCTGACGAGCAGTGCGCATGACTTTGGCATGCCATGCAGCACTATTCACCTCAGTAGTGGCCACACAGTCTGTCTCCAGATGCTAATGGAACATTTTCCACACTCATCTCTTTCACAAGTAGAAAGTTTCAAGTTGTAAAATTTTCATTTTTTTTTAAATGTCTTTGAGAAGTTTCTTTAGGCTGTGATTGTAAGTGATACTAACAGTGATAATGCAAATATCCTTGGTACATACCTGCTGTAGTGGTGTGTAGTGCAGGGGGGGATATAATTCAACCCATAACACCTGCATGTACCCTAGGTAAATTTTAGGTGATGCTGCAGGAGTACCTGGGTTTGGTAACCGCTTATTCCAAGTGCTCCAAGCACATCACTTTGAGAAATTTCCTGTGGTCCCTTATTCATTCTTGTTTATTTCTGTATTTAAGTTATTTATACATACACATTTAGTTTCTTCATCCAGTTTTTATAAGAAAAGATTAAGAATACAGGGGTGTCTTTGAAAAGACAAATAGTATTTCATTTAGCTTTTTTAAAGGGTGTACTGAGCTAATATTATCCATGCTGAATGGGAAAGGTGATAACTGTGCTCTGCTTCTGATGCAGTAACTGTGCAGTGTCTCTTTAGACAGCAAACTCCTCAGACCAGTGAGTGGTATCACCACATGTGTTGGTACTGCCCCTTGCACAACATAATGGCTTTCCTAACAGAGGGTTAAATGTGCATCAATAACATTAAGGAAGAAAGAAATCATAGGAAGGAGCAATAATTTGTCCCTGTTTAGAGGTCACTGCTTTGAGCACCAAACTGGAGACAGCTTCCTAAACATAAAATCAACAAACCCAGAGCTGAAGAAGATTTAATGTGATTAGGAAGGTTTCTTCAATTTAAAATAAAATAAAACAAGGGTAATTGCCATGCACAAGAAACAGCTTCCTGCCATTCGGGAGCAGCAGGGAGAAATCTTTTATCTGCAAAGACCTTATATGAGAAGTTTGAACGGGGGGGATGCTTTTATCCTACAGGATGGAATTCGATAACTAGGCTCCATGCCTCTTTCACTTGTGGGTTATTAGGTCTCTTTCACTCTTGGGATCAGTATAGCGTATGGTTTGTGTAGGAACAGATAGTTCTTGTCTCTGTTGTGAAGACAGTGTGGTTGTAGGAGCCCTCCTGGGACTCCTATAATGATCAGTACAGAAAACTCAAGTCTATCCTGGAGCGGGAAAGTGCATCGTTTAATGAAAACGTTGTCCGTTATTAATAGAGTGATGGTAGAACTGAGGAAGAAGAAGGCCTGGGGGGCCTTTGGGTCTTCAGCTAAGTGTTTCTACTCTGCTTCTCTCTTTTTTTTCTTCCCAATCCCTGGAAAAGAGCAGTTACAGTAACCTGAAGGAAGAGATACAATCAAGAGACAGCCTAGAGCAAGAAAAGGTCTCTGTTGTTTTTCAGTGAGGTCATTTGTAGTTCACAAAGCAAGGTCAGATGGATGAGACTGCTTCAGGCTCTACATGCAGTCACTATCACTGAAAGTTAAATTTTCAGTTTTTTTTCTTACATGTCTTGCTGTGTTTTGTTGGGGGCTGTAGGGTCTGTTGTTGCAGAGTGTCTTATCAACTGTATTCTCTATAACAAACAACCGTATTTGCCTGACTTTCCAGAGACTGGTTTTGTTAATCATACACTGTGAAATCAAGCAGTAATCACACATGAGAGGGTACATGTAGGAAATTAACCCATAAACTAATAGAAAGATAGACTGAGATTACAGCTATTCATTCTGTGAGCTCACTGAGTGATCACTGACATAAGTGTCAGCCTCCTTTTTCTTGGTTTTGTCTATATTAATTTTCTCTGAGGTGATAGAAATCAGCCCTGCAGAAAAGAACTTGGGAGTTCGGGTGAATGAGAGGCTGGACATGAGCCAGCAGTGTGCGCTTGCAGCCCAAAAGGCCAGTCACATCCTAGGCTGCTTCAAAAGAAGCATGGCCAGCAGATTGGAAGAGGTGATTCTGCCACTTGACTCTGCTCTGATAAGACCTCACCTGGAGTACTGCTTCCAGCTCTAGAGCCCTCAACACAGGAAGGACATGGACCTGATGGAGTGGGTCCAGAGGAGAGCCACAGAGATGATCTGGGGCTCGAACACCTGCTAGAAGGACAGGCTGAGGGAGCTGGCATTGTTCAGCCTGGAGAAAAGAAGGATACAGGAAGACTTAATAGCAGACTTCCAGTATCAGAAGGGGACCTTCATGAAGTCTGCAGAGGGACTGCCTGCAAAGGTCTGCATTGACAGGATGAGGGGCAGTGGTTTAAGAATGGAGAAGAGTAGATTTAGATCGGATGTTAGGAGGAAGATCTTTACCACTAGGATGTTGGAACACTGGAACAGGTTGTCCAGGGAGGTAGTTGAGGCCCTGCCCCTGGAAATCTTCGAGATCAGGCTCAAGAAGTGTCTGAGCAACCTGATCTAATGGAGAATGTCCCTGCTCACTGTAGAGGGATTGAACTAGATGGTTTTTGGAGGTCCTTTCCAACCCAAACCATTCTATGACTCTAACATTCTGTGTCTGTCCCTGCAAAGGGGGCCTGCTAGAGTGTGTCTTCTGAAATCAAGATAAGATTAGGAACAAACAAGTTGGTTAGTTGGTTGGGGTGTTTTTGTTTGGTGAGGGAAAGGCAAGAAGTCTCAACACATGTATATATGCATATCTATTATATATGCACCTACTTGGTATGTGTTTATATTAGTTTTCTAAGAAAAACTTTTCTATGCATTTGGATAAATAAATTTCCCAAACTACAGAGTTTGTTAATCCTATGCCACCTGTCTACATACAATATATTTAAAAACCAGTAAGTAATAAAATTACTCACTGCTGGCAGAACTTCTAGGTGATAAATATGCTTTGAAACTGCTTCTTCTGGGTGGGCTCAGTCCTGCAAGGTGTTAGTGTCTAAGGGAGAATCAACAAAAACCTCATGCACACACTGAACAGTAATTAGATGCTAAGGAAAGAGCGATGCAGGGTATGGGTATATGCCTGTGCCTGAAAGGAAGCACATCTTTAAATATTTTGGGGACTGGCTTAAAGTTTTCACCAGACTTGAGCTCTCTAGGGCCAGATTCTGATGTGCTCAATTGTGTGATCCTTCCTCCTTTAAAATGGACTCCTCAAGGAGTTAGGTACCACTCTGATGAGTAGGGATGTTAGAAACTGGTCCATAATGATGATAAATCATTTTTAACAGATGTTTACCATTAAACTGTATCTAGCACACTGCAAATACTGGAAATACACTGGGCCACAAAATACGTGAGGGTGATATCCATGTGATGCCAGATTGTGCACACATGTTAGTGAGCACTTACCCTCTGGGAAGTCTCCCTGAACTTACTCAGATGAGTAAAGGCTTGCAAGATAGAAGGGTTACACAATTAAGCCCTCAATAATTTGATTTATAGGCAAACCACCCTGAGAAGGCTCTAAGGGGGTCTCCAACAATATCTTATATTTTCTTCCTTGAATTATAATAAAAACCATTCTTTTAGCATTGTTGTTTTTTTTTTTTTAATAATGATAATTTAAAAAAATAATAAAAGGAAACCCACCTCAAAAAAAAAAAAGTGATGAAGCTGAAGGGTCAGAGGAAGGCAGAGTGTGAAATAAATAAAGGAAGCACAATTTGGGGTAAAACCACTTGGCAGGAAAGATGAATGGTGTCATTTACAGTCCTGCTGTCTCTGTCTCAGGTGGGGTTGTAACTTTACAGATGAAGTGATTTGAGCTGCTGGGACCACAGACCTTCTAAAGAGTATCACAGCGTCATCAGTACTCAGGGTCAGGAATGTACACAGTCTGCTCAAGCTAAAGAATCTTCATGCAAGTTTTGGAGAGCTGGAGCAGCACTCTGCTGAGCAGGAGTCCCTTGTGAATTAACTTGCATGCTCAGAAGTTGTAGAGCTTCCTTCAAAAACAAAGACTTCTGAAACTGTCAGTTCTTTGGAGCTGGCTTCCTTCTTTGCTCAATGTTTTGAATAATACTTATGAGATGTGTCTTGGTGTGAAATGCAGATAAATATTGTTTAGCAAGGAACTCTTTGCACTCAACTGTTCAAACAGAATATTGAAAGATTTTTCTCCTTGTGAAATATCTAAAAAAATAATTTAGCATCTTTCATATCCTCATTGCAAATACAGATCTGTTGATTCCATGGAATTAACCCTACACACTTTTGACAGAGGTAGGTAACAGATGTTGCAAATTACTCAAAATGTCTGAGTGGAGAAGTATTTCCTTTCTGTGGGCAGCCTGGTAACACGTAGACCCCTTCACACGTCTGCACGCACACACAAGATGGAGATTAATAATTAATTCAGAACCCGGTCTGGTCAGGCAGGAAGCTGCAGGCACAGGTAGAACATGCCCTCAGGATAAGTCTCATACAAAGAATTGCAGATGTTTCAAATTGATTTTTTTTTTCATAAATATCTGAAAGAAAACCTGTGTGGAAAGTGAACGTTTCAGGCCATTGTCTGCTACAGCTCAGCGCAGAAATCTTAGTTTGCATAACAGCTACTCAGATGAAGAAACAAAGCGCACAGGCTTGCAAAATCTCTGCTGGGGGATGCACATTTATGTGAGAGAGTGTATGTATGGCTAGTGTTTGAGGTAGAATAATAGAACACATGGCCCCAGATTGACTGCAGAGCTGTAATCCAGGTGTTGTGCTAACTGTTTTAATTGTGCAGTGTGGTACATACACCCGGGGCTCAAATTGGGAAGGGAATTGGAAAGAAAACAGTGATCCTCTTGTTGAAAAATGTAATTAGTTTCATAAATATAGTAGTGGACAAAGGGCAGGGGGCTGGGGGGAAGAGGTCCCTTTGTTAAATGTTTACCAATGCAGCCTTGCAGGTGCTCACAGATGCTGAGTATTTATTGTCCCTGCTAAAAGACAGCCATTCTAATCTATACTTTCCCGAATTCTCTCCTTTGAAAGGAGAAACACACATTTCCTTTCTCGCATGCTTGGCCAGGAAAAAATGCTCTTCCTTTTTTTTTCTCAAAAGAATACCCAGATAAGTAATCTGAATTGGTAAGTGGAGCGTCCAGCTCCCATGAAAAAAGCAAAAGGCTTTTCTTGAAGCAACCTGTGACCCTTCTTAATGACAGAAATTGAAAGCACAAAATCAGTGCAAATCTGCCAAGTTTCTTTCTCTCCAGTTTCAGCAGCATTCCATACCTAGAACCCTATTTCCCACCAAGATTTGTGACATTTTAAAGTCTGATTTTAAGTGATTCAACTGGACCTAGTTATCAAGGACTGTCCAACAGGCTAAAAGATTCCCTTATCAGGGAAGTTTGCTGAATTTCATCAAGCTTCTTTTCAAAGTATTCTTGGTGCTTTACTTATCACTTCACCAAGCCAACCTCAGTGAATTTCTCTTTGGGAGGTGCTCTCAGCACCACCTTACCTCCTTCTGGTCATGGTCTTACCATGTCTTTTCACCCATTTGCATTTTTCATAGGCTTCAGGATTACAACAGATCCTGGTTTGCTCTGTTCCTGCACCCACCTGAATTCCCTTGTCATAGGGCAATATGTTTTCAGCAAAAGTTTTTCATAAAAGATTCTAGACTCAGGTTGATACTGACATGCAGTTAATTTGTGCTGTCAACTTGTTTGAAATGCAAACTGTCCCCCAAGATTAAATACCTAAATCCTAGTTAACAACATTTGAAACTTTGAACTGTTTAGTTCAAAATGCATTGTTAATTTACCTCTGAGGAGTTTCATGTGTTGGGGGTTGTTTGATTTTGATTGCTCGGGGTTTCTTTTTGGTGTTGATTACTGTGGTAGTTTTAGGCTATGCCTTTAAAAGTTTTCACAGATCTTGAAGAGAAAGTACTAAAATGTAAATAAATCACTATTGGGTGTAAAAAGGAAAATAATGATAATTCTAAACAATCCCATTGGAAAGATAATGGACTTCAGCTAGTAATGTAAACAATATCTCTCTCCTCTCGCTTCCTCGGGCTGGGAGAAATCTCGTTTACTTCAAGTGCTTAGGCAGGACGGCTAAACACATCAGGGTATAAGGCCTGATAATCAGCGAGTCATTTCCTCATTCAGTTTAGGAGGTAGCCCAGGGGAAGTGCTATATCAGGATATTAGGTAGGGAGTGAAGTGGCTACCAGGTGTCCAGTAGTGGATCAGCTAGTGCATAGTGATGCTGATTTATCAGACTATGAATTATCAATGCGTAAGAGATAATGTATCTCTGGAAAAGCCTGTGAAGTAGTCCTGGAAAAAAATTATATGTACTATACGATCGTTGGAAAACACCCACAGTTTTGTAATGCTGAAACAAATCTAGTGCAGAATATTTGCAGTGTGCAACTGCAGAAATAAAACTGCATGGAATAAAGGAAATTTGGACAGAAAATAGGGAATAGCATTTAGATAAAAAATTGCAGCCTGTGGCTCTTCTCACAGCCTTCTTGCTAATGAAGAGTGGCTCAGCCTACCAGCCAAAGAATCAAAAAAAGAAAGTGAATTTGCAACCAAAGAAAAGACTACACTGCAGATGCCTTGAGAGAAGACACATCGTACATCTGCCTCCAGAATCCAGAAGCTGTGGAATGTCTGAAAGGGAGGGATATGTTTTGGCAGTGTTACCTGATCCATGTGTCAAGGGAAGCATTAACACCATACTTCCAACTCTCACAGACACAGATTGATGGAAGCAACATTCTCGTAAACAAATCACAAAGGGCTACCTCTCTCTCTTCTTGCTGCTTCTAACCAGGCACATCCCACAAAGCTGTATGTCTTCAGCAGTGTGTTAGAAGCCAGACAAGACTGAGCCAGTGCACTGACACTACCAGCCACCAAAATTGTCACATTGTACTATTTTTTCCAATGTGCTGGGGTTTTTGGCCCTGCTTTGTTATCACAGGCTTGTACTGTCAGGGCAGCTATCCAGACAGAAACTTTTCTTATGTAACGTAGGTTGGTTTAAAACAAAAAATAAATCAATTCTAGGATGTCAAGGGAAGCACAGTGCAGTACCGGAGAGAATAACATTTCCGAAAACACTTTTGAAGACATCATGTTTGCCTTTCATATGCTTTCCACGATTTCTTTTACTTTGTTAATTACCAGTGCAATTGCTGTCTTGTAAGTCATCTTCCTTCAGATGAGCCTGCAGCAAAGCTGTAACGTGGTGTGATGTCATACAGACTTTTGCAGTCCCATGGCATCTCTCGTCGCAACGAGCACAAGGCAGCCTACCAATAAGAATTCATTTCTAAATGGGGAAAGACATTGCATCTTTATTTAGAGAAGTGCCCACATTTGCCATGTAAGAACTTGTACTCAATTCATAAAGCAGATTTCAAAGAACAGTCAGGCAGAGGGACATGGCCAGATGTGAGCAGAGGGGAGAGATCACTAACACCAGACAACCTTGCAACCACCACGTGTTTTTCTCTCAGCATCCAGGCAGAATCTCTCCTTCCACTGCAAGTCATAAGTGGTTTCAAACTCTTCATCCCACATGGGTAAAGTGAGGTATACACTGTTAAGATCACCACAAAGTGCCAGTGAAGCCAAATAGAGCCTGCTCTGCAAGGTGTCTAGGCACAATTCAATTTGATTGTAATCTTCTCTTCCACTTTGATTGTGGAATTCCCCCTTGCAGAATAAGCTGCCTCTTATCTCTGGATCTGAAAGCTGAAGAGTGGTTGGCTGGGAGTAGGAACATCACTGCTTTAAAGCAAGCAGCAGCACTGTTTGTCTCAGAGTGGAGGAGATTTATCCCAAAAAGTATTTGGAATGGACACTGTAGGACCTCACGTAAGTGATCCCACTTTGTACTGTTGAAGAAGTGCAGAGAACAACTAAAACAAACAGGAGAGCAGCAGTGCCAAGAACTTGCTTGCAGGTTACAACCAGTTTGAGTAAAAGCATCTTTTGTTTCCTTCCGAGTAAACAGAGTAAACAGTAACAACAGAGTGATACACACCACTGTGCTCACGCTATCGCCCCACCAGAGCGTTCGTTACACTGTCGGAGCTGAATGTGTGTTGCAGCAAGCAGCCTGGTAGGAGTGGGTCTGTCATGCAAAGCAGTGAGGACTTGGCATCCAAACTGTTCTGGTTTTGAGGGGCTGATTTTGGCTTGGCTTTTTCTAGTCTCATTAGCAGCTGGAGTGCAGTAGGTGCACTCGTGGCACGTATCTTCTGCTTTAAAATCATCCAAGAGGAATGGATGAATCCAAAGCAGCCTGGACCATTCCGCAATTTGAGCCAAAGCACAGTAAGGAGGATTAATCAGAAGCACACTCCTGAAACCAACTAAAATGCTAATGTGTGTGCTTGGCATCACTCAAAGGTCTTTTAGTATTGGGTCCGAAGCAGCGTGGCGTATGCAGTTAGCAAGATGCTTATTCCCTCAGTAACTCTCAAATTGGCTGGTTAATTTCAACCGTTCAACATGTGATATTGGCCTGAGATCATGAGTGCTGTGTTCCTGTAAGTATGGGAAACACAAGTGGATAGGTAGGGCAAAAAACTCCAAACCCAGTGGCCTTTCTGAAGATGAATGCTGTGTTGTAAATTCAGCCATTAAAAAAAAAACAACTGTAAGGAATCCAGAGGAACAATCTAAATACCTAAGCAACAGAAAAAGCTCCAGATTAGGGTTCATACCTTATCAGACACAAAGCAATCCAATGATGAGATGCAATAACATAGAATGCATAGGATCCATTCCTCCCAGAACAAACTGCTTGCTTACATGACAATCTGTTTCTGTGGTTTTATGAGATGTAAGCTTTCCCTGTCCTCCCACTTGCAGGCCAACTTTTACAATGCCAAGAAGAGCTACATTGTTTTGTACAACTTCACTGCATGTTCAGAGTCAAGAATGGTGTTGCAGGAGAGGAAGGGAAGAGTCCCCACATACGGAAGTTAGGCCTGCTGAGCAGGAGAGTCCACCTCAAGTACCTACATATAAGGGCAGGTCTAGTTTTCACCTGCAGCTCTAGTTTCACTGCTATATTCACCATAATGTAAAAATACCCCAGGTTCTTAGCTTCCGCACTGCTATTTATAATCTTTGTGTGATGCCAGACGTGCATATATCAGTGTGACACTTTCAGAAAGCAGTGCTGCTATTTTAGCAGCCCTCTAATGAACACCATGGGTGAAGCCACCTAGACAAGCTGATTGAGAAAAGTGTTGCAGAGGGAGGGCTGTGGTGGTCTACTTTTTCTTTTTTTCTTCTTCTTTTTCTTTTTTATTTTCACACTTTGTTGCCATTAAGAATAATCTTAAATGGCCCCTTTCTTCCTTGGCAGTCCTCCCTCTCCCTCCCCCTCATCACCCCTCCCCCAGATGTCTTGATTAGTGGCTGCGCGTATGCTGGTCAGATTCTGGGATTAATGATGGCTAATTTGTCTGAGGTTGGTACAGCCTAGCCAGCAGGCTCTCTACCACCAGCTTTTGCTGCCATATGGGTAGAAGCAGCTGTTTCAATTACTTTCTGTGCCCAGATGTGTCAGACGAGACACCAGTGCTCTGCGGGGTACATTCAGCCGCTCGGCAGCTAATTACTTCAATGGTGTGTGGAAGCATGGTGCTGTGTGCTGTAAAAGGGGGTTTTGAGAACAGCCGAGTGCCAGCTGTCATTATGGCTCACATTGATGTGAGCCTGATAGTCTGTGACTAGATTTTAACTTCAACTTTCTGGGAATCTTAATATGTACAGTGGATGTGCCTAGGGCTGGGACTCTAGCCTGCTTATGCGTGTGCCTGCATGTGTGCATTTGTTACTGAATAATGGCACCTATGGAATGTATGCTGTGCAGTGTCCACATGGAAAATACTCTTAGCTGGTGTAAACCAAACTACCTCTGTTAACTTCAACAGAGTTTCAGGAACACTAACTGACCATTATCCTGGGCTGTGTACATAAAACCTTTTTTTTCCCCTTCCTCTCACTGGCACCAGTGTAAATTTGGAGTAGATATATTTTAGTTAATACAGTTCCACTGACATAAGGTGCACGTGACAAGGCAAACAGGTCTGTCAAATGTCTGTCAATCAGTGTGACAATCTCAATTCTACACCTTACTTGCCAGACTCAACAGATTTAATAGAGGACTGTAAGGGAGCAGTTCCAAAATACTCTTCCTCCAGCAAGAGAGATGGCTTACAAAGTTCCTCCTTTCTCCTGTCACCAGCTGTTCCTTCCCATCCTTGGTACATCTTTGGTGTATCAGCAAAACCATGGTGCTAGGTCTCAGCTGGATCAGAGAACCCACTTGCCTTAAAACAAAAATTTATTTCCCTCTCAATGTTCAAGGAGCAAATTTTGAATTAAAATGCAGTAATACTTGAGGAACAGGAGCAAGTGTCCAGTGATATGGGTAGGAATTAACTAAATGACAAAGACCAGTATCTTAACTCAGGATCTGTTTTAATGTTACAGCTTAGTTTGTCATTCCTAGTGATTGTTTGACTGGTGCTGTGCTCATCTTGGAAGATAAACTATCCCAGCCAAAACAGAAACTAGGACCTTTTGCCGTGTTAACTTCCCAGACGTGCTTACCAGGAGAGAGCAAGCATAAATAATGGCCCAGTGGCAGTGACAAAAGTTCAGCAGAGAAATCAGACAGCATCCTAAGATCTTTAGCAGGATGAATTAAGCCAGGAAGTGGGATTAGACACATAGGGGCTCAAGGAAAGCAAACAGAAGTCCCTATGATTGCACTCCCAACATTTCTACTTTATTTAACACAGTACCTTTCTTCCCTCAATGTGCTGAAGCCCAACACTGCATTGGTTTAAATTCACCTTTTCATTTATTGTAATTCCTTGAATACACTGAATGTAAATTAAAATCAAGCCTATGCTGTCTACTAGGTGGGAGCCTTCTAAGAAGGGTAATGGTGCAGTGACAAATGTCAGTAAAGTGTTGTGGTCAGCTGTGAAGTGATCAATAAATCCAACTGATACTCATATTTGTAGGGCTGGTACAGAGACAGAGAGGGGATGGGCAGGGTGGAAGAAAGAGTGAGGAAAGAATCTGTTATAAGTATACTTCTTACACAAATTACCACAAGCAAGTCTGAGAACAAGTGCATAGCAAAGCATTTAATGCAATACCATTGGCCATTTGGGGCAAATACTCTGTAATTTGGGGTAGTTACTAACATTATCATCATCATCATAATACATGTATTTAGGAAAAATAAACATTTGTTTTGTCCTAATTCTATGGTAATCAGGATGATTGTACTGTACTTAGCTACTGTTTGTTACCATGGTTATTTCTAGTGGTTCTTGGTTATTAATGTCCTGGAAGATTCAACAGTCTTCAGTGCTATTTCAGCTTGCTCTCCTCCAACAGACACAAGAATCTGGGGGTTTGGGGTTGGGGGTTTTTTTTATTCTAATCATCTACCACAGGGGTTTATAAACAAAACCAGATTTGTTTCTTGTCAGAGAAACTCTAGACACTGGCTTTTTGTTTTGCACCAGTCTAGCAGTGTGAAGGGCCTGGAGTTTGAATGTCATCCATCCTTGGTAGGAAGCTTTATTTATATTACCAGATGGGTGCAGAGAAACCTTCATATAAAGAGAATCAGTCTTCCCATATGTTTTGTGTGGTCTATAAGCTCATAAAGATGGACAGTGTTGCAACATTCTTGCAAATGAAGTAATGGGTGCCACAAAGAACAACATAGAAACACATTTTTAATGTATTCTGGAAGCTATTTTTTAGCCTTCCAAATGACTTTTTTTTTAAATTACAGTAGCGTGCTGGTACACACCTACTTCCATTTAGTGTGATGAACATATCTGGGAATTCAAACTCCGGTTTTACAAGTTCCTGCTGCTGATCTGTGATAACCACGTAAGTGTGTGCTCTTTACAAGGGTGACCAGGGCTAAGTCAGCACATGACCGTGACTGCCTATCATTTAACAGGTTGTAACCTTTCCCTGAGTCCATGCTTTACCTGCTAATCCTATTTTCCTGCTCACTTTCCTGTAACTTCCTACTTTGCTCAATAGCTAATGCATTGAGAAAATGTAAATGGCAGTTAAACACCACTGTACGGGCAGCATAAGCAGCAGCTTGTGTACAAATAGCTTGTTTGAACTGCTTATCATAGCTCTCTGTGTAAGCCCAGGTGAGAAAGGCACAGTTGCATATTCAAGTGCACGGATCCAAAAAGGTTCTTTTCCCTTAGTATTTTCACTTACATGTCTATAACACATTAAAGGTTACAGTTAAGGTTCTTTTGGGGCTGTTTCTGCAATGTGACACATTGGTGTATCCTGGGAATGTAGTATGCTGTGTGAAAGACTGATAGGGCTCCAGACAGGAGGGAAAATTTCATGGCAAAACACCTTTGTACAGGTTTATTCCTGATACAATGCATGTGAAGTCCTCAGAATCAGCAGTTATTCCTCAGATACGTTTGTTCTTCACTGTTTTCACTCTGTAAGATTGACTAATGGAAAAATCCTGTTCAGTAAGATTACTGGTTCTATCTGGATATATCTGAGAGGTTGAGACATGAACTGTTTAGACTTGAACAGGGGAATGGTTTAATACAAGGCTATTGCTCTGTTTCAAGTGGTAGAACAGAAAAGTGGTGATAATAGGGGGAGATGATGGTCAAACCATTCTGCATGTTTTCCCACTGTTTAAAATTTAAAAAAAAACCAAAACAAAACAGCAAAAGGCAAATAATTTCACCTTTCTTTTTTTCACCTATGGAGGTCTGACTCCCAGGGTTGTATTCATGCCCACTTTATGTTTTAATTTGCTTTTCTAAGTATTAAATTGTGGCCAAGACTATAGAGATAGTCTCCAGATCTAGGCATTTACAAAAGTCCCAATTCTGCCACCATTGGCTGACTGTTAATCTGCTGAAAGTGTTAAGTTACAAAATGGAAATCAGCTGTATGTCAGAAGAGACTCAAGGCTGTTGTTGGAAAGGTGGGATCTTCAGATATGGAAAGAAATGATCAAACTGTCTTCAGAGATGGAGCCTCAGTACTGTGTGCAGAGGAGACCTTTTGAATCCTGCAGACGTCATCTTAACTGACTTGGAAGTCAGCATATGAATTGTCATTTCCTGAAAGCAAGGAAAATCACAAGTACAAATGCATCGCATACATGTGACAATCTTGAAGCTTAATAAGCAGACAAAAGAGTGGAAATCTTCCCAGAAATATTCCCTGGGGTGAAGTCAAGAATTATCTAATGTGGATAAATAGGTTAAAAGGACATCCACATCTTGGGTTTTGATAAATTTAGGATTGACAGGTTGAATGAGAAAGAGGTAGCCCTAAGCAGGAGCTTGTATTTAGGGCAAGATGTCAACTGAGGGAAAAACAGGCTCAAAGCTGAAGCGTATGATTTAATCAAGGAATCTGACAGACTCACTAAGAACTTCTTAGATAAGACACTGGAAATAAAAGAGACAACATCAATAAATACATTTGATTATCATACTTGGTCCGAGAAGCAAAGTTTTATGTTGGAAAATAGAAGTTGAGGCCGCATTCAAAAATATGTCATATCTTCCTCATGGAGCAAGGTAGAGGATCAAAGTAGTGAGAAGTATGTTGGTACTGAGTGAAAATTTATGCCCAAGAAGAGCTTCACTGAGTTATTGAAAAACCAGAATAAAGAGATGGGTCTTCTCTCTGTGGACTGTGTAGCACAGATGAGATTGCATGAGTTTGGATATGGATTGCTAATGCAGGCTGAGCTGTAAAATGAAGCAGGTGATGTCAAACCATGACAGAAACCAGATAGGCCCAGTTGGATTTGGGCATAAATTGTTTTGTGTTCATTGAAGTCTCATAGCTAGATTTATGGAAGCTAAATGGCATGGGAAAGCTTGCACAGTGAGTCAATAGTTAATTCAGGATTAGAATATTTCACAGCATTATTCCATGTCCCTGTGGTATGTGACATTTACTTGTTTTCTACCGAAAGAAATGGCTTCTGAATATATGCATCTTATTCAGGGATTGAAGAATTAACTTGAAGGTTTCTTTTGGTTTGTAGTTATACATAAAGTATGGGGAATAAAAAATTACTATCCCATGCAACATTAAATCGTTTCATTAATGACCTTCAGAGTTCAGCCTGTAACATCATAACATAATACATTGCTGGAAAAACAGATCGTTTATGTTGTGCAGAGAATTACCAGATTCTCAGAAGCTGACTGTGTAACACATAAAACTTGAAAAAAAAAAAAAACACAGGTAAAAACACAGCCCATGGAATCCTCTTAAAACAACATCAAGAATGGGCTAGGTGAGTGGTTTACTGCAGCCTTTCTGAACAGAGAGAAAGGGGATGTGAGTGTTCTAAAGTTACACATAAAAATAACATTAGTTTTTCTTCTACATTTTTATGATTGAGGAGGGAGGTTCACTGGTATCTAAGAACTTCCAGAGCTGACAGATAGCTCACAGAGCTCTTTGAATGCACTGCTACTCCACGAACAAGACAGGAACCATCAAGATAATCGTCTGATACAAATCTTTAGTAATAGATTTTGTACTGTCACGATTCCTGAATTATAGCCACATGTACTAGTGAAGGATGAAACATGTAAATGGTAATTCATCATCAACTCTATGTATAAAAAACCTAAATTATTCCTTTGTATGCTCTTCTGGAATATGAGACATGATACATTATGTTATGCTGTAATTTATAGACATGGTGGAATCAGCCAAAAAGTTGTATTCTCTTCCAACACGTAGACTTTAATATTTAGGCTTCTTTTCCCTCAATCATTCAATTTTTATTTAACTGTAATTTATTTCCTCCAGGAAAATTGTGTAATGGCTTTGTTCCAGAAAGACGGGATGCAGCTTAATATGGCAGTTTTGGATTTGTCCGAAAGTTTTGATGCCAACAGCCTGTGTAATGTTGAGGAAATCATTCGGTCTTTCCATGTATGCCACTTAACGCTTAGAGGTGCATCTAAGGATAAATGTGGAGCTTCTTACCTTATTCAGTCATTAGTCAGCTTTATCAAAGTTAAGAAGAGTTAAAAAACAAGGGCAAGACAAATCTACTTATGAATTAGATTTTTTAAAAAAAGTAATTTTCTATTTTAAAAAGGACATCAAAATTTCTAACATCGAAAAATCTTCATTTGGTTCTGTGGCAGTTGCAACCAGTCCTCACCCAGGTTCAGGTGAAGCTTGTGATGAGCTGATCTTTATCAGCTGTTTGTTTCTTTTGTTTGTTTGGAGAACCCAGCCCTTCAACTAATTGAGCAATTGAGAATAGCCATACTGAGAGGGGTGTAAATGGAGGTTTGCTAGAGAGAGGAGCTCGCTCTTGCTCCGCAGAAGCAGCAGTTGCAGCTCAGAACTTCTCTTTAGAACACAACCTGACACGCACCCCTTGGTGAGTATAAATACATATGTATATATCCTGGGTAGCTGCGGGCGATTTTCCTTTTGTGAGTGAGTTGTGTGCATGCTTTGGTTCATCTCTCCAAATAGTTTAACAGTGTAACGAGTTTGTGCAACAGTGTTTTCCCAGCCAACATCCAAACTCCGCGGTTTTATTGAGTTGGAAGGAGAGCAGATTTAATTGTAATAAATCAGAGGCTGTTAGTCGCTTGTTTTGCTTGTTTCCTTCACAACAGGCTTTCACTGTTCCAGGGCATTAAGTCATTACCTTTACACGTGGCCTTTCAGTCTCTTCAAATGTAGTACTGGTGGGACTCTGTTGCTGAGGTAGTTCAGATACAGATTCGGTATAGCTGCTTGTTTGGGTGCTCCAAATTCTGCAAGCAGAGGAATTAAAAAGGCCTTGGAAAGATATTCAGTTTAATGGAATACTGCTACAAAAGTGGAGTTGTGTGATTCAAACGTGGTTATTGACATTATTCATGCTGGCATGTTCTTTGCAAGCTATCGCACACACCGTGGTGATCAAATAGATGGCAAAGATTTTGCAAATTTGAATCCAAGGATAAGAGCAGATGAAATTCGAATCAGAAACAGACTGTGTTATATTTTAAAGGCCAGAAGAGGGGCAGGGTTATTATTAATGCTCGAAGAACAAGCCTTTTTAATTGACTTCTCTGGAAAAAGCTTTCTGGTTTCAGAAAACCTTCCCCCAGTTTGATGTCCCTTTCCAATGTTGTTGGGAGTTTTTTCTCTCTCTACATCTGTAAAACATAGAAATGTTGTATTGTTTTATCTCCCAGGGAAGATATTCTTTCTTGTAGATGTAACCCTACCTCTAAATGACTTCAGAGTTCAGATTCCTGGAGGTGTAGTGGATATATGGCAATCCTGGCTGTAATTTACAATAAACCATTTTCTGACACCACTTCCATGACTTAATGCTGGAAGTATTTTGTTTGGAGAGGCTGCTCTACACTGCCATGGTGAGAGAGCCTTGCTGTGTCATGGTAATTATTTTATTTTTTATCCTGTTGTGGTTCTTTCTTGTGCTGCCACAGGCTGTTTCTCAATTTGTGTTTCTGCCTCGACATGTTTTCTGATATCCCTCCTGGAATAGGCAGATGTTCCTAATGGACAAAAAATTCAATGTTTGCAGTATATACTGGGTAGTTTTAATGTCCTTGAATACTGAAGAAGCTTTTCGTCTCCCAAGAACAGAGTTCAAAACTTGAACCCAAAGTATTAAGGATAGTGAGCAGAAGTAGAGAAAAAAGATCTTGGTATTCTGTTTTCTGGATCTCTTTGTTGTTGTTGCCATAATTTGCTGTATTTTGGGGTGGGATGGTTACTTATTTTCATATAAAAATCAGTGAGTTTGAAATTGTGGTTGTTTCACCTTGAAATTGATCAGTAAACTATGTTGCAGTAGCCTGCAAAATTATCTAGTGCTTTCAGATCAAGAGAAGTAAAGCTGAGCTAAGGGATGGTATTCAGAATGCATAACCCCACCTGCAGATGAGTATGATTGGAACATTGAAAACCTTTAGTCTCTTTGCTTTGTCTTTTGTAATTTTTGGATTATATAATGTAACAGATCGCAGAAATACCTTGCTATTCATTTTCTGCATTTATTAAGAGTTTAATGATACAGGAATAAGTGGTTTACTTCATTGGTAGATGTGAAGCCCCCCTGTATGATTTAATCCAGGAATGTCTTGGAAACCACCAGAAGGCTGGAAGTGCTTTGTGTCACTAGGAATCATTACAATGCCATTGACTGTAACCTGTCTGCTTAGACAACTGATTAACCAAAAAAATAGCAGTAAGCATTATCCTTCCTCAGTTACTAACAGGCATCTTTTTTCAGAGAATTGGAACTGCAAGAACAATGTCAAGGAAGGACCTTGTAAAGATCAAACTTTCTAATTTTCTCTGAATCTCACAAATATGTGTCTACAATGCAGCAGATATTTTTGTGGGGGAGAATATACTTTTTTAAATTGTATTTTATACATGGTATTTTAATACGATTGCTTGAAGTGTGTAACATGAAGAGACCCCTCTCAGGAGGCATCTTTTGGCAAAGTGAAAAAGCCCCATTCTAGCATTACAAAATCCCTGCAGATAAATTAGAAATATCTGTCCCTTTCAGTGTGTTGACAGACTACAAATGAATTACTGTGAGGGAAAGAAATCTTGGGGTAGAAATTGGAGGGGAGGGCACTACTTTCATTTCAGGGACATATTCTATACAAACCTGTGCTTGATGATACTCAGCTTCATTTCAGTGTTCCATCATTGCTAATCCTTGGTACAAATGAATATCTACACTTTTGAATAATCAAAGGTTAAAGACAACTCAGCCATTCATGTGATCTCATTATACTATGCTGATTGCAGTACATCAGAGTTATTTATAACCTTGGTTCATAAAGCTGGATTCCAGTAAATGAATTCCTTTTCAAAGGTTAAATATTTATGTCCTTACTTTCTGCCTGAAACAGTCTGTAGTTATGAACATACCCTAACTAATGAACCATCACAGCCATCTTCAAGAAGATAAATAAATGTTCTGAGTTGGCATACCAGCTTACAAGGCTACTCCTTGCTTAAATGGTTTCTCGGTGTTCCTGTGTGGATTTTCAAAATAGATCAACGTCATGGCACATACCTTAAACCACTAGATGTATATAGTCAGGCTTAGCCTTAACTGAGTGCAAAACAGTAGTAGTAGTAATGATACCCTTTATCTGCTTTCCCTCTACTGAGCACAAAGAGCCAATGCAGTTTCCCCCAAAGGACAGTAATATTGTTAATCTTTTCAGTCTTTTTTAGGTCATAGCCTAGGGACAGGTGTTTTACACTCCAGAAGAGGTGGGTGGGAGATCCTCTGTTGTCCTCCTTTTTTCCACCATCAGTCTGTGATTTACTGATTTGTGGACATGCAGTTCTCCCCTTTACCCAACATGGTTGGAACACGGTTCTAAGCTTACTGAGTACTTAGCTTGCCACAGAGCAGTTCATGTGAAGCAAAGTTGCACATTCGTTATCCTGAACATTATAAAAAAGAAGAGGCCTCTGTGTGAGAGGGACGCCTGTTACATATTGTCCTCTGAGAGGATACAAGCAATAAATTTGTGTCATACTGGTTATGCTGATTTCTGACTCAAAAAATGTATAAAGTAATAATTACAAAACTCAACATGAGAAAACATGTAATAAACCAGAAAAGCATTACTATTCAAAAGTCATGCAAGGCATCAAGGCACCCTGCAGATACATCACAGACAGATTTATTCTACAGTTTACTTATTCTTTTCTTTTCTTTTTTTTTTTTTTTTTTTGATCTTGTGAATTTTTTCAAGCACTAAGTGGTGGATACTAGCATGCTTAAGATCTCCATCATATTTATGCCTAAAAGGCAAGTCTTCGTATACATTACATGTCAGACTTGGAGGGTTTGTCTCTGAAAACATAGTTGAAATCCCCCAGCAAGCATGAGACTCCCCTAAACCAATCCAGCTGTTTCCTAGGATCACTGATACTTTCTTCAAGTTGGCCTTCAAAACGAGGTGTTTTTTTTTTCTATATCTATCACTTGTGACCTTTTCCAGCAGTTCTGTCTGTGATCTCTTCATCCTAAATTCAAGGTGGAAATATGTGGTGAAACTTTCAAAGTCACTAAGATTTTTCACTTTTCTTGTCTTCTCATATCCCCATAGCTACTGCCACGCAGATCTGTGCGGAGCAGACTGTTTCAGCTAGGATGATGAATTTATATATATCTACTGCCTGCACAGACATAAGTCCCAGTTATGGAAGTAAAAATAGTTTACTAAGGCATGGATATGAACCACTCTTCAGAAATCCCTGATTTGGAGAGAATTTGGGTCTGGATGTGTTACACTGTGTTGACGTATGTTGATGCTGTATCCAGATGCCTGCCCCAGTGACAATTGCAACAACCTCAGGCAGTAGTGGAAGGGAGAACCCAAGTGACCTTCTCAGTATTTCTTTCAAGCTGCCTTTTTCTCCCCCAAAGGCCCTGTAGATCTGAACTTGACCACTTAAAACAGATCTCACTCAGCCTTTTAGGAATAGTGTAGTGTGCAAAGATGTGAAGTGCAACTTCTTTTGGCACTTTTTTTCATGAGGCTCCTTGTTACAAGAGTAAAGCTTGTAATAAAAGACAAATACTCTAACTTCTGTTTGCCACCAGAAAAGTGCCGAAGAGATCAAAGATGTTGCCAAAACTGCATTTCCCCATATGAGCAGGAAATTTGTTAAATCATGTGCCCAGGTGATGCTGGAAGAATGGCATATCCCAGACTCCCAAGAAGGGCAAAAATCCCAGTAATACTAGTAATCAATCCTGGAAACAAAATTCATCTCTAAGACTGCCGCTGGAATCTCTGCGTAACAAATCTGTAGTCATACAAGCTTTGAATCCTCTTCTCCCTTGTTACAGAATTATAGATTGGTGAGCAGGAGAGATGATTACAATTATCTACCTAGCATGAGGTGGTAATTTCATCAAATTGTGAAACTCGCTATACCAAGGCCATAACGTCTTTATAGGAAGACATGCAATCTCAATGTCAATTGCATGGTACAAAAATAATTCCTGGGTTTTTGTGTGGGCAGGGCATAAGACTAGCTGCAGTCATACAGTTGGTGTGGGACTGACCCACAGTCTTTCTATTTCCTCCTTCAGAAAAATAGCAATCCATGCTGAGTTTTATTCCTTGAGGTTGAAAATTATGGATGAATAATTATTTCTCAGTTGCCCTTCATAATCATGATACAGGCAAAGAAGTTAATAAGCCACTGCTCTAGCTCCCCTCCCTTCTCTGTACAGACATTTTTTTACCACATGGGTGAGCACAAAGAAATAATCAGATAGGAGATTTTTCTTTTAAATTAGGCCTCTTGTTTGTAAACTGAAAGAGTGCTAATGCAGTTCAAACTCAGCTGTGTACCACATACGCACACTCAGCCCAAGAGTATTATAAAGAGCAGGAGAATAGGAGGTTTTGTTCTATTCTTTAGTCTCTTTCTATATGAGAGGACCATTCATTCAGTCCCTATGCTTCTCTCTCTCTCTCTCTCTCTATTTCTCTCCATAATGCCAGCATTAGCTGCAAGCTGCTAGCTGTAAAAGTGCTTTGATGTTGACCTCTCACTGCCATTGACAGACCCTCATTGGTGGGTGAGTAGCAGAGCAATAAGGGCATGTGTGGGAGAAAAGAGGATGAAAGCCTGGACAGCTAGGAAAGGATAATATGAACAGATTCCTGCCTGTTCACTTAGTTTTTTTTAACTGGGTCTTCTGATTACAGAGGTTATGAACCAGTAAAACTTCAGAAATGACCACTGAAAGCCTGCTGTACATGAAGAATCAGATAATTGTTCCAGCTCTTGCCTTGTAAAATTAAATCAAGGCATGAACTAGGCAAGAATGCATAGGGGAGTTGAAAACATTTTCCTCTTTAAGGCAATGAAATAGTAGGGTTTTGTCTGACATACAGTAATATTACGAGGGTGAGTAGCATGTAAATGATGTGGGGGTAGGGGACGCAGGGGAGAGTTGCCCCCTAACGATGGTGATTATTTTGTTTTTCATCTTATGTCAAAGCTTAAAGTATAAGTCTTAGACTTTAAAAGGATCAAAACTGAAAGGTGGCCCAAGAGGTCAAAAGAACTTGGAGAGGTTTCTGCCCTGGGGAGCATGTGTGCGTGTCTGCACATGGATGTGCACGCATAAAAAGCTACCTATTGCTCCCCGGTGCTCTTGCACACAGCGTAAGCACTCCTGTAGCCAGAACACAGTGGGACCTTGGCCCAGAAGCAGTTTGGCACCCTCCATAGAGAGCTGAGAGTTTGAGGGTGTGAGCTGACCATGGGCCACCTGAGCCCCCAGCCAGCTGTTCTGTGAAAGCGTAGCCAGCTAAGCTGGGAAACACAGCAAAGCCTTCCTGCTGCCTGGGCCCTATTGAGGCAGGATGTCTCCAGCCACTTCACCTCTGCACTCCCCCTTCACCTCTGTGAAAGCTCTGCTTGTCATACTAATAATCAAGCCCTACGGCTCTAACTTGAAATAGCCAAAAGGTTTTGCAAGGCCAACAGAGGGAACAGGAGAGAGGGAAAGTTCACACAAATTTGTATTAGAAACCTTGGGTTTGGTTGTGATCTGAAGGACCAACTGGTGCAATAAAGCTGCATGCCTGACAGTTCCCATTGCCTGTGCTCTGCAGAGCAGCACATAATCTTTTGCTCCTTTGGGACATGAAGAGATCTGTTCTAGCTCTGCTTCAGACCCCAAAACAAGTCCCTGCTGGCAGCATTAGGCCATCAGGGTTTAGGTGAGCTGTAGATCAGTGATCCCTACCTGCCCTATTTCACTTGCAGTGTGCATGCTGTCGTGTGGTGGGTGACTGCTGGCTGGAACAAAGTGAAGCAGGGAGGGGGAAAGGGTGGAACAGGTGCCCGTCTTACAAACTGCCATGCAACAAGCAAGCACAGCAGCAACCTCAGTGTTCAAAGAATATTATTTGAAATAGAAAGCAAGCCATCACTGTTAAGATCTGGATTGGATTTTTTTTCTTTAGAAATGATAAGGAATTCAGCACACACTTCTGGTGCATAGACTCTTCACACATTAACCAACTAAAAAAAAAAAAAAAGTCTTTCACTGAATGATTAAAAATATTAATCTTTTGGAGGGGAACAAACTTTTACAGCACTTTTTGCCTTGCCGTCTGCATTTGCTATCAGGGAACTAATTCTCCAGTCAATTTCACAGATGGTTTCCTGTCATTATTATACAATTCTATTTATTTGATAATAATTTTATAGGACTTTTCCAGAGGGATTTGGAGCTACGTGTTCAGCTTGTAGCAATTTTTAACAGGTGTGTGAATAGTGCACCCAGTCAAAACTTCCTTGCTTAAACTTTTTAAATAGAAAATGCATTTTCAATTCAAGCAAGAAATCTTGCCAGAAGTGTCTTGGTTAAAGTTTTTCAATGCATTTATCTCTGTGTAAAGGGAACTGCGTATAACCTTCTCTGTTCTGTCACTTTACCTTTTGCTCTTTTCAACCGATTTGAAATAAAGACTTATTTTCCCCTTTCCAACAAGAAATGAAACAGGACTTCACTAGTTTTTCACAAAGGTACCATTTTTTGACTTGAAAGCAGAATGTGGCATATATCTGAAATTTCATATTTGCTTTAACATTTTAAAGATAGCCATGATGAACTTAAAGACTGGGTCAAACAGAGCAGAAAATGCCCTTTTTTTTTTTTTTTTTTTTTGTGCGAGTTGAAATTCCACCCGAAAGGGAGTGTCTGTCTCCTGCTTCCATTCTTTTCCAGGAAAGATCTCTTCTTCTTGACATCAGCTTCTCAGTGAATATTTACTTTGAAACCAGTTTTTAAAACAGTCCAGTCTCTAGTAGAGCACTGTGGTGTTGTTAAGTTACCTGGGATTACAAACCCTTGCTATTTAGTAGGACTCCACTGAGCAGAGCATCACTGGAAAAAGGAAGGATTGTTTGTTTATTGTATGGTCATTAAGGAAAACAGGTCTTCATGGGGAACAAGTTCTTGTCCACAACTTGAAGAGGATGTTTGAATCTAGATTAAACTCCTTGAGAGTTATGTTACAGAAGCCCATGGAGCTTCTTTGCTGTGAGCCTGGCCCACAGTTGCTTCAAAAAAAAAAAAATTCCCTTCTGTAGTGTTTTCAATTAATGAAGCTTTAGGGGATCTGGATAGGCAGTTGGAGTCTCCATGCAAAAGGATTAAAAATATATATTTGCCAGAGGTACAGCAGCTGTTTTGGTAGGTACTTTGTATTCTGCCTGTCTGTAGGCTGCTGGAATCCTTACTGTTCCCTGATGTATCATTTCACTCCAGTGAAAATCACAAGCGATAACTCAGGAGGCAGTAAAATTACAGGGGTCACAGAGTATCCCCAGTATGCCTGAAATCAGGTCACCAACCTCACTCAGCTAGCCCTCTTGCTGGTAACTCCCCTTTTCTCCTCTCCCCTGTTCATTCTGTGCCTCAATTTTTTTTATTTTTTAATTTTTTTTAAATAAAAGAGGCATCTCTCCAGGGCCTATAAAAACAAGCGCGCTTGCGCAGCTGCTGCAATGGACGCTGCTGGAGTGAGGGAGAACATGTCTGCCCCCCTTTGGTCTGTTTGGCACATCTGGGAATTTCCTGCACTCCTATCATGCTCACTGTATAGGGTGAAGCCCTGCCTGAGAGCAAGTCCCGTTTCAAAAGGAAACTCAAGGAATAAACATGTGATTGTTTATTAAGCTGTTATTGACTCCCAAATGGTATGAAGAAGTGTGTCAACATCAGCACTTTGCAAGGTTTATAGTACACACGGAGTGTGAAAGGATGGAGTGAGGGAGAGGACAGAAGAGAAAGGGGCCATGGATGTAAAAGGTAGAAAGTTTTCCAGTCCCAGTTGTCTTGTGGTGCTCACAGATGAGTAATGAGTGGTGGAATGAGCTGGAACAGTCTTTCAAATTCAGGTTTTCTCCCAAGACCAGTGCAGTCAAGAATCAATAAAATTTAAAGGAACTCAGGTTTGGTCCTTGAATTTTCTCCTACTCTCTATAGGAAAGGAAGGACTCCAAACTGAAGGGTACTGAGTGAATACTCTATGCACCCATTGAAGAGTTCCAAAAATCAGTTACATCATTTGATTGCTTGTTTAGTAAATACTCTCCTTACATGGTCTTTCTGCTACCGAATCTTTTGCTTGAGTCAATGCAGCTTTAAATTTTGCTGATTTATCTTTAACAACTCACAGGAAAATGCTGAGCTGGGCTTAGTTTTTGATAAACTGAAGTACAGGTATAGTACCTGCAGCAAGTGTTTCTACTCTGGGAGCCTTTTCTTCCCTTTCTGTTCCTCCTCACTCCAAACATTCTTCTTCCTGATAGTTTTTTGCCAAAGAAGCTCAGAGATCACTGTGCTTTGCTTGTAAGCTGGAAACAGTCGTCTTTCCTTGCAGTGGAGGGAAGAGCTGTTATACATCAGTGAGGCAATGAATGCATTCAGTTGCCTGCTCGGTAGGATGAGGGCAAGGTACTGAGGAAACCACCTACAGATGAGGCAGTTGTGTGAGTCATGAGAAGAGAGAAATGTTCAGCACTTCTCAGGAGGTTTTTCCCAGTTGTAAGAGGGAGCTGAGCACTTGTGAGAACTTTTAGAAGCTTGTAAGTAGAACTTGCAGAAAATATTAAGCTCGGTTAGTGCATGGACAGCCATGAGGAGGCCAAGACCCAGTGTTTCCTTCTGAGAGATACTCTTCTTACCCAGGCAGCAGGAAAGCTTTCTTGCAATGGATGTTTTTGTGCAGAGCTCCTCAGGGCAGGTTTGTTCCCTTGACTTTTAATATTCCAATTTTTCTGTTTGTGCCAGAAAATATGACTTGGGTTTCATTTTATAAAGATGATAAAGCAAAAGAGGTTAAACTCAGTATTGGCCTCTTTGCTTTCTAAAAGACAGCAATAGACATTTTGAAAGGACCAATTCCAAGCTTTATTATACTACTACAAGGCCCACAGGAGGGATGAGTGTTACACCCAACTCGTCGTGCAGTCAGAGGAAGATGGATTTTTAAATTCTCTACCTTTGCTTTGCAATGTGAACATTTCAGGGCAATTATCCTGAGATAATGTCTACAAATTGCTGAAGACTTTGGAGTTATAATTGCTCCTGCTCATTTAAGGTTCCCAGCAGATTAGACCAGGAAAATCACTGCCAGTCAAGCCAAGGTTGATAGTATACCGTAACTGAGTTTTTCTTAGAAGACAGACAATCAGTTTTCTTTAAGAGCAATATTTGTAACTGTTTGGTTTCATTGTGTTTCCATAGCAAGGGCTATAGTGCTTGGCAAGGCAGAACAGTGACACTTCCCGTCCAAGACACATCCATGTAAATGGGCAAATTGAATTCCCCTGCATGAGGTTACTCTCATGCAGCAGTAAGTAGTCAGCAGCACTCTACAGCCTATCCCCACAGTTCCTTATTTACACACTGGTAGTCATTCCAATTACCTCAGAAAGTGAATCAAGAATTTACAGTGAGATAATGTTATCAAGTCAATGCAGAAAGAAACAACTGTAGCTGTCCCTGCTTGTAATTAAAGAACATTTCTTAGTACAATGTTTAGCCAAGATTTCAAACCAAAAAGAGCATTCATAATCCAGAACAATATTTCAAAGCAGGAATATGTTCTATATTCAGGTCATTTGACTGCATTTATATATCCCTAATGCCTATTTATATCCTTATACACCTATTTATATATACCTATATGTTTTGTAAGTAGCCTTACTCCCCAGGAGTTTCATTGTGAAGCTCTGGTAGGATTCCTATCACAGATATCTTCCACTGGCCCCAGACACCCATTAGACAACAGAGGATTCATTTCATCATTATGATTTGCTAAGCACAAGCAACACTGGCCAGCTTAGGTGTCTGAACTCCAGCAGTGTAAAATCTCCCCTTCTGTCCCTCCAACTGTTGCCATTGGAGCAGCTGAATAACTGATTTTTCTCATCCAGTAGCTAAGATTAATGACAAAATTATAAAATAGGACTTAGCTGACATTTGTGACACTTGGGAGGGAAGAATAAAATTTTTCCAATGAGAATCTATCCTCCCTGCAAAAGTGCATTGGGTTATCACAAATATTTTGGTTGACCTATATTAAAAAGGCTTGGGTTGTTCTCATGTTATTTTTTTAATGTGCTTCAACAATATTTGGACTGAAAATGTTGTCTGCAGAGAAATAGCAAAGTATATGGTTAAAAATGTTGAAAGTGTCTAGACTTCTCTGAATATTTTTGCATTTTTTTGCACCTATTTATTTGAATTCACAGATAACAGTGGTCAGTTTGAAGTGAAGAAACTAATTTCCTGAAAAATTCCATCTAGGATTAGGAAGCAAGTAACATGCCCTCCCCAGCACTGAAAATGTCATTAGCACTCTACTTAAGCACAAAAGTAGCAGCTACTGAATTATTCTGGTTTTAGTGACTTGCTGTAATGCTTAGTGGAGAAGGTTTCTGCAGCTTGTGCCTTTATGAAGCTGATGAGGCCTTGTGCTGTTGTTAGATATGATATTGAAAGCTATCAGGTCAATACTCCTCCTCCCAGACAGCAAAAATATCTGCTTTCTTCTGAATTGCTCTTCCTTTCTCACAAAATGTTACCAAAAATATTTTCTGCATATGGAGGCCTTCTTGTTTGTCTCCTCCAGTGATGTCTCCCAGTAGCTTTGGGTTTTTGTTTAGGTGTGGGGTTTTTTTGGTGGGTGTTTTTGCTGGGTGCTTTTTTTTTTTTTTTTTTAGATGGCAAATGTCCAGCTGAAAAACCTCAGGTCAGGGAGACAAGAGTTTTATGTGATCAGTTTTTTGTTTTGGTGTACAGAGCACACAGATTTGAACCCCAGAAGGTGCAAGATTGTTTTACAATTTTATCTGTATCTCTTTCTCAGGAAAATAAGTCTGTTAAAAATAAATAAATAAATACATTTCCATGGGCTGTATGAGTACCAATAGCTGTCACAGACAACCAAATATAGGACTTTTAATAACTTACTGATGTCAAGTCACATTTCCAGAGAAAACCAAGGAGCATATGTTACTGCTGGGCAAGCAGGTTTTAAACAAGGAAGGGGAAAAAAAAAGATGCTTTTTTTTTTTTTTTAAATCCACAGTTCTCAGCTAAAAAAGTAGTATCTTTCCCTAAAACAAATTCAAGATGTTATACACAGGAACTAAGTTTTCCATTAGCTTTTCAAGATACTAATTATTGCCTCCAAAAGTTTCTTCTCATGTTGTAAAGTCTCCTGTTAACTGGTGTCATCCTTTTGGATGGTAAGGTGATATCTCTTCCCATCTTCCTGGGTCTTAAAGGAGTAACAGGAAAGACTACCTGTAAATCTAAGAACATGTGTCTGGAACATCAAATCCACTCTGCTGCCACCATCTCATGTTATGTTGCAGCATTCAGCTACAATAAAGCCAGGTTGGATGGGGCCTTCAGCAATGTGATTTAGCAGGAGGTGTCTCTGCCCATGGCAGGGGGTTTGGAACTAGATGATCTTTAAGATCCCTTCCAACTCTAATCATTCTATGATTCTGTGATTCATAATCTGATCAAATTTTGTAACTATCTTCATGTACGTCAGTATTTTGGGTTTGAGTATTCCCCCCCCCACTAATCTCTGGAAGGTCATTTAAGGCATCTTTACTCCAGTGGTTAGAAACATCTTGTAATTCCCAAATCACATGAACTCAAAGCCAGTTTATAGTTATTTCTCTTGGGTCACTCCTATATGTATCCTTATATAGCTGGTACAATTCCTCAGTCCTATCTGTGTCCCTTTAAGCCATCATTAAGGTAGATTGAACAAGCTGGCTCTCTTTCCTCTCAGAAATTCCCCAGTTCCTTGATCATTGTAATAGTCCTTTTTGCACCCCCTGCTCCAATTTGCATGCATCCTTCTTGAGCTTGAATAACTAGAATTTACACTGTATTTCAGATAACGTCTCAGCGGTGCTTTGTGTAGTAGCATTAATATTTTCCTCTTGTTATTAGCACTATTACAGGTGACGAATCCTAGGATTGCATCTGCCTTTTCAGTTGCATTATATTATGGCATATATTTATCCTGTAATCAAATAGCAAACCCAGGTCTTTCTCTTCCTTTGTCATTCCCAACAGCTTCTAGCAGAAATTCTCATTATTAGTCCTTTGGTGCATGACCTTGCATTTTGTACTGTTCAATTTCATCCCATTTCTATTACTTCTGTCCTCAAGGTCATCCAATTCTTCCTGTATGATATTGCGGTTTTCGTTTGTGTTGATGGTGCCTCCCAACTTTGTACAATCTGCAAATTTCATTTGAACACTCTTAGTTTTTGTGCCAAGTTTACTAATGAATCATTAAATGATATCACTCCAAACACTGATCTTTGAGGAACTCCCCTAACATCTTCCTTCCAGTCCCACATTTCCCCCTGCAGTATATTACATCTTCACTTCCTCTGTCACCAACCCAGACCCTGGAGTTCTGACTCATTCTCTATTCTCCCCCAGTGAACTAAGTAGTTCCCAAGTGGCACCTGCTGAAATACTTCATGTGAAGGCTGGATACATTTTAAACATTTTAATTTAAAAATAATTTTTATCAAAAAACCTCTCAGGATAGCCTGGCACAGTCTGCCTTCAGGAAACTGTTTTACCATTTACTGCTTTTGATTCTTTCTTCAAGTTTGTTCTAAAATCTAGTAAGCTGTTAAGCACTGACAGAGAGGTCTTCCCTAAGTTTCCTTTTTCTACTCTAAGAAGAAAATTAAAAAATGATACTACAAGGCACAAGATGTAGGTGCTGCTCTTCCCTACCCATCTTCTAGTGCACCACTTTGCTATTCCATTAGCTATGGAGAGTTGCTACTGGAACTGCAATTTCATGTGCTCATCCTCAGCTACAGACTGTTCAGTCTGCTGGCCACACCCACTGTCAGTTTAGTTCTGTTTCCTCTTTAGATGTAGGTATATTTCTGAATAGCAATGGCTTTGTTGTTTCTAACTCTTTGAGGTCGCCCCTCTTAAGAGGGGAAAAAGTCAACAAGATGTTTGTTTAGGCTTGTGAAATTTTCTGCATTCTCAACCTATTCTTTCCCCCTAGCAACTTTCATTCGTTCTTCCCTTGTTCATTCCTGTCACTCAAATTATGTTCTTATTAATTTCTTTTCTGAAGTCTAGCATACTTTCTGGAGTTCTCATCTCTCTTTTGCAGCACTCTTATGACCTATGAATCCCTTCTTGAATTCCAAAGCTTCGTGGCCCAGTCAAAAATCCAGCCCCTGTCAGTGTAGACGAAAACGTGCCAGGCACGTGCACGCACACACACACTGCATTAGGCTTTGCAGCAGGAAACACAAGTGATCAGAGCTCTGTGAGGCTCACCACGACATTTAATGAACCCATCAAGGTTCTCTGACTCTTCTTTTCCTTCGCTTTCTGCCTCATAGCTGCTTGGAGAGGTTTTAAGGACTCTCTTGTCAAGTCGATGTAGTTTGGTCTCTCTCTGAAGGACAGCTGTACTATGAGAGTCAAAAAACCCTTTTTTCAAAAGCAGTGGCTATGAAAGGTACCCTCTGAATATATCAGGAGTAGCACTGAAATGGTATTTACCCATTTCCAGTAGTAGAGACTGACAGCATGCCAAAGAAGCAGAGATCTCTCCTTGGGAGAGAACATGACAGGAACTTTTGAGCCAAGAAGTAACTATTCTTCCTTCTCTCCTGGTTTCCATCAGTGCCCTTCACCTAGATAGATTTAGAGGTGTGTCAAATTTCCCTCTGTTTTATCAACAATATTTCTAGTATGTGTGGAAGAGATACGTGAACTTCAGCAAGCCGTGATCTAAATGAAGCAGCACCATAAACAGCATTGACAGAACTCGAATTTGATAAGCAGAAAACGAGCACCTTGCAGGCCTGGCTGGATAGTTTAATGGGGTAGGTTGTATTAAAATTTTATTTCACCACTTGAAAAGATGCATTTGGCTGATGGCAGCAAGCTGTGGTTTTCCCTGTTGTTGTTGTGCCCCAACATCTGAGGTGTGCCTTGGAAATGAGTTTCTCGGCATTCTCGTCTCAAAGCTATCAGGATTACTGTGCAAGCAGAGAAGAGAGGCCAGTGTTTGCTTTTTACAAGCTGGACTCTCCTGCTCCATACAGCATACGCTGTTTGATAATTATTCTCTTGTGCTGTCTCTTTCCTGCTCCTGTTATCTTTCACACTGTTTTACACTTTGGATGGTTTGCTCTCTTGCACTCTCTCTCCTCAGCCCCAGCACACTTGTTGGAGTTTTTCTTTGGTTTATGGAATTCTACATTTATAACAGATCTTCCAGGAAAACGATATGTCTTGATAGAATGAGAGAAATTTTTCTAAATAAAGATTCCCATATGCTGATCATTGGAGCAGAGGGCTGTGGGTAGGCACATGGGGAGGAGAGTTTTAAAGTCTTGCTCTCGTACTTTTCCCTTTTTGTGTCCTGAGTTGCTCCTTTCACATACCAGAACCTTTTACCTTGTCTCCTTTGCTTATGCCACTGCCACTGGTGTGCAGTGAGCAGAATGCATAGCAGTATGATACCACAAGGTGTGGTGACACAGCAGCCCTGGAACATACTATTATGGTTGTCTTATAATTCCTCATCAAGGTGCATTTTGAAAGGAGGCTTTGACCACCAGAGCTTGCACTCAAAGGCAGTCTTACTGAAACCACTGGTACAGTTGTGGGGATGGGGTTTGGAAAGCTCTCTTCCAAAGAGGCCCCAGGTCTCATTTCTGGGTGAAAATCAAATCTAGTTTGCTTTAATAAAGTGGTATTCTGCTGCAAGGAATTCTGGGCTTCTCTTGTTTGAATTATCAGGACACCAGAAGGGATAGATAGGAGCAAATTAATGAAAAGAAGAAGATAGGAAAATGCCTAAGGTAGCAGTCAGTGGAGAAAAGAAGGGCTCTGCCATCAAAACCTTCCCCAGTGAAAAAGACCCAGCAGGATGCAGTGACTAAACCTATTCACCATGGCACTGATAGCTAAAGGAAAGTTACTTTCATTCACCAGAAGTGGAAAAAGATATCTGAAAAAGCCCTTCTCCTTTTTGTTTCCTTAGCTCTTGTCAACAAAGTGAAGTTCTGAATGGCAAGAGGGAAAATCATGTCCCAGCTTTTCCAGTCAATGCAGCTTGCCTGTTGTGTTGCTGTGTATGGTGGGAGATGATGACCCCCCCCCCCAGAGTGATTACAGCCCAAGCAATAAAACAGTGACACAGTCAGTGGAAGGCTGCATTTGGATATTGTTTTTTCTCCATTTCATTTCCTGTGTGAAGCCCAAGGAGAATTTTTTTCTTTTTATGCATATGGGGATTCAGAGGCTGAAATATACATCAGGATACTTGTAGAAAGTAAGAAAGGAGGACAAACTCCAGTTGCCACCAGAAGAATGCTTCCTTTCTTCGTGCAGAATCTGGGGTCATTTCTGGACCTGAGTCCTGTCCCTTTGCATGGCAGGCAGTAGATACCATCCTAATATGCACTAGAATACTAGGACAGGGTCTCTAATGTGTTCCAAGTTTTATAAACTCTGGAAAGATCATTATATCCACATAGATAACTATTTGGAGTGATGTAGGGAAATGCTTCAAGGAAAGAATTGCTAAGAAAACTGGAATGGTCCAGCAGCATCCATTCCTCCATGCTAGCAGACCCTTACAAATATTGTTTCAGGGGCTCTCAGACTGCAAGCATCTGAGTCTTGGTCTGTGGCCATGCTGAAGATCTCTATTTATTGCATTTCTGACAGGCTAGAAAATTTTGCTGTAATCCCTAGGAAATTTCCCCACTGCCAAGAACACCAGATTGTTAGGGTGATTTGTGTTTTAAGCCCTCTGCTCCCTGAAACATCTCTTTTTGTATGCTTTGCATTGTAATACTGCATGTGACGTGCTGCATTGCACTTACCTGTGTCATATGCTAGAGAGTTTCTTCTCATCTTCTTTCATGGATGGGAGCAGAGTGGTTTAAATCAAAGCATTTGACTTTGAACCTCTCTTGAGCTGGCCTTCAGGCAAGTTCTTTCTGATCAAAGACAGAAGCATACCAGGGTCCAGGTATTAAGGCTGAATAATTGGTTCAGCCTAAAATAAGAACTGTCCCAAGCCTCCACACAAATTTTTTTATAAGTTAAAAAAAAATAAATGCAGGTAACTTTTTGGCCCTTTTGCCTTTTCTGAGGGAGTTCCACCACAGAGACTGCTAATGCTGTCTCTGACCATGTTCACGCTAGAAAGGCCAGTCAGATTCACTGGTCAAAGCTTATTGGATTATTTGGGAAAGAGAATCAGGGGTCCTGAAGTAGAGTGCCTTTTTGTATGGCAAAAGGTGGGACACTATCAGCATAGCACAATTATAGTTGGGGTGATTTTTGAAAGATCCTGATTTCTCCTGCAGTGCAGGATTCCCCATTTCTCTGAAGAAATGTGTGCAGCCTGTATTTCCACAGCACAGATAGCTTCAGAAAAGCCACAGCTATCACAGGCCCTTCAAACTGGGGAGAGAAAAACAAACCAACAACCAGGCAATCACAAGCAATTTACCAGACGGACCAGGATGCCTGTAGCATCCCAAGCAGCCTGAGCCTGTCTGCCTCTGTTTAGGATAAATACTGAAACCACACCTCCATGAACTCTTCTGCCTCTGCCCATCAGTAATGTGTATATAAAAAGTCTATGCCTGGGGATCAGCTAACGGGATTATTCACAGACAGAAAATGAAGCTGGCCCAATCCTGACATTCTTTGCAGCCCTCCCTGCAGCCTGCTGAGAGCAAAAGCAGGATCCAGACTCCAGGTCGTCATAATTTTGGCAGCTTTTGAGGAATGTGGAGGAAACCTGAAAGGGGGGCACCAGTGGAAATAGGCTCTCATTTTTGTTGTGGTTGGTTTTCATTTTTAATAAGGCAACTTTCAGTCCTAAAGGAAACCTTGGTGAAGTGGTGAGGCTTTTGTCTCTTGCTATAATGCCACTGGGCTTTGGATTGACCTGTGTGATACAGTGACACTTTGTGGTTTGAATTTTTACATACAGCTGCATAAAGCAATTCTCATGTAAATGTTGGAGGTAAACAAGCCTGCTGTTGGTCTGCTGCATGGACACATATGCTCAAACCATTAGGCTCAAAAGGAGATTAGAATTAACCCACCCATCTCTCACTATCTCCCTCTTCCCCTCCCTGCCATGCAGCTCTTAGCAGGGACTAACCCACCTCACTCTTTTAACAAATGGCAGCAGAGTTAAGGCTGACAGAAGAAGAAAATCGTTGTATCCCCTCCCTCCCCCTGCATTCGAGCCTCTGCTTAGAAGCAGTTGAATTTAGACAAGGCCATGAGCTGATTACCATAGCATGGGTGGGCAGGTTGGAGTTGATACACTTCCCTCACTCCTTCAACCTTTAAATTGCACAGGACTGAGCTGAGCCCCTGCCCACAGTGGCAGCAGGAAGGCCCATAGCCTGCTGTATCAGGCCTGGTGTGTGTTTTCTTTCGGCCTGGATAGCTTCATTACCTCCTGCTGGGTGGGGGAAGCTTTCAGAGCCAAAGAAGCTGAAAAGTCCTTTCCAGGCACCTGACACTGAGACATATTCAGGCCCTTCTAAAGGGGTTGAGTGGGGAGGGTCTCAGTCAGCAGCAGGCAGTGGCCACTGCCCTTTTTAGCGGGATTTGGCACCTAAGCAGCTTGGCTTTCCAGCAGAGGAAGGTTTATATCACAGGCTCTCAAGGCAAGAGAGACAAAGCATGTGCGTGTGCACACGTGCGCCAAAGCGCGGAGGGGCTGAGCGGGCTGAGGGGAACCCGGCCTGGGGTTGTTTGTTTATGCGAACTTTAAATAATTCATTTTTGTCCCTATTGAGCTCATCCCAGCGTGACCAAAATAAATGTGTCTCCTTGGCCTATTGTTTGGAGCTGAGGATTGTCAAGCGAGAGGGAAATATTACAGTGACTGAGGGAGATACACGCAAGAGTGTGACCTTTAACTGCAGTACCTATAACCAGTCTCATCAAATTAAAGCACTGTATATTTTCCTTAATAATCTCTGATTAGGCTCGGGGTATGAGCGGACACGAACGCCCGCCATTGCTATGCAGCGGGAGGCCTGCTAAGCACCAGCCGAGCGCTTGGGAATAAGTGAGCAAAATGCTTTAATTTGATAGGGTTAGAATCCTGCAGGCTCCGGGGTGAGAAGTCACCAACAGCTCCGCTCGTACTGAATATGTAGAAATAAAAAAGTAAATTGCTTACATCTGCTGCAGGCAGGAGGGAAAATGATCTGATTGGACAGGCCGAGGGCTCTCCATCTCTTTTGGGTTAGAAAGAGGGGTTTGGAGCATCAAAAGCTCGTAATTGAAGTAATTCTGAATTAATGGACGTATGCACACACGCACAAGTGAGTACACCATGTTGAGGCAGCTGGGCACAGGATGCACATGCTCAGGAATGTTTGGGGATTGCAAAAATGCTGTTAAAAATGTGGTCCCTTATTCCTAATATTATTGACATTTAGAGCTCATGTCCTGTAAGGAGTGCAGTAAGTACAAGAAGCCCTGCCTGTCTGCCGGATAAAATGGCCCGCCTTAGCCTACATTTGTTTATTTACAATACAATTGTTCTGTCTCTTTATTTCTGTCGTATATCTGTTCTTTTGTGTCTGAGGGTCTTCACTCTATGCAGAACCCTAGGCTTTAGCCTTGCTGTCTGATACTGTATTTAATCTATGTATTTGATCAATAAGAATCAAAGACAAGGCTCAAGGTCTTTTTGGCATAAGGTGTTCAGCTTTGTGTCAGGTGTCAGAGGTTGTTTACAGTGTCACCCTGATGGTGTCACACTAATTTGCAACCTACTTCGCTTGCCTCTGTGATCGTGGTCTGCACTGGGTTTGGAGGGGGTTTGTATGTGTTTTCTTCTGTCTCTCTTTTTTTAATGGTTGTTTTTATTAGTTTGGGAGGAAAGAGGTGGGGGAGCTCAGAGGTGGGAGGCTGAAGACATTAGCTTAGAGATCTAAGGAGCACCCTTCCTGACCCTCCTCCCCCACCTCTGTCTTCTCTCTGTGAGTAGCTTATGCCACAGAAGGTGTTACCTCTACCTGACAGGCACCATATCCCAAGGGAGAAGACATTACTAAATCCAAAATGACCCAGGGAAGAAATCTTGCAAGGTAAAATTTCAAGAGTGATTTCTCAGCTTGCTGCTGACAGGGAAAGGCAGGTGCACCAAACCCAGGACTGCAAGGCCGGAGTCCAGTTTTCAGCCCACTTCCACGTAAATCCACTGAGTAGGTACCTCTCTAAATTTCACTGCTATTTTTCTTGGAGCCAGGATTCTTTGGTTATCACACTGATGCACAAACTTGAACAATTTGTTCTTTTATGGCTGCATCATTTCAATGGCCTTTTGTCTTGTGACAAGTATTGCAATGCCTATAATGTACTAAATATTCTAAAAATCCATGTAATTAATTCTCCAACATATCTAATATAGAACTATTATCTTGAGGACAGATAAATGCAATTTATTATCTTTTTTTCCCCCCTTTTGCCTGCACCTCTTCGTTTTCTCTTCTATGCTGTTATTTAATGCAGAAAATAATAGCACAGTAAATGTATTATTTAACTTTCTCATTTGGAATTGTCTGCAGAGGCACTGCACAAAATGAGGCTGTGTTTAGACCCAGATCCTTAGATGTAGAATGCAGGATCCCCCACAGATTTCTTGAGGTACCTTGGAAAGTCGTTCAAAATTCTCATAGACAGGCGACCGACATGAAGTGGTCATTTTTTAATCTTGTTTTCAGAGGCACCAACCACCCACAACGACTGCAAGAATCAACAGAGACTGGAAAGCTGCAGAACCAGGCACCTGCAGTCAGTGCATGCCATTTTTCTGCTTGTAAAAATTCACATTACAGTATTATTTAATAAACTAGTGGAAACATTAGGACTTTAGAGCAGAAGATCTGCCTACCCTGGGATCATGTCCCTAGTAATAGCTGGGGTGGGTGGATGCATGAGGACAAAATACCTGAGAGAGAGCAGACAATAATAGGGAAAAATCCAATCATGTTTTTAGACACCACAGGCTCTGGGAAAAGAGGAGGGCTGAGCGCAGAGGTTCATTGTTACAATTCAGCTGTATGTTACAATTAAGATGTATTTTGGAGTTGTCTAGAAGTGATACCCTGATGGATCCCACACGATCTTTGGACAATGCTGCTTTTTATCTCTGAGCTGCCTGTCAGCCACTGGAGGTAGAAAGCAGGCTTGAATTTCCAGGTTTTACTCTAGAAGCTTCTTTGGGGAAACTGGCTATTTCCTGGCTAAGGTGACACATCTCTTGAATCGTTCTGCTCCAGTCTATCATAGCGAAGCCTTGGTTGTCTGCCCAGCTGTGCCTGCCACAGTCTATTGGAAGGTATTTGTCAACAATTATATGTCTATTAAGGACAAGTCAATCAGGCCATGTGCAAATAGCCAGACCTCCAGGGTCTGCCTATTGATAGGGACCTGTCAATAGCCAATCCAGTCTTTTTTTTCAACTAAGCAAGAAATTAAGCACTTGCCAAAATCATTGTTAGTTTAAGTCCCTATAGCCCATTTTTATTCTGAGCATTGGTGCCTTTTTTTTTTTTCTGGGCTAATATTTATTTTGAATAAACAAGTGACTGGAAGGAGCTTGTTAAACTGCTCTTTTAACTGAAAGAACAATGTCTCCTCAATGTAATTAAGATTACCAAATGGTTGTGCTCACAGGTGGATGCAGTTAATACGGATGGCAGTGAAACTATAATGGAATTAATAACAGAAACTTTAAATTAGCCCAACTGTAATTAATATCTACAGTATATAAATATCCAATCTTCTACCAACACAAATTTCAGACGTATTTACCTATATTAGGCTGAGGAAGGTAGTAATATTATGCAATATTTTCATGCATATTCAATTTGTAAACTCAACAGTTGATGTTGTAATTTATATTGCAAATTACTTTCCTATTTCACACCCATGAGCGGGAGAGAGAGTGGGAGAGACCAGACAGTGCGCTGGAAGTATGCTTTAAACAAAAGCCTTTAGCAAAAGCCATGACATGAAAAGGATGCTGTACAGGACCATCTCCTTTGAACTGCCAGAACTCCGGTATGACAGAACATGTTGGTGTTACACAACAAGCAGCAACATTAAATAACTTTGCACAGAGACCTGAAATGACCACAAACATTGAAAGCGGATGTAGTATTTAAAGCAGAAGTGATACTTGATCTGCCCTTTCGAAGTATATCACAGTTGGCTTTGTTAGTAATTACTGAAATGAACACTCTGCCCATCAGGGTTGCATTTCTCTTCATCTCTGCCCTTCAGTCAGGACAAATACTGAGAGCCGAGCATTCCTCCCCTACTATTCGAGCACCAAATTAATAGCCACTAAACCAATTTAATATTAAAACCCAACAATATCCTTAAAATGTCATTCCTTGAGCTAAGGTGATGCATTTCTGCCCTGAAAAATCTGTAATATGAAAAATCTTTTCTTTGTGGAATAGTCAATGGCCACTGGAGGATTGCTAGATATAGCAATAGCTTTAGTTTGGTTAAAACCTTGTATTTTGAATTAAACTTTAACCAATGGATAGCCTTTAATTTGTCTTTTATTGCTGGCTTTTATCTTGGTCTTTACTTACTTCTTTCATTTAAAAAAAAAAACACTTTTTCAGTTTCCCATTTTAAAACAATTCCTGATTGCAATTCCTTTTTTTAATTCTCTACTCTCCTCTCAGATAGGAACTCTTTGGAAAACAGCTTTGATTTTTTATTAATCTGATTTTAGCAGGTGCAGCACTTTTTAGCAGAGGTTTTAGGAAAATGACCATTAAAGACAGGCAATTTATTTCACTGTAAATATGAACTGGTTTTGCTAAAAAAAAAAAAAAAAAAAGGCAAACAGCCTTTGTGAGCATGCTGTGCCATGTTAGCTTTCACAGGTAAAAATCAGCTCTTAAGAGATCATTTATGTAATAATAGGAGATGAATCTGTTACATTAAAAAGCCCTATGTAAGTCAATCTTTCATATATATATAGAGAGAGGCACAGAACTACAAAACTTATCTCTCAAATAAGTACCGAATAAAAGATAATTTTCTCCAAGCTTTTATTTTTGTTTCAGTTTTACCTCCCTGAACTCGAAGGGACAATGACTTCATAGGTAACTGGAGCAGTTCTTAAATTCATACATTTCAAACCCACAAGAGGCATTTGACATGATATATAGCAGAGACCAAAAATTCTACAGCCTGTTTCTACCGAGTCCTTACTGAAAGGAAAACAGGAACATTTGGTAATTGCATTTAAAGAAACAACAAAAAATGTTCATTCTATCAGCATTGATGTTTAACTGGTTGATGAACTTCTTTAAAACATCCAGAGGTGGTTGGTTTGTTTTGGGTTTGGTTTTTTGAGTTTGTTTTTTTGGTTGGTTGGTTGGTTGGGTTGGGTTTGGTTTGGTTTTGGGGGAGAGGGTCCTTTTCAGTTTTTATTCAAGAGAGAAAGGGCAAATTTCATATCCAAAGGGCTTGAAATGCTGCTGAAGGTCTGTCTTTAAATTCCATAAAGTTTAGGGAATTTAGAGAGAAGAATGAAGGCTCTTCTGCTTCATATTTACACAGTACAACAGCCTGCAAAGAGCACGACTCTCTAAAGAGTGTGAAATGGGCTACAATACCTTACTGGAAAGGGGTGAGCTAAGGACAGAATATTTGCCTTTGAGTTTTGAGGGTTCTGATTTTTTTTTTTTTTTGTCATTGGTCAGCTTTAACAGAGTTCCATGCCAGGAAAAATTTTTCCCAGTATACCTTCTAAAATTACAACTTTTTTCCCCTTCCCCCCCTGCCCTGTTCATTGCCATGTTATTTCCTCAATCAATATTCAAGAAGAAAAAAAATAATGCTGGAGAAAACTCTGTAACTTGGTCGGCTGGTGGGACCTAATTCAAGACGGTGCTGAGGGAGCTCAGTACTGACAGGAGTAGCACTGATGTGTCTGTCTCTGGTGCTCTGATACAGCTGAACACTGGCAAAATTCAAGATTACCCGGGAAAAGGGTTTAACACTTGATGAGCAATAGCAGTAATAACACACAACCTCTACAAGTGTACTTTCCACTTCTTTTACCTGGAAAAGAATGGAAATTTAATAGGCAGGAAGAGGTTATTTAGGGATGATTTTCTAAAATGAAAATAAATTGTGTTGTCTGCAAAATAGACGTAGTACAGGCACTCTGGAATTTATGTTGGATAGTTTAAGTGTTTTAATGTGAGGCTGGTATTTTGTATTAGGTGGTTTCTATTTGAAATACCTGCATAAGACTGAACGAGGGACAAACCGACAACCAACCAACCCTGCTCTAAAGCACAGAACTTCATCCCCTCCTCAGGGATGGTGAGGCAGTTGAAGCGAAGGGGTTGTGTGTGTACCTCCAGCGATTCCCTCCTCACCAAATGGAGAAACAGACTCCGTCCAGAGAGGTTGCGAAAGGGTAACAAGTTCTTGCTGTGATTTTAAACTCTGCACGGGCAATGTCTCTCCTTTGATAAGTTAGAGAGATTCTTCTTCATGAAAAGAATTGCTACCCTCTGCCCTGAAGTTGTGGAGTGCTTGGATCTGTGTCTCGCATGGTACGGCGCTCCAGTCGGTGAGGACACACACCGCATAGATTACTGGCCATGAAGTTTTCTTCCTACTCTGAAACAGAGTTCAGTGAATAACAGGTTTGCTACAGATGCAAAACTTTAACATATGTGTGGGAAAGAGGATGTAAAATCACCACCTAAAAAAAATAAAAAATAAAAAAAAGCAACCCCAGCATTTTGCAACAGCTGATATCCTGTTACCATAGTTACAGCTTTCTGGAGGAGACGGGGATAGTGCTTTCCTGTGCCCTTAGTGAAGAGCAGCTACAGTCAGAAATAGTGAGTGCAATGTATTTGCATACTGTGCACAGAGAGCTCCAGCTCCTGCAATACAGCTTGGAGGCTGCCAAGGAATTTCCCTCATTTTACAAATGGTTAGGACTTGGGTGTTTGCTAAAAGCATTCTTTTGAAGCTTGCCTAGTTCTTCATAAGTGTTCCAATTTATCCTTCTTTTCGTGTTGGGAAACAGGGTTTTGTTAGGGCTGGGTACGTGAGCTTTGGTTCTCTCCTCAATTTCTTTAAGATTCCTGTCGTCAGCTATGGCCTGATTCAGAGGAAAGTTGACAGGTCCCTCTGTTATGCTTTCTTAGCAGGAAGGACTGACTTCTTCCTTGTGTGGCTTGTACAGCACGGAGCACCTGGTGCTTAACAAGTGATAAGTAATAACAGGAACTGTCCACTAACCACCTAAATGTTTTAAGTGTCTGGCATAAGTGGATAACTTGATTTGTAAATAAACTACATTTCAGGAATATTTCATAAACATCCTGTGCTAAGTTGGTGCCTGGGGTAATATAGGTTTTCATCAATATTCATCTCTATGCAGGAATTCCCTGGAGCTGCTGGGGGGTGCAGCAAGTGGGCTCGCTCGTGGTAATTTCTTTTTTAAAATTATGATACAAACCCTGTTGAAAAAAAAAAAAAGAGAGAGAGAGAAAGAAAGCAGCTTTAACTGCATCACTCGCTGAGCCAAGTGCCCGCTTTTTAGGGCCAGGAATGGAAGTCGTCCTTCCCCACAGCCTCGGCCTTCGCTGCTGCAGTGGGGTCCGGCCCCTCCGCGGTGGGGCGCGGAAGGAGCGCTGCGCTCAGCGGTGCCGGTCGTCTGCGCGGTGCGAGAGCCCCATCTACCGACCGCTGCGGGCGCTGCGCGGCGCTGAATGGCGGCGGCGGCGCCGAGCACAAAGCGGAGCCGGGGCCCGCTGCCCCCGCAGGCTGCACGCCTCACCCCGGGCTTGTCCTGAGGCCTCGCCACCGCGCTCCGCGGGGTGCTGCCCTCAGAGGCAGCCCGGGGAGCGCTCCGAGCATCTCCAGTCACTAATAAAATCCAGGTGCGGGGTCCCAGAGCCCAGGCTAGGCGTCCGGTCAGCTCCTGCGGGAGTGGTGGATTCTCGTGTCTGTTTTGTTACTGAAGGGGTGTGTTTTGTCAGCGCCTGGCGCCTTATCGCTTATTTACATACCTGAGCTCAGTCCCTTAACCCCGGGATGAAATGGCTTACACATGTCTGTTTATTCACCCTATAGAGCATGAGAATCAGGTTCAGGAGAGGATCCATAGTTCTGCAGCGTGGATGCTGCAAGGGCACTGTCCGAGGAACACCAGACCTGCCCAGAGCCAGTTAGCTGCCACGTGTGAGATGGTTTGAACAAGGAGGGTTGTACAAATTTCACCATAGTGGTGACTGAACACCACTTTTTACATCAAATGGTTTGTTACTGGACCGGTCCATTAGTGTAGCTGTTCTGCTGTCAGTTCTGTAGTAGATTGGGGTGATGGAGCAGCTACAAAATTAAATCATTTTACAATTTTTTTGGGGAGGGCTAGCAAAAGGGGTTTGTTTTAGAGTCTTCAGTTGCCCAGGGTCATGCATTTGACAGTCAGCAATCACTGTGGCATAGAGTTGTGCTGAGAAGTTGTTCTGTTGTCCCTAACTGTGCACTCTGGCAGCAGCTGGAAATACCAAGGCAGTTCTTGAAAAACGGTGAGGTGGGGGGGGGAGGGGGGTAGTTGCAGAGTAGCATCACCAGAAGCAGTGAGAGCCCCCTGCCTGGTGAGTGCACACAACCTGACTTGACTACTTTCAGCTTTTGCTTTGCAGCAGTGAGCCAGCTCTAAGTATCTCTTCTGGAAACTAGAGGCTTAAAGCAGCTGTTAAGGTCCTTGTTTCTGATTTAATGTGACACCAAGGCTGGGAACCAACTGTATTTCAGTGTTTTCCTGCAGCAGGGAAACCACGATGGGCTGTGGCTGGTGTTTAAAATACTGCTATCGTTAAAGTGTGATCTTACTCAAAGCTGTACTCTTGCAAGGAATGATACTAAGGTGTTTTCTCTTGAGTATAATTGATCTGTATCTCTGTTTTCGGATGTATCAAAAAACTACACTGAATTGTTAGAGCTTTGAATGTTGTGATTTGCGCTTTAGGAGTTCACACTGGGGAAAAGTGTTCCCAGCTATTTGGTTACCATTTGCCTCCCACTACTTCTATGTTTCTTTCTGTATAGATTTTTCCTGTGCTTCTGCTGTCTGTCCTTAATATACAGAGAGCTAGTTTAAGTATTCTCAGTTTCAGGAATATTGAGTACTAAACTAGTTTAAGTATTTTCAGTTTTTAAAAGGAATGTTGAGTACTAAACATTTGCAAAATAAGAGCAAAGCATCTTCTGGGAATAGAAACCACAAGTCAATAGACACACGGGGTTTTTTTAGTGAAAAAGTACTTGCTAGTATATCAATTACATTTTTTTGATGGATAGGACAAGAGCATGGGCTTTGGGGGGTGGGGGGGGCGGGCAGGGAGAGAGGGAGGAATGCAATCTTTGGGGTATTAAATTGAAGGGATTAGGAAGAGGGAAGTGCAGATTTCCATCATAGTTCTGCAGTTCCCTGACTGAAAATTTGTAACTAACCTCTGTCCTGTTTCTAACCGGAATGAAGCCATTCCGGGGGCTGTCAGTCCAGCTGCCATGTGGGCACTGGAGGCTGGCAGGGATGTTGGAATGAAAAGGCAACTTTCCATAAGCTTACTGGTATGCCTCAAACGAGACCTGCAGACCTTGGGCTACAGCTATCCTTTCCACTGGGAGCAGGAATCGTCTGGAATTATTCCTGCCAGAGTAACCTGAGCTGACCAGAAGTGAGGCTTTCCTAAGCCCCAGAGTTTCTCCAGAGAGAAGATAAAAGATGTGTGTTGCTTGAAAGTGGTTGGTGACTCTCAGAAGGCTTTAGCTGGACTTCACATCTGCCTGGCTATGAACCTGCCTCACCCCCACATAGGCTGAATTTTTTTTATTAATGCTTTGGTTTTGTTTTTATTCTAAAGGTTAGGTCAGTGTAAGACTTTCTCTTGTAGTGACCCTTTCAGTCTTGGCTGAAGGACTAAATTGTGCCCACAGCTCTGCACTAGTCAATCCTCAGGTGACAGGCGCAGAGCCCTGCAGACTTGAGTTTGCTAGAGAAGGCAGAGAGATGAACGAGGACTGGAGACCTTCCAGTTCCATCAGAGTTTTGTCTGTTTAAGGAGGTAGACATTTGGCTACGAAAGAATTCAGTTTAGTTGTCACCCTGAGAATGCTGCAAACTGCCCAGAAGGATAAGACCTTTTTTCTTTTTCTTTTCCCCCCTCACTAACACAATCACAAAATAATACCAACTTCTCACCACAACGTGTTGATTGTTCTGTAATGAAATCCTAAGTAGTTTTGTAGTTGCTTAGGGGGGAAAGCAAAAACTGTTCTTAGCACCTGCTGTATGATATCATAAAGCTACTGCTCATAATGATTCTAATATGTGAAGGCAGTTGCATGATATCATCATATTAGTTTGTATAAGAAAAAAAAAAATCAGGGACAAGAGATTGCCAGTAGAACTCTTCACAAATGCTATTTTTTTTTCCTCATTGCTCTTCCCTTGTCTCAAAATATCTTTGCACTTTCCTTGTCCAAGTCTGTAGGTTTCATTGCTGGAAATAATAATACCCAGCAAATAATGAAGAGGGAAGGGGGAGGGGGGGGATCACCATGGTTTTTAAAAAAATCTATTTTTCTATAGAAGCTAATGTTCTATAAAGAGATGCAAAAGGAAGAGAAAAAGATACTAGATAGCACAGCTGCATTGAATTGCAAGACAGCTGGAATTTTTCAATGTAACCAGATTTTAGATGAGTTTTCTTTTCATTTCTCTATAATAAGATCTTTGTAAACTACAGTCCTAAACAAAATCTTCTTGGTGAGGATGAAAATAGGGAAGAGCAGTGCTGCTTGTGCTGTATGTGTGACAGTCACAATACGAGGCCAGATTCTTAGCAGCTATAAACCTGTGTCAGCAGAGCCGTGCAATTTCCACTGGCTGCAAAGCTGCCTTGTTACAGGCACTGAGGTATAAGGATTGTGACATACGAAGGGATATTGTCTAGTGGTCAGGCTGCCCTGAGTGCCCTCAGCTGAAAGGATAAGAATGAAAGAAATTTCAGGCAGAGCCTCTAATAAGACTTACAGCTGAATCAGAATGTGCCCTGGAAAATCCTGGGCAGCACATACCACAGCAGCTACTCCAGCCTTGGAAGAAATCCAAGATGCCTCTGCCTCACGTCCAGACTTTCAGTCTGACCTCTCAGAGTGATAAATAGTGAGTTCACATTTCACCCTGATCCTTCCTGAACCTGCCCTCTTGCAGAGGGCTTGGCGTAGGAGAGGTCAGGGCCCTTGTGGGCATGCAAAGGTGTGATAAAAGGAGAGAAGTTCTTGTGTGCTCTCTCTCTCTTGCTCCCTTCCTCGTTACATTCGCATGGGTCAGCGTAGTCTGACTTTTCAGCAGACAGAAGAACAAGAGGCATTTCTAAGCTGCAGTTCCTGTTCTGCCACCTGCCAGCCATGTGGTCTTTAGCAAGTTACCTCATCTCTGTCCGTTTACTGATCTATAAAATACAGTATAAATGCAGCCTCATAGAGGAACGGTGTAAGTCCTCTACTTGTTTAGTATCTCCTTCAGAAGCCAGTGTGTTGAAATATTTTGGATGCCTTCATTCACAGAAATGGCCAACAATCAAGCCCCATGACTTTTCATTTGCAGAGGCTTTGTCATGCACCTTAATGGGGTAGAAGGAACAACTGGCTGGCTGCAGCCAGAAAAGCAGTTTCTTGATGTTTTGTACTATATCCTGACAACATTTTCCTTTGAGCTAGAAATCAGTGCTGTACTCATTTTTTCTGATGTGGTTACTCTAAGTTCTTAAACTGGATCAGTATTCATACTTTTTCTTGTGGCAGCAGGGGGATGATTTAGTTAATTCTGGGATTGAGTGCCAAGTCATGAGTTCCAACCTATTCCTATCAGTGGTCATCCATCACCAAACTTGGGGGAGTAAGGCAGAAATATAAGCACACTGACAACTTGCCAGAATGATTTAAGACCTGGCATTTAAGAGTTCCTCTTGTAGTTGTTCTTTTGACATGTCTCCTAATTTGCTCCCATCTTGAAGACACTCACTACTTTAAGACTTAAACAATCTTCATCTGGGAACGAAACTCACAACAGGACCTTATCCAAGGGTAAGGTTGCACAACGGCAGGCAAGCCTACTTTGTGGGTCATCAGCAAACATAAATGTGCCTGTGGTAATGCTATGTGCACTGCTCTATTGGCCTTGCCTGTCACATGGGAGGAGAAGCCAAAAAGCAATATGCATTATTGATCAGAATGTGCAGGTGAACAAAGATGGACAAGGGTAAGTCACAACTTGATTAACTCCATGTAGCCTGCACAGATCCAGAGCTGAGTTATTCTGTCTGGGTACCCTGGATCACAACGAAATAGTGATTCACAAATTCACCCGCTCCTCCCATTCTTTCACCTGGGGCCGTGGGCATGGCACCAGCAGGAGACTGTGCAAAGACATCAAGAATTCCTTGCTGTCATAGGCACAGGTGCCAGCAGCAGTATCCAAGGCTGCTGCTGTTGTAGCTGGTCTCTCCTCACCAGCTGTAATGTAAGAGCCAGGACTGAGCTGAAGTACTGGGACAAGAGGCGTACAGTAGTCTCTCATGAATACAGTGATAGATTAGCTGCCAGCTCTCACCCTTGTCCCACATGCAGAAAAGCAGAAGAACCTGCTGGTAACTCACTGTCCATTACCATTCTCAGCTTCTCTCTCTACTCGTCTGTTAAACATCCTTTCCATACGCTTCTGTGACAGTCGTTCACCATAGTAACGTCAAGAAACACAAAAGTGCAAACAGCAGAACACAACCAACATGGAGCAAGAGCTGTTTAAGCAGAGCTCACTGCACTACATTGAAGTTGCATCTTCTCCCACCACAGTGCTAGACTGGCTGAGTAACTGAGTCTGTGAATCCTCCTGCTCTTACTTAATTGTCTCTGGATGGGTTGCAGCTTTCCAAATAACACAGCATGTGCAACTATGTAGAAAAAAAAATTGCAGTGTCTGTTTGGATTTAATGTAAAGGGGAGTATACAGAGGAAGACCACAGCATAGCCATGCCTAATGTGGCCCAATACCTTGTCTCTACAGAGTATTGATAATGACCAAGTAAAAAATGGTGACCTGTGCATTGGTGAAGCATTTTCTTCCTCAGCCAGCAGTTACCTGGTCCTAGAAAACATGAGGATGTGCTACCATTGTAAAGATTCACTCTTCCTTTTTGAGGCATTTTTAACTGAGGGAAATGCTACTCGAATTGAAGGATGGCCAAGGAATCAGGCCCAGCCAACATGGATTTAGGAAGCGCAGGTCTTGCCTCACCAACCTGATCTCCTTCTATGATCAGGTGACCAGCCTGGTGGACGTGGGACAGGCTGTGGATGTAGTCTACCTGGACTTCAGCAAGGCCTTTGACACTGTCCCCCACAGCAAACTCCTGGCCAAGCTGTCAGCCTGTGGCTTGGACAGCAGCACTCTGCGCTGGGTTAGGAACTGGCTGGAGGGCCGAGCCCAGAGAGTGGTGGTGAATGGTGCCACATCCAGCTGGCAGCCTGTCACTAGTGGTGTCCCCCAGGGATCAGTGCTGGGCCCCATCCTGTTCAATATCTTTATTGATGATCTGGATGAGGGGATTGAGTCAGTCATCAATAAATTTGCAGATGACACCAAGCTGGGAGCAGGTGTTGATCTGTTAGAAGGTAGAAGGGCTCCGCAGAGGGACCTTGACCATCTAGACAGATGGGCAGAGTCCAACAGGATGGCATTCAACAAGTCCAAGTGCTGGGTGCTCCACTTTGGCCACAACAACCCCATGCAGAGCTACAGGCTGGGGTCAGAGTGGCTGGAGAGCAGGCAGACAGAAAGGGACCTGGGGGCTACTGGTTGACAGCCACCTGAACATGAGCCAGCAGTGTGCCCAGGTGGCCAAGAGAGCCAATGGCATCCTGGCCTGCATCAGGAATAGTGTGGCCAGCAGGAGTAGGGAGGTCATTGTACCCCTGTACACAGCACTGGTTAGGCCACACCTTGAGTACTGTGTCCAGTTCTGGGCCCCTCAGTTTAGGAAAGATGTTGAATTGCTGGAGCATGTCCAGAGAAGGGCAACGAGGCTGGGGAGAGGCCTTGAGCACAAGCCCTATGAGGAGAGGCTGAGGGAGCTGGGACTGTTTAGCCTGGAGAAGAGGAGGCTCAGGGGTGACCTCATTGCTGTCTACAACTACCTGAAGGGAGGTTGTAGCCAGGAGGGGGTTGGTCTCTTCTCCCAGGCAACCAGCACCAGAACAAGAGGACACAGTCTCAAGCTGCGCCAGGGGAGGTTTAGGCTGGAGGTGAGGAGAAAGTTCTTCACAGAGAGAGTGGTTGGCCATTGGAATGTGCTGCCCAGGGAGGTGGTGGAGTCACCATCCCTGGAGGTGTTCAAGAGGGGACTGGACGTGGCACTTGGTGCCATGGTTTAGATAATCATGAGGTTTAGGGTGACAGGTTGGACTCGATCTTTGAGGTCTCTTCCAGCCTTCTTGATTCTATGATTCTATGAAATGCCCTTGAAAATCTTCAATAATCACTCTCAGAATATATTCTTTCTTGAGTATGATTTTTCTTTAGTTCATTCTTTCTTTCATTTCATATCTATCCATACAGTTCTGTCAGTTCGTCCAAAAGGCTCGGTATGACAATAAACAACAGACCAAATTTCTTTCAGAATTTCTCCTTTAGGTCCTTTTCTTCCTAGGGAAGTATCACAAACAGGAGAGCTATATTCCAAGCTCATTTGTAAGGGTAATACAACTAATAGGGAATTTGTCTGTATTTATTTTTTAAAGTAAGTCCCTGAACATCACGTTTTGTCAAAGCTAAGTGAAACATTGCAAGTGTCAAGTTTATGTCTATACCCAGTCAGGATGTCTGTGCAGGCTTCAAGGTCTCAGTCACAGACAGACACATACGCCTCGCTTTATGCACTCAGCTCTTGCACCAGCTTCAGTACAGACATCTTTGAGGGATCAAGGCCGCTCTTTGTGCAGATACATTAGCTGTCTCCTTTGCATCTCTCTTATGCACAGCCAATTCTGCTTCTGTTGGAGTGATTTGTTTTTTTTTTTTTTTTTTTTTTTAAGCTGGCTGCTAGGGAAGCAGAGGAAAACTCTATTCATAAAGAATATGGTGTAAAACAGTAGAATGGGGTGATGGAAAAGCAAAATAAAGAGAAAGGGCCTATTTTGTCTTGGGGTGGAGACGGAATCCATTTGCTTTAGAGGCAGTGACAGCACAGTTCCACAGATGCTCTCTTTTCTGAACAAAGTTGACTTGCTTCTGATCATATGCCAGCAAATTCCTGGTAAGCATCACTTCTCTTTCTTTACCTGTCTCCTGACTTCTGATAGTCACATTATGTCCCATGAAAATACAGAAACAACCAAAAACCATATCCCAAAGCAAAAGCTGTTTCCAGTTGATAGATTTACCCCAGGATGTATCAATGACAGCTCCAGTGTGGAAGTTTACAGCCAGTCTGAGGTGCTATTGGCATGCCAGGACTAAAAAGGGACCAAATGAGCCACGGTGTGAGGGAGAAGATGTCAGCCTAGGCATAGTACACAATATGACTGGGATAAAGAAACAATGCAAAAAGCAGCAGTGGCTAACAGATGAGGTATTAGGCCTAGCAGGGAGAAGACAAGGGCTTAAATCAAAAAGACATCCTGATGAGACTGGATGTAAGCTGAGCACACAAGCCTCCAATGAGGGATATGAGAGGTGGTTAGAGGAAACACTGCAGGAATTCATCCATAGTGAGCAGTGCAGGAGTTGGAGCAACAGGACAGGAGAGGTGGATGCAAAGGGACTTTTCAGCACTGTCAAGGAAATTGGCCAAACACTCCCTCCCGGAGGCAGTGTCATCAGGGCAGCATATGGCAAAAGTGAAAAAAAAGGAAGGAAACAAATGAAAAAAGAGACAAGAACATTTTAAGAATCTAGAAGACAGTCCCAGGGCAAGTCAATCACAACACACACATCCTCAGAAAAATCTAGGCGTTAGAGGTGGGGGGTTTTAACTGCTCCTTTTCCACAGGCTTTGTAACAAAGATCTCCCTGCAGCAAAACAGAGATGAAGCGAGGCATGAGCTGAGTTCTTAATGCTTAATTCTGTCTATGTGCCCAGTGACAGCTGCAGCCCAGTACACCACTTAAACCTTGGCCTGGAGTGAGGTTTATCCAGCAGGTGCTCAGAGGTCCTGCAGTTACAGGTCAGTCTGGGAACTGGAGCAAGGGAAAAATATGTTCTTCCATCCTCACTGAGCAGGCAAAATGCTTCCCCGCTGCTCCTATAAACACTGAGAGTTCAGGTCAGTGTAAAAGGCACAGGGGACAAAAAAAGTGACATCCTTTGTGTTACTAACCCTCCTCAAGTTCATTGAGTCATGAAGTGAAATGGGAGTGGAGTCCAAAGGTATACTAACGTGGCAACAGATATTTGTAGTTACTTGGAATATGGAAAAGTGAGTTAGTGGAACGTGTGCTCCTGAGGGCAGGGAGCCAGCATCTAAAACAAACAAGGCAAAAGCAAGAATCTTAAAGCCAGTATAAATATAGGGACCTGGGCAGCAGGTTTAGACACTTAAAGCGCAAGTGGCCAAGGGAAAGTCGTAGAAACATAGAATCATTTAGGTTGGAAAGACCCTTTAAGATCAAAGGTCATAAACTCTCCTTTTTTAACTGGGTTCCAGCCAAAGCTCTGTGTTCAGCTAGGCTGGTCGTCTTCTCTGCCAGCTCATCTTTGGGCACGTGGGGGACAGCCTGCTCTTGTGCCTTCGAGATGTCCTTCTGGAAAAATGTCCAGTCTTCCAAGAGCATGTAAGTTGCTTAGTAACTTAGGTTACTTTCTAAATCCAGGGCTTAGGAACTATCCTCCTAACTCATTGGGATCCTTTTGGAAGCTTTTGCTACGTTACAGAAGGAGTGTGGATGGTCTGGGATTTCAAGCCAAATCTTTGGAGCTGGTGTAGGCCATAAGCTCATCTCCTACAAACATATTTTTGTAATTTCTTCTGATGGTGGTAATGTGAAAGGATTTTTGTGTTTAAAATATTTTAAATATCCTATTAACATGATGCAAAATAGTCAATAATTTGCAGATATTTACATCTAATGTTCATTTATAGGCAGACAAATATAAACTTATCGTTGTGTGTGCATATGGCTGTAACACATGATTAATGCACTGTCAGCACAATCTAACGGCTCAGAACCATCCGTTGTGCAAATAGTCCTCTCTAGCCATGTTTCCTACTGCTATTTAACCTTTCTCCTTCCCTTCCTCCCCCTCTTTCACAGTCTGTCTAACCCACACTCTCTTCAGTAGCCTGCCTTAAAATAGCAGGCAAGGTCCGTGCGACGACAACTCTTCTTATACGCATTTCACAGCGCCTAAAAAATTAGGGGATCTGTTCTCTGAGGCTTTTGGATACAAGAGGAATAGAAGGTAACAAAACTGTTCCTTTCTCCCAGAGATCTTGACATGCAACTCGTAGGAAGGAGTCCTCCAGAGTAACACTCCAGATTCACTGTACAGCCTTAGATATTAAATGTCTTAATGTACCACTTCCTGTCACACTGAGAGTCCTTTTTGGTCAAAGACTGTCACAGCTTCCTCCTGCCTACTGTAACAAGCATGAGCATTTGGCCTCATCACACAGCCTCTGCAGTGACCAAAACTATCACATCATCACATGCTGATCAAGTGGTGAGACCACGTGGGAGCCTTGCCACAGACTAATAGCAGCTATCCCAAATACCTTTGCAGATCTCTTAGGTGAAAAGCAGCTGAGCTGCCAAGGTCCAGCTCCAACTACTGGCCGTAGGAGTTCTGTCTCCAATAAGCGTTCCCCAGAACAGAAGATTAGGTTTGTTTGCCTAGCAGAGCTGTGTAGCATGTACATGAGTAATGTCTGTATTGTTGTGGTGCTGACCTACGTTTCATGACACGATATATTTTGCATTCTTTGTGGCTAAATCCTGAAATTTTTATTTGATGTGAGTGATTCTTCATCCTCACAATAGCCCTTGTTGACTTCATGGAACTCTCTGGACTTCCCATGAAAGTGAAGTTTATAGCCTCACTCATGTTGCTCCTTTGTGGCCCAAAGCACCATGCTGACCTTCAGGGAGGTTCTGCCCTGTTGTGAGCAAAGCAGTTGCTTTTTCCCTGGTTTATGTTCGTATTTGCTTCTCTCCCAGCAGCTCTCTGAAATAAACGAGGCAACGCTTATGGTATGTACTAAACACTTCCAGACAGCCTTGGTCAGGGACCTGCCTTATTTCACACATTCTGCTTCCTGAAACTCTGCTTGCATTTACACCATGGGAAATTGCTACATTTATAAAGGCTTAATTTCCCTCCCTTTTTTGGAGCCCTATTCCTGCATTATGTCCAGCACATGAGAACTGAAATCCGGCTGCGGTGTGGTTCTGCCAACCGCTCTTTTGTTGGTGGCCTTGTGACAAACCCACTGCCAGCAAATGCCCAGCCTATGCTTCAGTTCATGAACTACTTGTGCATCACCATGCTGAAAGCCATGTACCTACCTAGATCTGACACCTCTAAAAAATTAAAATATTAAACTGAGACTTTGTAATAAGCCTTATGAGGGATTCCAGCTCTCCATCTTCTCATTTCACTTCCTATCTCCATTTCTTGGCACTTTCACTATGGCTTTGTCTTTTCAATCCATAGATAGTTTTGTGCCAGTGACACATCAAATGATTAGTGGAACACTAGATAGTGTGAACACTGGAACAGGTTGCCCAGGGAGGTATCTGAGGCCCCATCCCTGGAGATATTCAAGGTGAGGCTGGACAGGGCTCTGGGCAACCTGATCTATTTGAGGATGCCCCTGCTGACTGCACAGGAGTTGGACTGGATGAGCTTTGGAGGTCCCTTCCAAACCAGCCTATTTTATGATCCTGTGATTAGACTTCTTTCCTCAAAAAAAAAAAACCCAAAAAAAACCAAAAAACAAACAACGACAAAAAAAAAAAAAAAACACCAAAACTGACCTGTCATTTAACAACCCCCCACAAAACTAAGAGTTTCAAGTTTTTAGCAGAAGCATAGCTGATGAAAATCAGGATATTTTTCTGGGAACAACTTTCCTGTATTTGAAAACTCAGGTTTCCATCACAAATGTTTTCAGCAGCAAGTCTTTCTCCCAGCCTTTTATTCAGTATGCAGTCCTGCTAACAGTTACTGAGGTGCAACATCTGTTGACTTCAGTCAAAGTTGCACCCCAGTAATTGAAAGCAGAGCTCAGTCTGTTCTTTGTAAGGTGTGTTGAATGGACAAAATCTTGCATTGACTCAAGTGTTAGTCTTAGCAGTGAAGTGAACTTCTAATTCCATCCTCTGCTCCATTCACATCTGGGTTTCGAAACGTTTAATAAACTACAGTTCAATGGTAAGGGTGAGTTACCCATCAACGTATTTCTTGCCAAAATTATTGAGTAAACTACTCTTAATAGTAGGTTTATAATATAATTGACATTACTGGGTAAAAACTAAATTGGGGTTTTTATGTATTATGTGTTACGTACATAATAGGCTATATAAGTAGGTTTATTTTCTCAGCTTCAATTTCTTCCTCAATTTTCATGTTGGATATTGCATAATTTTATATATTAGTGGTATCTGATCAGTGCTGTTTTTTTCTTTTATACACTTCATGTATCCATGCGAATGGATTTTGCATCTGGTGTTTGGTTTCCTGTGATATGAAAAAGAATCTCCCCAAACCTCTAACTGGGGAGGCCCTCTGGTACAGCTTCATTTAGGGCCCAAATATCTTTGACATTTCATCATTCCTGGGCTCAAACTTGCCTTTCATATGTCTGGTACCATACCTGACAACTTATCTCTTACATTTTTATGTTGTTTCTTCCCTACCAGATGGGCTTAAGTATAGACAATTCAACATATTGTGAGATTTTTAAGCCCCAAATACTTATAATGTTAATGTATTATAGATGCATAAACTGTTTAATTGTTAAATTACACTTTTGTGTGCTAATGACTTTATTCTTTTTTGTGGTTCTTTTAGTCTTAAATACTTTAGTCCTGATCAAGAGTTTTGCATCCAACACACAAGTCTAATATGCAGAATTCGTGTTGTGGCCTTAAATACAGATGGAAAAACATGGAGGGCACACAATAGCCTGGAACAATTCACTGAACCATTTAAAGCTGATTTAGAATGATTAATCAACACAATTTAATAACAGAGGAGGAATAAAACTGGCTAATATGAGGAATGAGAATGGGGCATGATTTTTCAGGAAGGAAAGCATCCCTGGTTTAACATGAAAACATAATGTGTTAACAGAGCCTTAAAAATCAACATACAATGAATTAGCAGTCAGGAGAGAACATCCAGATGACAAGGAGAATATGATTAATTTCTTAAAATGACTAAGATCTCAGGCAGCTTGTTGAGCAGAATATTTGGAGACTGTGAATAAAGTTAAAAGAAATTCCTTTAATTTGATCTGGAAGTGTGTTTATGACAGAATTCTACTGAGGATTTCCCCTTGTGCTGCAGTCTTCCTGACTCTGCTCTTTACAGCTGTTCTTTAAGGTCTAACTACTGAGCCAGACAAGCCAGTCCTCTTACCCCTCAATGCATGAAAATGAAGTTTCTAGCTCTAGCTGAGTAATTAGATAACCCAACACTGACAACATCATGATAATGATGTGAAGAGGAAAGGAGCCCTAAATAATCAGATCCTTTTCCAGGCCTTTAAAAGAAAAATCCATTTTGATGTTTTTTTTTTTTTTTTTTCCAAAAGACACTCAGCAGTCTTATTCTACCTCTTTCCTTTCTTTCATTTCAGCTTAAAAATTACAGTTTGTTCATCAGAAGAACAGCATCCATAGGTGTTCTGGATGCAAACAAATGTGGATTGCCTTAATATGGGAAGTGACATCCCCTGGCACTTGTCTGAATATTAATGCTGAATCAGATGGAGAAATCATTATGGCTGATGGTTTTTGTTATTAAGTTTAAAATGTCAGAAGTCTGAGTTTAAGTTTTTTTGACAGCCACAAATGTTTTTTGTAATTTTTTTAATGCTTAAGTATCAATTTAAATTCAAATTTCCACTTTTTTCTTTATTTCTTTTCTTGTATTTTGAGCTTTCAGACTGTCCAGGAGCTCTTAGTTTTGGTAGATTAGGAGAAATTTGAAACCCACTTTGAGCTGGCAACAAAATTTTGTCTGTAATTGCAGCTAGCACCTTTTCTTTTTGTGCAGTCAGGTTATCTGTCTCTCTTTCCCATTTGGTCATATAGGACAACCTTTCCAGAGGAGCTCATGGTCAGCTTTTTGAGTACTTCCATCCTCAGCTAGATTTTCAGAGCTGCATCCTGCAGTTCCCACTGCTGGGTTTACAGGCAGATGTTCAGCAAAGCCCTCAAGCTGTTGAGTTCTTTTGAAAATCTGGCCACATGTTTTCTGTGTCAGCTTTGGAGGCAAAAACTGGGCACTGGCAATATGTGGTTGAGCTGTTCTTCTGTTTCCAACCTTGGAGCACATGTCTGCAAGTTCTGATGGTGTGTACACAGGACTGGAAACAGTTGGAGATGTCTGGAAGCGTGGACAGTCTCATCTGCCAAGAAAGTGGGTCCTTGGCATTTGACTGGACCCAGTTCATGAAAGGTGAGCTCTTGTGTCCTGTGAAGTTATGGCCACACAGCCAGGCCAACAGTAGGTGCAAACCCACTGTTAAACTCTAGATCTCAAGTGCCTATTAATTTTCTAGGCATTCATTTTCTTTCTTTTGCAAAGTACCACCTACTAACAACCTCCTTGATCTGCAAGTGCAGGGGTGGCTCTTGCTGTAGTAGCCCTGAAATGAAAAAGGAGGTCAGAGTTAAAAGTGCTCAGAGGGAAGCACTCCTGATGGAGCAGAGGAGAATGAACAGCTCCTTGTGCAGTCTTGAGAGACAGCCACGTTTGGCAGCAGAAGGGAGTAAGAAGTGAAGCAATCTGCTGAGAGCAGGGAGGGGATTTCTGGAGGTCCCTGGAGACGAGTAACTCTGTAACCTTGGTAGGAAGCCTGATAGATACAACCACAATAGCAGAAATCTCTCCAGCACATGCACTATGCTTTTGAGCATTAGGAACTTTGCCTTACAAACTTGACCTGAGTTTCTGTGCTTGGTGTGAGATCCAGTATTGGCAGGTGCCCATTGCTGCTGCAGACCCATCCACAGTAAGGCTTCTCCAGCCCTATGTGGTTTTGTGGTGAGTGGCAGCAGGTCCCTGAACTGTAAATCCTCTCAGGCAGGGCAGCACAGCACATGCAAATTGTCAGCTGCACTTTTGGAATAATATATGTAGAAGCACCTAAGCGACTTAAAAGCTTAGATCCACACCAATTTCTACTTCTGTGCACTCTCTAAATTGCTTTGAAGTCCAGAAAGAGCAGGGCTTATTCACTTCTCCAAATCCTCCCAGTAGTGTTCAACAAGCAACAGTATGTTGCCTTTGTGAGCCTACAGTGCGCTAGCAGCCCGACTCTCCTGTGGGATGTGGAGGAGCATTGGAGCTCTGTGCCCTGCTCATATCCTTTATTTTGGTAAAAAACATGCAGGATTTTATCAGGATTTCTGAAGTGCCTGTTCCCCATTTTAATTCTGCTTTTCTCCTCCGCTTTCTAACACTTTGATCTATGAATTTGGTTGGGGGGAAAGGGAAATGTCTGTTTCTTTCCTGTTTATTGTGGCAGAGAAGGGGGGATGGAGGCCAGCTTTCTTGGACTCTTATATTCAAAATACCTATAAATAATTAGTTGCAGGGACCCAGCTTCCCCCTCCTTTTAAGGCCTAATTCAAGTTCTTTATCAAAATGATTTAAAATGCCTTTCTCAGTAGGAAACTGTATTTTAGGGCTTTTATTTATTAGACTTCTCAAAAAGTGTGTTTTTAATGCACACCCTGACTTTCTGCCAAAACTGTCCACTCTAACATTGGGACTGGAGCAGTCCTTTGTACACAGAGTTATATTTATTAGATTTTTACATATTGATACAGAATAATTCATCTAAATAAGTCATACACAGAATTGGCACATAAATCTCCCAGTCTTCACTACTCACTGTATTATATTACTATGCTGACAACTTTCCCTCACATACAGAAAAACTTTCCTCTTGTGTACTTTTTTCTAGTCTTCTTAAAGTGGCAATGATTTTCCTCAGCTGTGTGGCTTGTTTGCTGCAGTTGTGAGCTATAGGAGCTTGGGCTGTGGATTTTGTTTTGTTATATAGGGACAGGAAAAGTTTGCTGGATTTTGAAGTAAACAGCCTCGAACTCTGCAAAATGTGTGAGGATCATAACGTAGTAAAGCAGACTTCAATGGTAGATGGTTGAATTCCTGAATATTTTAGCATTGTGAGCCCATCATGGCATTGAAAAGGGATTACTTCCTTCTGCTGTAAAAGCTATCACATCTCTTGTGCTGGGTGGCTGGTATGAGGAGTACAGTTTGCTTCAGCAGTTTCAGGACTCCTAGACTAGGTGCCTGTGTGCATGGTTGTGTGTAGATTGGGTCCCTCCATTCTGGGACGCCCTCTATTCTGCTCCCAAATAGTTTGTTGCTTTCTGAGCAGAAGTTGCATATGAGACAGTCTGGGCCTTATTACTTTAAGTAAATGCAAACCCATAAACCAGGTCATACATGGGTATGATTCAGTCTAACCCTTGAGCAATTTACACCTGCAAAAGCTCTGCCTGGCTCTGTTCTGAATACCACTCATTGCAAACTCCAGGGCTGTGACAGCCTTCTCTAAAAGCTCAAGTTCAGTCTTTCCTCAGTGATGGTTGAAGAGCTGTGGCTTTCCAGAGGGATTTTGTAGTAGAGGGTACCATCACCCCAGAAGGCTCTGGTGTTTCCCACGAAAGGGCTCTGACATCTAGGCAGTACTATTAAAAGCTCAGAGTCTGGAAAGTGGCAGCTCTGTAAGAAATCATTACAATAAAGGGTAGAACAGATTGTAGCAATGTTCAATCACTCAGCGTGGTGCCACTTAGAGGCAGAAGACCTTAAAACAACCAGCAAGGTGTCTGCAGAGGATAAACCAGTGCTGCCAGCTCCTGGCACTCTGTATCCTGTCATTGGAGGCCTTTCATCTTGGCTGAGTTCTGCAGATGGCTTGCAGCAAAGGCTGGGTCAGAGATCAGAGCCTGGGCGCTGCTGCTGGGGCTCAGTTCAGATGTGTTGGAAAAGGCCTTGCTTGAGCAGTGCACCAAATACAGGCAGGCCTCAGGAAACACTGGGGGCTTGCAGTGAACCCTGGTGCATGACCAGCCACCCCTTGTGTGCTCCTGGCTGTAAAGTAGGAGCAAGTGGCTGCTGCCACTTCAGCTCTTTCAGTCCAGGGAAGCCAGGATCTGTGGGCATGGTTTCTACCTGCAGTGCTCAAAAAGTGACTCACAGTCATGGGGGTACCAGGGTCCCACCTCCTGCAGGACAAAAACTGGAAGGTGAGTGTACCATTCCTGAGAGCAGGGACAAAATGACCAGCAGGATAGCTCTTTATAGTGCTCTCTGCTGTCTGTGAAGCTCAAAATGCCTCCAAGCTAACCCTTTTCTTCCTCTAGTTGAGCTGATCGAGTTAGCAATGCCAACAGCCCTACTTTTAGAGGATCAGTTCAGAGGTTTTACAGGGCAACACCTCTCTCTGAGACACAGAATTGGGTTGGTCCTTTTTTTAACTATGTGAGGGCCACAGCCATCCTTTTATTCAGTAGAAGAAAACAGAAGATATCCAACTAAATTCTAAGATTAATTTTCCTGATTGAAAAATCAATATTTTATATGGGCATGCTTAATTTAGAAACAGGGAAAGTGAGGCATGAAGGCACAGGAGAACATACATGACACTGCTGCCAGCATTCACCTCTGACTGGTGTTCAACTACTGGTAACTGGGAGCATGTTTGGGGAAGAAAAACCCAAGAGACCCTTCTCTTGCAAAAAACCCTCCCAATACAAACTGTTCCTATGGAGAAGGGGATACTCCAGCCCTGCTGACTGTCAGACTGTCTTATGTCATATCAGCAGTTCAAGGTTTTATGGGTGACTTTGGGGGCCTTCCTGTGGCTTACTCTGCTTGTGTAAAATGGTGATAGGATTAATTTGAAAGTTCAGCTCTAAGTGCACTTGAACAAGAAGAATTTAACTCAATTTATTACTCTTCATGTCAAGCAGGTTTATTCATAAAGGGAATTAACATATGCAGCTAAAGAGCAATGTAGACCTTTGGTAATTTTAATGAAGGATGACTCTGGCATTTTTGCTATTTTATATTCAAATACATTGTTTATTTTCTACCTTAAAAAAAAAAGACAGAATTCTTTCAAAATATGTGGAAACTTGCCTCAGCAGAAGAAATCGGTTTAGATGGTAAACAAAAATTTGGGGTTGAGTTTTTTGGTGTTTGGGGGTTTTTGTTTTGTTTTGTGGTTTGTTGGGTTTTTTTGTTTGTTTGTTTTTTTTTTTTTTAACTTGAAATATATGTGAATGTCATAGAATATTTCCAGGTACTCTCCAGAATAATTGAGGCATATGTACCCAAAGTGTAATACTTCTCATAATGGTTTCAGACTAAATTATCCATTATGTGGGACTAGCACATAAAAGCCTTCCTCTACATCAAGTGATAGATCAAAGGCAGGAATGATGGCTTGTCCACATGCATAAACCACACCTCTCAAATTCTGAGAACAAGGCTATGCAGTCTGCATTTTAACTACATCTCCAGGACATGAAACAGTATTCCTGTGTCTCCTACTGTGGGAGAGTCAGGTAGTCCCAGCTACAAAGATTTCTTTTTACATTTCTCCTCTCTCTTTTTTTTTTTTTTCTGTTCTATCACATAGATGACATTTCAGTGACTAGTCCCAGGTGAGTCTAATTTGAAAATTAAACTTCACTCAGTTCCTTCCCAGGGTGTTAGAGGAACCTGTTGAGGGGCAGTGTGATCCTCAGTGATTCCATGGTGAATCCATGAACCCAAACCCTGGTCTTGCAGCCTAGGGGTTGGATGCTTTTTACCATGAGAGTAGTGGAACACTGGGACAGGTTGCCCAGGGAGGTATTTGAGGTCCCGTCCCTGGAGATATTCAAAATGAGACTCAACAGGGTTCTGGGGAACCTGATCTTACTGCAGAGGGGGTTGGACTAGATGACAGTTGGAGGTCCCTTCCAACCCAGACCATTCTATGACTGTACTGCTGGAGATGTGCTCATGCAGCACAGAGCCCAAGTAGTTTCAGTGAGCACAGCATGAGGACTGTTGTCCACGGGTGCCCATCTTCCTGTTAGTGGTTGGAGCACAAGGTTGTGTGTCAGACAATCTCCTCTCTACTGGCCGCTTCATTGAACTCAGATGAATTTAAACTTTCTGTGCTTGATTTTCCTATCTGCAAAAGTAATCCAGTAGCACATCCACCCTTGTAGGGATTCTTTAATTACTTAGTCTACGTAAAACCCTTTCCTTTGGGTTGATGCTGTGAAGGTGACAAATGCTGAGTGTTCTTGCAGGTAAGCACTAATGGATCACTCTAAGATAGGGATCTAACCATCTTAGCTTTTGGAGTGTTGCGTTGTGAGATTTTTCTTGCTACCTCATTATTGGTAGTAAGAAATGCAAACTTACTGGTTTAGTGGCATAATTAAAGAGATTTGTGTTTGAAATTTGGCTGCAGTAGGAGATTGAAGATGTACAGCTTCATTTAAGTGCATGCCCAGATCTAGTCCCCCAGCCAGCAGATTGGATGTTCGTCCAATTATTCCCATTAGCGTCTGGTTTCCAGGCATTGATGTACTACCATGATCAGAGCATAAAGTTCCTGAAAATAACCTCCCCTTGCTGAAACGTAAACCTACCTTTTATTCTTGTTGGGGCTGCTAAAAATGCGAAGTGCACTGGGGAAGTGCTGACTTCAGGCACCAGGAGAAGAGGCTGTGATCATGGAAAAGCTGAAACTTCTCCTCTGATCATTTCTGACAGCTCAGAGTGGTTCTTCCACAATTGGAACCACTTGTGCTGCTTCTTAATATAATGAAACTTATCCTCCAGCAAAAACAGAACCAAAGGTTGACAAAAGAGTGAAGGGAGAGGCTGAAACCTGATCCGGTTAGGGATCTCCTAGAGATGATGGAAGACTAATAAAATCCAGTCTGCTTCCTACCTCCATTACAACTCACAATCCCAGTCTGTCTTCACAAACTGAAGTGGAATAATGGCTCCTTCCAGAGTCCAGCCAAACTCCCTGTTCTGCTTGAGCACTAAGATACCTGAACAGCATCTAATCGTCTTTGGCACTAGGGTCTGTTTTGGTACTTTCCCTAATTTGTGAAATTATTTATTTTGATTCCAGTGGGTGCTGGATGGGGCCTCTAAAATGCTGCTTACTTCTTCATGAGTAGACTTGGGGGTGGGGGGGAGGAAGATGTTAAAAGGTGTTTCCACAGAACTTCAGAAAACCTCAGTGTTTGGTACATAAACCTAAGAGTAGAAAAACCTTCATTTTTCCATTGATAATGGATTAGAAAATAACCAAAACTCTGCATTTAATAGGATTTCTCAGCAACGGGAGAGTGATCATGAGACGCAAAGTGAAAAAAGTACCTAATTATTTAAAAAAACAAAAAACCAAAAAAACCCACAAAACTCAACACCTAACCCCCCCTGAGGTCTTCAGACTTTTCAGGAAGTAGGTAGAAAAGCAGCTAAACAGAACTGTGGGTAAGCAGGGCAAAATGTCAGAGTTGATTTAACTCATTACATCTAAGTGGAAAACAAGGGATGAAAGTTTAGTTTAAGAAAAATTAAGGAAATACCCAAGAATGCGTTTACAAAGTGCAGTATTTTCTCTCAAAGCCATAGGGTTAGCAGGTTGGTGTCCAGCATCTGTGACTGATTAGGGGCTTTGAGATGGCAGGTGGCTTTAGGAAACAGACCCCTTACAAGGCTTTGCAAATACTTTCTGTAGTTAGGCAAAGTTACTTGATTTATTCTCACTGGTTCTCATTCCATAGCCTGGGTTAAAATCTATCAACTTTTCTTAATCCATGTTAATATTTTCTTATAGGCACAGTGTTGTGAAAGTTCTCCAATCTGATTCTTTAGAGTTGCCCTGAAGAATAATAGAGTTACTGAGTTTACGCTACGGAGGGCCATGGTAAGGTGAAGAACATAAATCATGGCATTTAAAAATGCCAGCCAAATCTTTTAGACAGTAATGAGATCAAGAACCAGATCTGATCATATTTGCTCCTGACAATTTTAAAGAGACTTATAACTCTGCATACCTCCACCGTGTGTGGTCATGTTCAAATTGCCTATCTATTGCAAGAAGCCAACGCCCCAAAAACTACTAGGCAGGCTCAAAGCGTGCAGCCAGGCTGGTACACATCTCTGCCCAGAGCAGAGTCCCAGTCAGAGAATGGGCAGGGAAAGGCAAACGTGCATCAACTGTGCTCTGGTCAGCAGGGCACAAGCTCCACTGAGGCTGAGCAAGATGTAGAACCACAGAAGAGCTTACAGTACTGTAGTTTGGATGGGAACCAAAACTTATCTCTGGGAAGAAATATTTGGAAGAGACGCTCAAGTAAAGCTCATGGGGAACGGCTGGAGCTGCTTCACAGGTCAAGCCAGCATAAAACAACTGGCTCCGAAAAGAAGAAAAGAAAAGATAACAATAGGTAAAACAGATTTTGCAGCTGCAAGTAGTACAACTATTAGATGATTCAGGGCAGGTGGAGTTAAAAATCTCAATTAGCCTTCCCAAATAGCATTCCTGGGGAACAACTCAAGGAAACAAATACTGCAGGAGCCTGAGCACTGGTTTGTTGTTACTTGAGAAGAAAAATCAGCATTTGGCCAAAGCTTTCCATTATGTGATACTGTAAAATGAGTCCTGCACTGTCATCCAAGATGTCCGAGCCTCGGCCCTTGTCCAGCTCCATTTCCAGCTATGGATTCTGTGTGTGTCTGTATATTCCTCTCTATATTTATTTTAAATTACCCTTCCTGAGGCTGTGCAGCATCCTGGTTTATAGGATTTTACGAAGCTTCACATAGCCTTTTCTTTTCTTTACTAAGTATGTTTTACTACTTTGTATTCTCTTCCTAAAGAAATAGATTTCATTGGACAGGGGTTCACACATAGCTGCATAATGTTTGTCTTATGGATTTTGTATTAAACCACGTTAACACTTTTGTAGACCTGAGGAACTCGGCAAATACTGTGAGTGAAATGCCCTGAGCTTCATCATGCATGCTTTGAACTGAGCACCGTGAACTTTGCCTAGTTACCGAGCTGACATGTGAGCAGTGCCTTTGCAATTCAGAGAGAGAGAGAGAGAGTGAGGGGGCCTGCTCCTGCTCTTACCAAAGCCAAAGGAAACCCTGCTCCTGGCTGCAGTGAGACCAGCAGCAAAATCATAATGAGTATTTAAGATGATATTTCACCACTACAGTAATGTGACAATCATGATGAAGTGGTTGTTTTTCCAGAGGCAGTGTCTTGAATTAATAGGGCCTTTCCAACTAGCTCTCCTTGAAATGTGTTGCAAGAGGCAAAATAAATAAATAAAAAGTCTCCAGGATACTTTCCCCCTGTCAGGATATTTTATTCATTTAATAAATTGCTGTTATATTTTGAAGTCCTTCTCCCCTCCCCATCATTGTCATCTTTTCCTTCTTTACTGTAGCATGAGTAATCTAATTTTTCTGCATAGCATGTTACAGTTTGATAGACAGGTCTCTGAGGGATGCCTTATGTGTCAGCATCAGTGAAAATGACTTCTGAGGTTAGCTCACACCCCTGTGCGAGCATGGAATCCAAATCACCCCAGAGCTGTGCATCCGCTTGCCCCGTGCCTCGCTGCTGGATAATGTATTCATTTGCCTCTGGCACAGAAAAAAAAGGGAGCTCCTCCATTGCATACTGATGTCATGTGGAAGCAGCCATAATTGGGACTGGTCACATGTTAAAGGAACTGTAATCTGCTTTTTGCTGTCTGTGTAGGTAAAGTTCACGTCTCTTGATCTGTACCTCCAGACATCACGTACTCTGAGCACAGGCAGGGTTTGGAGACCTGCCCCTTCCTGTACACATCTCGCACAAAAAGGAAATGCAAATAGGCTGGAGGCTCTCAGGTCTCTCTCTTTTTTCAGAATCTGATCATAGTGGCAGGAGATTTGTATTTGGCTCCATCACCACTTTGGTTTATCAGTAATAATTAATGACTCGTGCAATTGCATTCCATACTTTAATCAAGGACAGAGATTTCAAGCCCGTAGTTCTAGCAAGAAGGCACTCACAAATCAGCTGCTCTCTCTTCTTCCTTTCTGGAGGCAGACACAGGCAAAGAAGAAGGATTTTCATGCTTCAAGTGTGTAGAAAGTTTTGGCTAGCAAGAGGAGTCTTTGGGAATGAGCTTCCCAAGTTTCATGCCTCATTCCCTCCTCCCCACAATGTACCTCAAATAATTTGGGTCCCAGATCTTTCAAATCCTCCAGTGAAGCCCACTGAAGGGACAGGAAGATTTCTAGTGATTCTTATGTTTCCAATTATGTCTCTAAGAACACTCCTGCCCTTTTCTTCCAGCTTGTAATAACTGAAGAAGTTACTAAGTCTAGTTAGGGGTTCAGGATGGTCTGCCACTGATTTCTGTGGACTTGACTCATTGCTTTTTGACTCAGTTTCCCTGTCTGTAAACATGACCTTTAATAAGGGTATGGTCTCTCCAGGGTATGGAATTGATGCTGAGCACCTGAGATGAATGCTGCTACCTGCTAGTACTGCAATTGCTGGTACTGGAGCTGAATCTGCAGGTATGAAATCAGGCTGTAATTTCTGCTTTCACTGTCATCCCACTTCCAGGTAGGGAAACAGAACTGGTTTTAGAACAAACCAAGACATTCAGTCTTCTTAACCTTCAGTCTGGATAGCTGCAAAGAAGAACAGAAGAACTTTATGCCTAGCATTTTAACTGGGCTTGACTTGCTTCACAGTAGCAAGTATTGCTGACACATAACCCATTTCTAATTTAGCAGATTTAATTTGGCAGGCTCTGTGCCTCTTTCCTTTTTTTCATATGACAGTGCAGATGTGAGGAGACTTGTCACAGAAAGCCACTGACAGCAGAGACTCTTCTTTTAAAAGACTCTGCTGCTGCTCTTTTGGAGTAGGAGTCTGAGACAATTCTAGCGTGGGGTTAGCCACATATGACATTAGCCATAGTTTAACTAGCAAACTTTATAACTCTTAATTGCCACTGTATTTCCTGGCAACCCTCAAGTAATAATGTTGGTGGATACCAAATCTTAAGTACATAAGACTCAATTATCGTCTTGCAGAACACAGAAGCTGCTCACATCCAGCCCAGACTGTGAACTCACAATCTGCTGTTTACTTAAAGTATATAGAAAGCACTTGACCTCTTCTCAGTGGCATCCGTGTGAAAACACTTGACAATAGAGGCCTTCCTTGGTTTTCTTAGGAATCATGTTTCACCATTTTTATCTTCTCTAATTAAGGTTAATGGTCAGATCCTGACACTTCTTTCCTCACTCCACTCCTCCACCAAAATTGCAAGTACTTATCCAGCTTTAGTTACCCTGCATGGAATATAGAGACCCCAACTCATTTGTACACAGTTCCAGGTGGCTTGAACAGAGTCACTGAGATTTGGGTCTTTGCTGAACCAAAGGCTGTGTCTGAGTGCTCATGAGCAATGAGCAGCAGAGTCCACCAGTCAGAAGTAAACAGAAGGCAGGGGGCAGGATTGCTGCAAATGCAATTCCACTACAAGAACATTTCTTAACCCACAGTGCATGTTCCCACCCAGTGGGGAAGGTGAGAGATTTCTGAAGGAGGATGGTGGAGAGCAAATCTCATCTCCCTTTGCAATACTCCAAGTGCTAATTGCAGGCAGGAAGGAAGGGTGTAGCTGGTAGACGTCTAGGAGAAAGCCTGGGGAATACAGCACAGGGACTCATTTTGTTGGTGTCAAAGAAACCTACGAATGCTTCACATCCCAGCATCCCTGGAAAAATTCACTTCAACACTGCTGTGCTTTGACTCAAGCGCTGGCTGCATCTTTCCGGCAACCCTCATCACAGTGAAGCACCTGTGAGGACTGTCAATGCCCCAGCCAAGGCTGATGTGTCAGGATGGCAGAGGACATCTCCCAGCCCACTGTCAAGGCTGAAAGAATACATCCCACTGAATAAAGGCCATGTGGGGACTACATGTACTGTTAGAAAGCCCTGACGGCTTTTTGGAGCAGTATATCCTGCTTTGTAATTACTGCTTTTTACTATTACTAATGATTGCTGAGTAGGTAGCAGTGATGAATGCTTAACAGTGAAAGAGAGAGGCTTGTGAAATAAAACTCTGTGTTGGTAGAAGTTACCTTACATATGTAAAACCAAAATTGGGCCAGGCAGCTGCAAACCTCTGTATTTATTTAGGCTTGTAGCTGACACATGCTCTTTCCACGGGCTTGTTCTCATTTCTTCCACATAGCAGAATGTCATTTCCAATGCTGTCCTTTCTTCATTATTATTTTAAAACCAAAGCAAAACAAAAAATTATTTTAAAACAAAAGCCAGAACAAAACTAAGAGAGTTGTGCCCTATGTGAGATTGTCTTGACCCTGTGCAAAGGCAGTACTGCAAGCCAGATACTCAGTGCATGCTTCCAGCCTAACTGCTTCACTTGTGCTGAGTCCAACTGTGGGTGCAGGATCAGGGCACCTGTTTTCTGTAGAGAAAAACAGCCCCAGAACATGATTCTTTTCCCTGCTCTGTGCTGTTTTTGTGAGTAGCTGGAAACGTCTGTTTGCTCCTACGGGCGGAGCGGGGCAGCCTGTGCTGTTGTGCAGCTGGTGCAGCACCATGGGTTCCTCACCCCAGTTTCCTGGAGACAAGTTGGAGTGATCTGACAACCCAGTGAGATGGATTTGTCATGTAAAAGTAGAGAGTTATTAGCTCCCCAAATGTTCTCTTGTCTGTGGCAGGGCAGTGAGTGCTGCCACAGTGAAGGTAGGTGATGGACCAGCATGGCCCTGCAAGAGGCTTTGTGTTGTCACTTACTGGGGAATAGTGCAATAAAAATCAAGGGTTTAACCTGAAAGAGCTCAGTCTTTCATGCCACAGATTATCTTTCATTAGATATTAAACTCCTTTATATATTTGTTCTGCACTCCCTTTCCTTACAGCCAGTGGACATTACCACATCTTTAGAGACTTTACAGATAAGGCTGGTTTAGAGTTCTCTTTCCCCTGAAACTGAAATTAAGCTACTTTAGAGCTGAAAACCAGCAACTTCTGACAATCACTCTGCCAACAAAGCAGGCTAGGAAGAGGAAAAAAAATACAATATCTCAGAATTTAAACATAGGTTGACTTTTTAGCAGTATGCAAAGTATATTATGGCTTAGCACCTGTTTGTTGTCATGTAGGAGGGTTAAGTAATACATCTTCCATTTAGTTCTGTAACCTCCTAGTTTCATTTCTGCAGCACTTTTCTAACTCCTTTTTGGAGAAACCTTCATGTTCCTTTCAAAACGTAGTCACTAGAGACTGCTTAGACATCCTCAGCAGTCCCCCTCCACCCCTCCCTTGGATTTAAACTCCATGGGTTTTTTGCAAGTATGCTGTGAGTTGTCTTCCTTGCTGGGATATGTGTTATCTTGTTCAATTGCATTTAATTTTGCAACAATTTGCACGTTCTCATCCTGGGCTGAATCCATCACGTTTTGCCTCTGCTGTTCCCATGACACGTGTTCCTTCTGCTGTGGCAAGATCTACTTTGTGGATTCATCTTTTTTTTTTTTTTTTTTTTTTTTTTTTTTTTTTTTTTGAGGAAAGTGAGGCTGTTTTACCAAAGTTCAGGTTCTCACAGGATTCTCTGTGCCTTCACAAATTTGTGTTGATGTTGGTTTAGACACAACATTTTTCAGTTCAGTAGGAATGAAACTCCAAATGCATTCCCACTTGAGTCTCTTAGTTGGCTTAAGCAAAAGGCTGCAGTTTGTGTCATGTCATCTGGTTTGCTGTTGAGTGTTTGGTGCACTCTTTGAGCCTCTTTCTACATTCACAAAGCTAATTTTTAAATGCCATCCAAAAAATTCATCATGTGCATACAGCACTGGCACCCCTTTTCAAAGAACACTTTTGAGTGAGTCACTTGACCTCTCTCTGCCTCAGTTCCCCATGAAGGGCAGAAAACAACATTCATGCCAGTCTAACTTCTTTCTGATGCTGTGAGGAACAGTGCACGACCAGAGGAGATGTTCCTGGGCATTACTGTAATAGGTGTCACAGGAGCTAGATAGAAAAATACAGCAGAAGCTAGTTAAGACTTTCTCAGCTGCTAAGGGTTAGTGTTCATTTTTAAATCTCTGGCTCTTGACAAATTGGGACAGTTACTAACATGCAGGGTTTAAAAAAAACCAACCAAACCACCACACCAGCAAAGCAGTCTCCCGGTTGAAAGGAGGGTGTTAGCAAGTCTGACAGCACAGCACAGTGCACCTTATCTCTATCTCAGTGAAAAATCAAAGGCACGTTTCCAGCTGTGCCTGTGAGCACTATTCGGTCACTGAACAAAGCAACTGGCACCTCGTATCCAACCTACCAAATGATCACAGCCTGATTCAGGTGCATAAACAAGTGCAGAAATGAGCTCCATGCACAGAACTCATTGTTATTCAATCAAGCCTTTAATTGTAAGTGTTTTAAGCAAGGAATTGCCCTGTTTTATGAAAGTGTGCTCAGCATTACTCCGCCAGAGACATCTGTCATTCAGCAGGCACCACCCAATAAAAGTGCTTAAAATGTTCTGTTCCTCAATTAAAATATAAACCAGAGCTGTTTAGGGGCTTTTACGAGGTGATTGCTATTTACCTGACAGATTTCCACACTGAAGGAGCATGAAGCAGGATTTCAGTTTCTGATCAGAAGCGACAGCTCTGCAAAACAGTAAAGCTTCAACTGTTTTAATTTATTTTGTTTTTTTCTTGGTGGTTTTCTTTTTCTTTCTTTTTCTAACTTCAGTGGCAGTAAAAATCCATGAAGAAGAAAAAAATCCACATGCCCAAGAAAATCTCAGAACTAGGAATGGTTGCTGCTGATCATGCATGCTATGCTCTCCAACGAAGCCAGATCATTTGGGCCTGGGCTTGTACACTCAAGGAATATTGGAACCAGAAGGTTGCCTGCTAGGCTCTTCTTCCAAATTTCATCTGGCAAAAGCCGGGAAAAAGGGTACTCTGCCCTGTACTCAGCTGCAGCTTTACTTAACTCTATCACATCCCCCTGGTACATATCCTTGCTGAACCAGCTGCCACATCACAAAACGACCCTCCCACCAAGATAAACTGGAATCTCAATCACACCAACCCACCCCAGGAAATGCAACCTTCTCCCAGGAGCCTCAGCTATCCTGTTTTCATCCTGCTGTGCCTCACTGAAGAAACAAAACCGTCTGTGCTGAAAGTAAAAATAATTGGTGATACTAGGCCTTGAGCTGGTGAGTATCTGCTGAGCTGCATCATTATAATCTTCCAGGAGAAATGTTAATTTTCTTTTAAAATTAAGGAAAGGAAAAGCAAACAGCAATTAAGCCCAAGAATGGGTAAACAACTAGCTCCTGGATTTTGCACTGCAGGTACTAGGAGGAGGCTTTTTCCCTTGAACCACACCGTTCAGAAAACGTTACGAAATCTTATGTTAACTCAGTCTCTTGTGTGAGTATTTTTCATCTCCAGCAGCAGCTTCATTTAAGGATGAGGCATTAGCGCTCGCTGTGATACCCCCACTGTCAGTTCAAGTCAGATGCTTCATGTTATTTATATGTACCCTTTTGTAAGCCTATCGATTACACAAGTGAGTTCTCAAGTGCTGGGGCACTCGATTCAGCCACACAATGGAGGAAAGCACCCAGGTTAGCACGGCATTACACATGTGCTGAATATACCAGGGGCAAGAATAAATAGTGGCAACTGCAATTCAAAGCCTCAGCTTAAGTGCTTTTAGTTTTGTTGCAAGGCAGTGCTTCATGCTATTAAAAAATGATACCTGTGTTTTCATTTCCAAGGTGTAGAAACCAAAGTTTGCCAGAATTATTCTTAGCCATGGCAGAATTGCCATCTTCAGGCCACTTCTGAACACACAGAGATTATTCTGCGATCATCCAAAATCCAGCACAAACTCCTCCCTCCCCTCTGTTCCTTTTACCCTTTGCATTATGAATGCTGTGGGTAAGAACTGCCTGTTTCACAGGGGGCTTCATATCACAGAAAGCTGGTTGTTGATCTCTGGATGCCTGCAGGCCAGCAATCTGTGCTACAAGTTACCCCTCTTACAAAAAAAAAAAAAAAAAAGCGACAAGTGGATAAAACTGATACAAGCATCTGTAACAAGCTAATTGGACCCTTGTGGGCAACAGAGCAGATACAAAATTAAAACAAACAAAACATCTCATCGTACAAAGGTACTTCCAGGACTGTTATCACAAAGGGATCAGTCTGGATTTGTATTTTAGTTTTGCTTTGTTTAAAAAGGACCTAATTATGGCCAGAGTTGGAGTATGACAAGTCTGTTTTCATCTAAAAAGAAAGGATATTTTGCCTCTGAACCTGAGAAATTGTTAGAAGTTGGTAATTAGCATGACTTGTTAATAGAGTTTGGCTGTGATTAAGCTGTGATTGAGTGTGAGTTTGGTTCTTGTCAATGCGAATGCCTGTAAGGTTGAGAGATGTTTAATGAGACACCTGTTGGCAGCAGCACCCGGTGGGCTTTGTTGCGCCTGATTGGAATTTGCACCGCAGAGCAGGAGCGGCGGCAGGCGGAGCATGGCAGCAGGGAGAGCGGCACCAGGCAGGCACTGGCACCACATGGCAGCCACCTGAAAGGGACCCATGTGTTGCAAAGGAGGGTCTGACCCACTGGGTACATCTGCCCAGCTGAGAGGGCTGTCCCTGGCAGAGACCTTGTTGTCATGGTGTTCGGTGTGGCACATCACCCGCACCTGCAGACGTGCAGCTGTGTCTAACCTAGGGAACGCAGCAGGCAAAAAGAAGCTGATGTCTTCCTTTAGTCCCTGCAGGACACTGGCCTCTGCCACTGCGTGATGGTGGCAGAAGAAGCCAAGAGAGGGGATGGGGCCAGGCAGGTTTAATTACCCCCTCCAAAACTATCCAGCTCTTGGGTAGCTGGCCGTACTGGGACTCTTTAAAATGTTACATAGATGGGGAGAGGTTCTGCACAGCACAGCCCGTTTGTCCTTTACCTTGGGTATTATCCTCAAGGAAAATTGTCCAGATAGTGCACTCAGTATCTCCTGCACTTTGGACAGCGAAAGTTTCATTCACAGACTGCATTTTTGTCTGAAAAATCAGCATCATTTTCCATGTAACCACTCCCCATACCAAAATGTGTGCGTTTGGACTTCCAAATGTCTATTAACCGTTTTCAAGTGGCTGCTACTTAAAACACACCTGGATTTTACCTGCAAAAAGCCAAAGAAGCTGGAAGCAAGCAAGCAAGCAGGCCACTGCCACAGTCTTTTAGTATCAGAGAAATGCCTTAGCTGGGAACAAGAGCAGAAACATTACACGTTTTGGCTCGTGTAACGTCTCTCAGGAACGAGCCATTGGCTTTGTGATGAATCTGAGCAACCACTGGATGGCATTGCTCTACACGAATGTACCTGTGAGCACAGGCAGCTGAGAGGAGCAGGCTGCTGCGCCAAGGAGATTAACTCAGACCCAAGAGGCTCAGGCCACCCTCACCTTAACAGTCCTTTAAATAATATTCAGACTTCTCTTAGCTGTCTGGCTGTGAGTTCTGGGCACAGAGGATAGTCAGAGCAAACAAAGATGACATCCTGAAGCAAGCTTCTTACCAGGCTGGGTGCATTTTTCTTTCATTTTACATTAGATCAAATATTCAGCTGGGTTTTGATGGCTTTTCCTCTCATGAGATGGGAAAAAGATTCGTTTGTAATTTATGACCATATCAGACTATCTCAGGGCAAGTGCACCTGGCCAGTGAGTGATGACTTGACTGAAGCCCTGATCCTGCAGACATGCTGGCCAGCCAGCTCAGCTCCCCACAGCCCAGGCTTCATGTGGTGGGAGTCAGCTAAGGCTGTTTAGCTGAATAGATTATTTGTGTGGGGGGTGAAAAGCAAAAACTGAAGAGAAAGAAAAAAAAAAACAACACACAACTGGGTGTCTAACATGTTCTGCATTAATGTGGGCTCCAGAATATTGAGACTGAGTTATTATACCAAGTATGGTGCCTCTCCATGTGAAAGCAGCCTCTCAGCATCTGTTAATACAACTTTGCCTTCTCCTACACCACTTGTTGATAAGGAATCAGCTGGTGGCCACATAACCTGATGTTCATATTTTCCCCAGGGGTCTGTGTTTCTTTCATTAACAATATTGGCCCAGTTCTTTAACAACTATATCTGGCCAAACCTACCTGAAAATGTTGTTGGACCAGTTCACGCCCAAAAGAAATCTGCTGACAGCTTTGGAGATGCAGCAGGATGTTTGGAATTGCAGCTCCACAGAAGGACTACCTGAAGGGGAATACAGTATTTGTGAGAGTCAAGTCTGAAGTTAAATGACGGTCATAGCCAGCACATACATCTTCAGAGTAGGGTATAACTTATCACCAAAGAAGCACCTGGATGTTGGCTGTAAGGTAATGCCATGCTGGGCACAGATTGCCTCTTACTATTGCCCCAGTTTTGACCAGTCTCATAAATTTAGTAATCACCGTCAATTAGATAGCTGCAGTTATACTGAATTAGATCTTCAGATGGAGTCCTGCAAAAGCCCCTGCAATCTCAGTTCTGTACTCAAATCACTATGTTGCACTAGGCTGCCTTTTTCAGTACTGGAGAGACTGGAGAGGTAGGATGAGTAAATCACTTTATAAAATAAATGTTACATTTCTTTTATGAGCCCATTTGTCTACTTTTCCTGGACCTACCTCCTAATCCAAACAACAATAGAACTGTATCCATCTTGATCTGCTCAGTGATCCATTGGTAAATGCTTCCTACTGTCAGAAATGTTTAGACTTGGTGGAAAATTAAGGTAATATCAACAGTGGGCTGCTCAGGTCCCACTTCTGGTGGTCACCACTCTGCTACAGTGACTCCAAGAGGAGTCTGGGACAACTGGTGTTGATTAACTGCTTAATGCCTCCTATTAGGAACTGCTGCTTGAGGTTTCTTATATTGCCCATGGGAAGATCTCTACTAAGTCACATCAGCCTTAAGTGAGCTCAGTGGTTTCAGTCTTTTACCATCTACTTTAAAGGAAATGGTAATTTGTTGCTAACTTCAGCACCCTGGGGCTGGATAAATCTGAATATCTTTGTTTATTTAATAGTCAAGACTAAAAAGAAAGGTGCTTCCTATAGCTCCTCTATTGAAAAACAGGCTGTTTGTGGGAAAGACCCCCATGGACCCAGCAGTCATGAGGGATGGCAGGAACCCTGACTGAGGAGCCCCCTGCTGCGCTGGCTGTTCTAAGGCAGATGCATGAAGGCAAGCTCAGCGCACAAATTTGCCCTGAATCCTTCTGGAGTCAGGGCAGCTCCACAGACCCTTCACAGACCTCCAAATTTTAAGTCAAGGTGAACTTGGAAACTGCAGGGCAGTCCAGAATGCTGGCATGCAAAGGGAGTTCAGAAAAACGAAATTCTAGACTAATTCCAACCCATTAGAAACCGTGGGGGAAAATGCCCTGTATGTGCTGAAGTGACTGGTTCTGTTCAGTGGCACAATGCAGCAGGGGATCTGTCCCTGCTAGCACTGTTCTTACCTCGCTGAAAGCCACAGTGCCTTTCACAACCACTACATAAAAATTCAAGCCAGCTGTCCCACCTGCAGGAGCAGTTTCTATTCTGGGCTCTAGTGTGCCATAGGTATTGTGCTTATTGATTAGCTGTGGCTTATTGTCCCTTGGCATTGGTAGGGAATATTCTCCTGGTTGTAATCGCTAGACCTGATAGAGGCAGAGCATTTCAAACCCGGCTGCAGCAGCCCAGGAGGGGCTGTGCTAGGCTGTGGCTCTCTGGGTCAGACTACAGCAGGACTGGTACAAAATTAAAAGGAAGCTAGAAAAGGATTATTTTTGAGAAGTCACCCAAGTCAGAAAAGACTGGGGGCTTCCCTGATGCTAGCTGTCAATAAGGTGTTAGATACGGGAAGATTAACACCCTTTAGCGATGACACAGCTGTTCCATTGAAGGTGATAACATGCAATCAGGGGAGGGAAAAGCCTAGCACAGAATAATGAACAGAGCAAGTGAATATTAGCAAAAGGGGAGTTTTTAGCCAAGGAATGTGGAAAAAAGCCTCTTCAAGCTGATTATTTTAGTGGATATAAATATTTTAAAAAACCCAGAGCTCACTTCAGGTCTGCAAAACAAGCTCCAATACTTACCTCTCTTTTTAGAGTCAGACTGGCTCCTAGGGAGGAGAAAAACAGTGATAATGTAGAGAATAAAGTCTCTTATCTGCCCTGGCAGTGAGCGTGCAGATAAACACAGAAATCCTTACCCTAAAGACGGCACTAATGTCCTCCTCTGAAAGCACAGCAAATTGTGATAAGACTGAGTTTGGGAAGACAACACATTTAATAGTGGAAAGAACCTAGTATTTTGACCACTCTTGTCTGTCCTGGAAATGAATCAGAACTATTATTTTTTCCCTCTAGTGTTAATGGCTAAGGGTAGAAATTAGAGTTCTGATATACCTTCAGCTTTTCCAGTGACCTGACTGAGCTGAGAAATGCTTTTGTATCCCCTACAGGTGTCAGGAACCCACTAGTCCTTTCCACCTCACTCCCCATTCCCCATCTTATTGATTACACACCACCGATCAGAAGAAATTACTCATAGACCCAAAGGTGGCAGATTCTGGACACAGGCCAGTCATCCACCTCCACTTAGACCTGCCCTGTGGGAGCATCCCTGCTCCCTCCACGTCTTTTCACTCTAAACCACTCTGTGGCCATCCTGCATGAGCTGTTTCTAGGAATAAGTGAGACAGGCCGTGCCACCAGCTCACAGGGAAGCGACAACAGCTACATCTGTTCACTGTCCCCAGCACTCAGGAGCTGTGACATTGCTCTTGGTACAGCCTGAAACAAAACAGGCAGGAACTCCAGGGAAGAGGAGAAGGTCTGGATGCAAACAATAACAACCGCAGGGACACCACCGGCACCAGCGGGAGCAAAAATGTTGCTTTACCACTTCTGAGTGCAGCAGAGCATATGGACAGTCTGGGACTGTTGTCAGCAGCCCAGAATGGGGTAGCTCTGTTCTGGCAAACTCTACTTTTTGTCTTTATGACCAAAGAATAGTTGCATGTTGGAAGCTCTGTAGTTTCTAGGGGAAAAGGCATTAATATGTTGGCGACTGAAAAGTCAGCCAAAGCAAATGCCGAGATAAATTTTTTTCCTACCTCTGCTTCATCCCAAGTGTGTCATGCAGTGTGTTTTCTCTGCTCAGGGCACCTCATGCACACTGTGCTGTGATAACTTCTTTGTCCTTTTCCATTTTGTATTTCACCTTTCCCAACCACAACTCCAAAGAATAATATAAATCTGACAGAGTAAAAAGAGTTCTTACATTACTGGCAGAGTATGAATAGCAGATAAAATAATAGTGATGATAGTGGGTGAGATTGTGCTGCTCAATGAAAGAAGGAGAATGGGGGAATACACCCACAGGAGGGAGATCCTACACAACAGTTAATATTTGGTGATGGGGATCAAGGATGCTTCACATGGTTCCTAGCACACCACATTAACACTCTGCTCACCGCCCAGCTCCTGGGGTAACTGTGCATAATCTGATTCCAGAACAGCCATGTTTTTGTTCTCCATAGTAGTTTGACCCTGCTGGGACAGGTAGTGTCTACAAGGGTAAGGCTCTCCCCTTCTACATTTGCAGGCTGTTTCTCAAAATCCATCAGTGCAGCCCTCAGATTTTGCCCACACAGGTGCCAGGTCCAATCTGAACGGGTTTAATCCAAAATAAATATGTCTTTAAATCTCTTAATTATAGAACTGACTTCATAAAGCAATGGAGAGAATACAAGGTTAGTACCTCCTAAGTATCCCTCCAGATCAGTCCCCATCATAAATAACAGTGCAGCTACACAGAAAAGATAAGATTTCTTTTTCAAAAGGCATCAGTTTAAAAGCAACTGTTCCAAATTCCCTCCAGTGACTCCCCAGACACATCCCCTTCACCCTGCTACACAGGAGCCATTCTTGAAAGAGGTCAGTTCTGCTTTGCCTGGTTGTTTGCTCTAACCTACACCACTTACAGCTCTTTGCAAAACTGGGAAACAATAGAAAGCCACATTTTGTATGATCATGCAATGCCCTCAAAACACAAGTATTCATTAAAAAAAACAGTCCAGGCACTGCCACTGCCAGCTTCTGACTGCTGTGACACAGGAATTTTTTTTTTCCTCACCAGAGGATTTTTTTTCATCATGAGACACTGAACAAAAGTCACAAGCACTTCCTCTGATCAAAAGCAATCTCTGCTAGAGTCTGTAGCTTGCTCACCCTGTCCCCTCATGCCAGCCACTGTTTGTTTCATTGAATGTTTGCTCTGCTCTACAGTTGGCTCTTGAGAAAGAGCAAATGCTGCACTGTACAGTAATACACTGAGAACAAATGTGTTGTTTCTTCCAGTGGCAAAGGAATTTAACTATTCCTGGGGCATGGAAACCTTGTACACAGAGGTTAGCAATATTGGGATTTGTTAATACTTTGCCCAGGCTGGCCTTGTTCTAAGGCTAAGCAGTGTTGTAAATAGAAATGGTATTCAATTTTAAAATACTCTGATTTTATTTAACAGATCAATTAAATTCTGAAATAAGAACAACAACAATAATAGCAACAACAGCAACAGCAGCAACAATAACCTGCCTTGCTTTTGGCTGGGATAGAAACAATTTTCCTTCTTAGTAACTCGAATAGTGCCATGTTTTGGATTCAGTGTGGAAATTGTTATGAGAAGAACGTTGATAATATACTGATGTTTTTAGTTGTTGCTAGGAAATCAAGGACTTTTTACCTTCCCATGTTTTGCTGGTGTGCAGATGCACAAGAAGCAGAGAGGGAGCATGGCCAGGACAGCTGACCCAAGCTAGCCAAAGGGATATTCCATACCACAGAATGCCATGCTCAGGATATAAACTAGGGTTAGTGACGTAACAGTATGCCAGTTTGAAAGCCTTCTAGAATTGAAACACAGGGTCAGGGTAGGACTTCAGTTGCAGTGCTGCACCACCTGTATCTGCTTCCTGACACTTTGAGCATCTGTGAACACACCTAGTGACTTCCATCCTCTTCATATGCAGATACTGCAGATACTACAGATAAATAATTAGTCATAAAGTACTAGATCAGTCTATGCTGAAAACATCTAGAAATGCAGGAGGTGTGTTTTGTGAAGACAGAAATGGCATTTGCTGAATGTACTTTGGTTAACTTCAGCCAAACCATGATCCAGAGCACTTCAGGTTGAGACCTACAGAAATATGTATCTGCTTTGCATGATACTTGGCTGGTTTTGCCATTGGCTTCACTCTAATTTGGAACAAAACCACAAATATTTTGACCTTTTGCACTAGAGAGTGTCTTTGAGGCCGTGGGAAGTATGAAATCAGGAGCTGCAACACAAGGTTGTAGCTTCCCTTTAGAAAGGTAAAGAGAAGACTGGAACCTCAAAGCCCCTGAAAAGCCAAGAATCCTGGACTGCTGTCCTCACAGTTCACTGACTTCCAACATACAGATGGGTGGAAAAAAAACCCTGCTGTGGAAAACCCTGATGAGCATGAAAGTCTCATGTTGTAAGGTCCCAGGTGACCACCTGAACAGAAGCCAAAACTCTCGTAAAACCAAATGTCTACTCGAGTCTTTCCACTACAGAAATGCTCCCAAAGCTTCCCAACTCCTGGCTTCTCCCTGGCTTGGCAGATGCACTGCAAAGAAAACAGGAGCCAGTGAGGCTGGTGGCTCCCAGCACCTCCCTGAGCAGCTGTAACAAAGTTGGCTAATTGGTAGGAAAAAGCAGATTCTCTCCTAACTTGGTCAGCATCTGGCCCATCAATTTTCTTTAATGGAAAACTGTTCCTTGAGGGAATTGCCTTCACTTCAGCCACCAGTGTCATGATAACCACAAGGGTAATCATGAGCTTTGTATCATGGTTAGGCATAAATCTCCATGTCCTTCACTAGAGAAGAAATAAATCATTGTTCAAATTCCACACATGGTGAAACTGAGTCACCAAAAGGTGAATTTCCCCAACCAGTGTTGTTCAGAAATTCCCTGGTGCATCTGGTCTGGCTGCCAGCCCTCCTGCCGTCTGCTCTTTCAGCACAGGCTCTGTTTCCATGTTATCACTACACACAGGCAGCCATGGTGGCAAAAGACCACAGACTTGTCTTTCTCACCTCTGGAATATTCAGTATCAATGCTGCAACATGGCTTCAAATGCTTTAAGTGTTCTGAACTTTTTATTTGAGTGAATGAGGGCTCTGCAAGGTGAGGGAAGAGTGAGACCCTTATGATTTCTTTGCCTGCAACAAAAACATAAAAAAAAAAAAAAAAGTAGTTGTTTGAGGGAATAGACCTCCTCATTGATTCAAATGGAATAACTGGAACCCTGTTAATGGCTATCAGTTTGGTGATGAGAAAGTCCTGTTTGGTAACACAAAAGGATTAAAGAGGAAAAAATGAGGAAAAAATTTGAATTCCTCAAGAGGAGCTCCCTTCCTCACAGCACAGCCCCTCCAAAGCCCCCTCAACTCGCCGGCTGCCCGGCTGGCTTTAAACTGCCCACACCGCCCAAAAGGGGATGCTGCATCTTTCATAAGCAGCCTTTTGTTTGCCACTCTGACACCTGTGAAAAGCAAAATTGTTATTTTCTTGCTGCTTGTTGCTAGTTTGACGCCCGCTCTGGGGCCCTACATCAGAGACACTGTTCAAAACAGGTTGCAGGGGTCCATTTCTGTGCTGTCTGCCGATGGTGCTGCCTGAAGGAAAACCATGGAAACGGAGTTTGACAGGCTCACGGGGACCTGCGGCTGCCAGAGCCGCTGCCTTTGAGCGCCTGATGAAGACATCACAGAGCAAACACAACATTAAAACACTGCTGGCTGCTTTGCATCACTTAGAATGCAAATCTCTTTGTTCTGCTCGGCCCTTGCGTTTGGTAACTGAGGAATCTGTGCCATCATCTAACACGGATTCCACGACCTTTTTTCCCTCCCTGTACGGCACCTCCCAAGAAAAAAATATATCATTTGTTGCAGGAGGGAGGCTTGCATGGGGATGTGCTGTGAAATGGTCCTGGCTTTTTTCAGTTCCTGGGATTTCTAGGCACAAATTAAATGCTGTATTGCAGAGCAGAGCAGGCTGGGTTGCTTTGTTGCTCCCTGTGCGTTATTTGACTTGGATTCATTTAAATGGCAACTCACAAGGGTAAATTTTATGTCATCTTTATGTTGCGGATTAAAAGGCAAAAGTAATCCTTTATTTGAGCAGCATGTCCCTTCCAACCCTTCAAGCTGTTCACATGAAAACAGCGGGGACAGACCCCAGACCCTCCCACCTCCATATTTCCAGTTTTATAACTTTTCATGTTAAATTTGAGCTGTATGTTTTTTAATTCCCCCTTCCTTTGTAAGCAGCCTGTATTTTAGCTGCAGTTTGTGAGTGCCTTGCTCAAGGTCATAACTCTGAAATGACCCCTGCCTTGGTGCTCAGATGTGTCATTTCAGTAGCTTCTGACAAGCTATGCTAAACATGGAGCAGTCAGGAAGGTTTCTGTGCTGATTGCAGGAACCCTGATGAACGTTTGCAGAAGGTAGAGGCTGAGGGGGTGGGGCAGCAAACACACTGACCATCCTCTCAGAGCAGTAATTTATCATTTGCTTCTTCCTGTGCTGCCTAACTCGCACATTAGTCACGCTGGGAGAGGGCTATCAGCCCTAAACTGGCAGTCACACCCCACTGAGGGCTACAGCTTGCAATCAGGAAATTATTTAAGCACATGTTTAAATCCACCTCTACTAAGATTCAGTAAGACATAACTGAACATTTAGGTTAAGACCATTCTCAAAGGCTTTCATAAAAATACAGCTAGAAGCCTTATCTCAGTAAGCTTGAGAAGCTTGTGCTCAAGAGTCCTGGAACACAGCCCATGACCAGTCCCTGCCCAGACTGGAGGACTTGGCAGTAGGTGAGCCATCTTCATGGATGTACCCTGGGGTTATACCAAAATGAAGCTACTGCTTTCTGCCCAGACCTTTTCCTAATAAAGCTGCTGGCCATTGGGAATAATCCACAGAAAAGCCACAGTTTTGCCACCCTCATTTTTAGTGGGATTAGTCTAAAACTGGGAATACAGGAAAGACCCAAGGCTACAGACATTTCCAAGTCAGGGGCAAGTCCTTTTCCTTTCCATGCCACTGCCACAGTGGCTATTGATCTACGTCATCTGCAGGTCCCTCAAAATTAGGCATCTTCATACAAAGCTGCCTAGACAAGGTTTTCTAGTGGGCAGCTATGTTCTGCTTCCAGTATTGGACCCAAGCTGCTTTGGATCTCTTTCCCAGCTACAGCCTGGGACTTTACAGCATAGGTTAGCTGCATCTGCAGAAACTATTATTTGTGGGTGAAATCAGTGTGCGGTTATTGGAAAATACAACTATAAATCTCCTGTTGAGAGCTGAGGTGATGTCACATGGTATTTTGGCAGTCACCAAGGAGATCCAGGTGCTCTCATTTCTCTCTGCTTCCTAAGCAACCTGGGGTTATTGCAAGTATTTCTCCTTTTACACTCTATTCCACCCTTTCTCTTTCTTTTCAGACTGACTCCTGGAAAGACCTTCCAGTCTTATGGACTCATTGACTCTGCTTTCCTGACTCAAATCTCTCTGCAAGGCCTTGCATAAGTCACATCAAAAAAAAAAAAAATCATCATTTTGAGGCCACATTTTTTTCCCTGCCCATTGATGTCCTCTGAGTTTGAATTGCAGTGTTTAGTTTGACTGTGAAGCAAAGTTGGCAGTTTCTTGACTAACCGAAGTCAGGTCAGCAAAGAAGCATAAAAACCAGAAAGGCACCCAAGAATGTCTAAGCAGAAGACCAAGCAAATTTCTGTGTCAAAATGAGGGCAAAACTAGGGATGTGGGACTTGGATGAAAAAATCTTGTAGACAGTTATTTTTTCCCTCTTCCTTTCTCTCACAGTGGGACAAATTCCACTTTTCTTTCAGTTCATCTGTAAAACATGAGGATCCAGCCTAGCATAGCTTTGGTTCAGAATGAGGGCAGCTGACAAGGGAAAGGTAAAAGGAACTTGTAAGTGCTGCAGTTCTCTCCAAGAAATTATTTCAACATGAATAAAACTCAAACTAACTTCCAGAGGACGGAGGAAGGCACTGGGATATCATCTAGCATCCCCTGGCAGAGCAGACTCCTCGGTGTAATTAATGCATTAGTTGTTTAAATACAGGCCATGAGCTCCTGTTGTCTAGAGGTACAGGATCATGTTGTCCTCTGCTGCTTCCTACCAAGGACTACAAACAAGGAGGAGTAAGCTCCAAGAGTCTGGGAGCAGAATTAATGATCAGAACTTGGGTGCAGGTGGAAGAGCAGGACATGAAAGAACAGCTTGGACAGAAAAAGGCTGAGACCAACTGCTATAGCTCCCACATAAGATGGTTGGGGTATTTTGGGGTGAATTCTAGCTCCTATACTTCTTCACATATGTTGGAGACCACTGTGTGTTGCTTTGATTCAAGGACCATGACACTCAAAGAGTAAATCCTGCATTTCATGCACAAGGTACTTTCCAAATAATTCCTTCATTCTCAAAGACTTTGGAAATTACTCTTCAAGGCAAGCTGTACAATACCAATTCATGAACACTTCCCATGGAGCACTCTGCTCCTCTCCAGCTGCACCTCCTTACACTTCAAACCCAGCTCTGTTTCTCCATCTCCTAAACCAGAGAGAGGCACAATGGCAGAAGGCAGTTCCCAGGGAGCTGTCCCCCATGACACTACTCAAGGGTAGCCTAAATTCCACCAGCAGACAAAACCCCTCCCACCCAGACAGCAGCATTGATTGGAGAGTTTGGGACTCCCATATGCTACAGTTTGCAACTCTACAGCTAACAGGCAGAGAGGGGTATTCAGAAACTGCCTAATTAGTTGCATTTTCTTTTCTAACCTCAGTGAAAAAACAATCAGACTGTACTTTAGATTCTGACATCCTGTTAACTGCAGAACACAGGCCAATAGCTTTCATTTTCCCTTGTGATGCTACTGACTCCTGTTTTTATACTTTGACAGAGAGACATAATTAGGCCTCAAAAATGACAAGTCTAGACTATTAGTTCCCCACAGAGGTGCCCTGGAAAATCAGAACCCACAATTATTCTCCCCTTTCCCACTGAGGCAAATTTGTGGCTCTCTGCTCTCCTGCCTCAGATATCCTGCTCACAACCTTTAAGGCTGTGACTTTACAGTCCTTATGCTTGAAGGGCACGAGTGAAGAGACAGGGAAGGATGATGGTAATGTTGGACATTCCAAAGGGACAAGAGCCAGTTAAGAAGAATGTATGGCATCACTAATGCTATAGGTGTGATTGTTTTTCAGTGCTACAGCCAGAGCAGCAAAGACATTTATTGCCATATTTCTGCCCTGCAGCAGAATTGGGCTTTAAAAACAACCCCAAAGTTAAAACTTCCTGCCTCCATCACATGTAAAATGAACCAGACACAGCAGACTGAGCATGATTCCTTATCTGGCAGCACAGCAGACATCATCAGAGCAAGGCATTTAGTGACACTTGTTCACTGGGATCCTTGCCCATTCTCCTCCTCTGCTGATGAGTTACCTTCTTGCCTCTCAACAACCAGGAAGCAGATTCAGTCTCTCCCTCACAAGCAATCCCTTAGTCTTTGCCAAGTGGTACATACCAGCTCCCCCTTGGTCTTAGTCTCCAAGTGCTTGGACATTTTCTGTGCCTCTCTTGTTGAGCTGCAAGCTTTGGACACACCTGACTCAGATGAGCTTTCAGCCTCGATCCAAGCATAGAGCATGGTCTTTCCTTTGTGTTTGCAGTAGCATCATATTTCAGATGCATCTTCAGCTCATAATCCCCAGTAATCCTCACATCCTGCTGTGCCTAGCCAGCAATCCCTAATTCTATGTAAACCATTCTACAGCTGTCTTTATTGTATCACAGTACTGTTTTCAAGCCATTTCCCCAATCTATCAGCATTGTATTGAATTTTAATCCTATCTTCCAAAGTGTTACTCAACACATTGCCTGGAAATTCAACTCACAAGGAGCAGCAGTTCCTGTTCCCTCTTGCCAGCTGCTTCCTATGGCTGGCCTCAGTACACAGTCTGTTCCCATGCTAAGGATGTGCAGTGCAGAATATGCTGATGGTGCCTTGGTTTTTGTTCTTGCAGTCTTGTCCTTTCCTAACTGAGATGCCAAACCTACTCATGTTGGAACTATTTTAGCACCATTTTGCCCCATGGAAAACCCTGGATTCTGGATACCACAGAAATGAGCAGAAATTTGGGGTAGAGCTTATTTGCCTGGCAAAAAGTGCAAGAAAATGTTTTCCATATCTAGTAAGAAAGATTTGTTCCCCACTTTGGCCACTGGTTATCAGACTCCCAGCAGGCTGCAAGAGAAACTGAAGTGCTCCAACCCCAGGGATGTGCAGTTGCTAAATGTCCCTATTGCTGGCACTGGCACCTTTTCCAGGCCAAAAGTTCATCGGTCCTGGAGAAATGTGAGATGCTGACTGCAGCACAGCACCCTGTAAGCACTCAATTAGCCCAGCACTTGTGCTCAGGCTCTCAAGCACTCAGTGGAAGTAAAATGCTTACATGATCCCTCTGCCTACAAGGCCTTGAAATCTTTAGGGGGCCTGGCTTTGCTGCCTGGTTTTCCATTGACAGGATGATAGAGACATCACAAATCTCTCCAAAGGCCAGTCACTAGGTTTCTTTCAACATCAAAGGGTGTCAATGTTCACTCTGCCTCAGAGCCCAGGGCAATATAAATCACACATGAATAGGTGAACTGAGTGTTTGAGGTTAAATTCTCTCTGTATATACAAATATTTCTCCTTGGGTAACTGACACTATTGTGTTGTTTCCCCATCAACATCAAATATTTCCCATAAACCATAATATTCCAAAGGAAAACAAAGGTGAGGAAAAAAAGAATAGTAGTAAGATAAAAAGAATGAACTATGGTGCTGTGGGAGAAAAAAGGAACCAATTCTAAAAGCACATTTTCAACTTCTTGGAAGCAAAACCAGTAAACTGATGGGGTGACTGAATTGAGTCTCCAGTCACAGGGATGTGAACCCCCTTTCCCTGACCATCTCTGCTGTGTTATTTCCCAAAAGCAGTGACCCCCCCAGCCAGGCTCACGACTGCCCATGGAGCACCTGCTCCCCGCACTGCTCCCTCCATGCAGCTCTCGCAGCTATTAGGGCACCATGACACAAGCTGGGCTGCACAGCTGCCACCTCCTGGCTCTCAGGCCATCAGCTGGAGAAGGTGGAACACCTGGCTGGTGGCTGTTTGGAGAGTCTGATTCACCCTGACTGGCACAGTTGTGGCACCTCTGTGGGGGGTCTCTACCACCTCCAAACAGGCGACAGGACAGCTGGGGCTGTCAGTAAATTACACTGCACAAAGATAGCTCTCATGCCTGCCTAGCCTTCTGCAGGCTGGGCCCTGGCAGCAGCTCCTGTGTCAGTGCTACATCAGCACATTTGCACGATGCCCACACTGCTGCCAACTGGCCCAGCCTGCTCCAAGCAGCAGTTGCAAGTACCTGGTGCTGCTGTGGAGAGAATCTGGGCCAGCACCTTGCAGAGTATTCAACAGATCATCCTGTGGGACAGAGTGCCAAGTGCCCAGGGGTTTTGCTGTTCCTGGGACAGAAGTGACTATTAAATTGAGGCCACTGTCTACTTGCTAGAATTGCTTAGCACCAAGCCTCCCTGCATCTCATCTGCACTCTCAGTGGCCAGCAACATCCCCCTGGCTGGGCAGGGCAGAGAGCAAACAGATGGCAGCTCGGCAGCCTCCTGCAGAGCACACAGCTCACCCTCCCTGCCGTGACTGCTCTTCACATCAGAGAGGGATTTTTCCCTTGGGCAGCCAGCCAGCCAGCTAGCCTCCAAGGCTTCACACCAAGCAGAAGCAGGAGCTGGGAACCTACCTGGTCTTAAATGGTGTGGGTTTAATGAGACTTTTTTTATGACCTCTGCAGTAAATTGCCTGTGCTCAGTATTGTGTTGAAGCAGGGAACACCCTGCAGAAATGGCAGCAAGGCAGTAATTGCAGAGTAGCTGTCTAAGAACCCCACGCTTTTCATTTCACACATAAGTCACAATTTACTGTCATACTTGCATATAATCAGTGCATCCCTTTGAGTGTGAAGAAGAAGAAAAGGGAAAAAGCTGCCCAGCACTACTGGAGAAATGCATAGAGTCGCTGGGGGTTGTGTGGATCTCCTCATCAGCCTCCAGCCGGCCAAGTGGCAGCATTGCTACTCAAATCACATATCCCTTAACACAAGCTGGAGGAGCAAGACAGTGAAAATGTGTTTGCCTGACCACTTCTGGAAGGTTTTAGTGAGCATTGGATGGATTACACGCCAGAATTTCCATTACTGACTGCCCAAGCTGCAATAACAGCAGATTCCCAACCATCCTAACACAAAGTTGTTTTGTATTCTGGAGAGCTGTACCTTAGAAATCCATAACCCTCAAAGGGATGGAGGGAAGTGTTTCTCTGCCTTGCTTGCCTAAGCACACATGTCTACAGCATTACAGATACCTCAATAACAGCCATTTTTTGTTTCACACCACACAGGTCCCCTTCTTTCTCATACAAAAAACATCCTCCTGTCCCTCAGAACCATGTTTGTATTCTGATTGCTGTCAAATGCACTGAGCAGTTTCCCTACCTTCAGTTCTCCAAGCTGTTGGATGCTGGCTGGATCTTGGGTTGGTTTGGTTCGGTTCATGATTCCTCCTGCTGCTCATCATTGTTGCAGCTATCTCAGCATGAGTGAGGATGTGAGCCTGTGCCGTGTGATCTTCTGGGAGGTTATCAGGACACCCTGGCAGGAGAGAGAGCCACATCAGGGACAGGCATGCAACCCAAAAGAGCAATCATTTCTGTTGTGCATTTCTAATGCAGCCTGTGCTTTGGCAAGCAGGGGACAGGCTGATGTTATCATGCAGAAAGTCAGAAGTGATGGTCAGAAAAATTCCTCCATCACCTGCTCTGGTCCAGGAGATATTCATCACCTCAGTCCTCCAAAGCCAACAACCACAGCTGGAGAAGACTTCTGCACTGTCACACATAGTTTTAATCCTTTTTTGGCACAGCAGTTTTACACTCAACATTTCAGGCTGTGACTGCTGGGTCACAGCCAGAGTATTTACATCTCTCTAGTCTGTGTTCTTCAATGTTGGGAGTGAGCACATCACTCTGGTATCTCCACTCCTCAGCCCTGCCTTTAGCTCACCACAAAGCAAAATATAATAACTTTCCCTGAGACTTTAAACAACCTTAAAGGACCACTGTGGGATTTTTCACTCATTTGCATCCACTATTGTGAAATCATGATGTGAAAATCTTTACATTTCAAATAGTATTTGACTCTTTCTAGGCTTTTTGGGGTTTTTTTTTTGACACATGGTCTGCTCGGCTTTAGTCAGGGAATGACTACCTGGCAGAACTTGCACCTTGTCCACTGGCTCACTGGGCCCATCTCATGTCTAGTTTAAAATCTGCATAATGAGAAGAAAGCCATTTTCCTTGCAATCCATTCTCCTGTTCAAAGCTTCTCACGTGCCAGGTTGTTGTTTTTTTAATCACACAAAATGGTATATATTAATGAGCTCTGAAGTTATGTAAAGATAGGTCTAAAGCATAAAAACACTAATATGCCCTGTAGCATTCAGTGCTTTGAACAGGGAATGACATCTGTGAGAGAGTGTGATTGCATGCAGCTATGGAAACCAGTGCCAGAAAATGAGGAAATGCTGAACAAGTGGTGCAAGACTGGAAAAAAACCTGGGAACAAAGATATTCTATTTGCATAAAAAGGCCTAGTTCACTAGCAGCTCAAATTGTGCAACTTTGTGCTTTCAAGTGATTCTTTCCTGGTTTTGCTGGCAAGGTGTACAATGTCTTACTCCTGAAAGAAAATTCTGTCTGCCTCCAACCCCCATAGAAATAAAGGGAGAGCTGATTCCCAGGTCAGATGTGGCTATTCCAAATGGGACAAGTTTTGCAACCATAGAAAAGTGCAAGGCCTTTCCCCATCTTTGCCTTCATCCTGAGCAATTTCTTTCTCATTTCCAGATGGTGCCAATTAAGAGTAAGAACCCCTGCCCTAATGGTTGTTAACAAACAAGCACAATCTGAGACTTTAATGAGTAAAACTAGAGTCACATTATATGCCCAAGAGAAGCCAAACTGAAAAGAACGATAGCAGTTGGCAGACAGGCCGCTGGGTCTTAAAATTGTAACATGCCAGGGTTGGAGATTTTATTTTTAATACTGAGGGCTGCCTTCACCTCCCAGGTTTGGTGGGATTATTTTGAGGCTTAAAGATAAGCACCTGGATAAACCATTCCAGCCAGTGAGTGAGGCAGTAAAGCTGAGCCATATGTAATTCATATTAGAAGGTACTTTTTCTACTGTATTATTGAGTTCCTTTTATTAACCAGTAGTTGGTAATTAGGATAGCATCCATGCTTCCCCAGAGAAAATCAGATAGTCCTGGTTAGAAGAGTTCACCATCAAGATGTAACTAAAACCAGCAGCTAGGAATGGAAGCTACACAAACTCAGGCTGCAAACCAGATTCATGTTTTATGTTGTGGGGAGGCATTTAACTATTTTCACAGACTACCTGATGATTTAGTGGATGACCTGTCACTTGAAAATCTCACCTCAGGAATGGACACCTACCCAAAGACCATTCTCTACCACAGCTGGGTGTGATCTTTCTCAGTTCACAGGTTTCTGAACATACTGCTGTGGACGTTTCAACTCTTGGGCAATGAACCTTAAGCTTGACTTGTTTGTATTAGTTACCTTTACCTGGCTCTTCACAAGTTGTGAACTTTGGTATTTGTGGACCACAGTTCAGAAAACGGTGACTTTGCTCAGCTCAAAGATCTGAAGTTGATGGAAGGCTTCCTGAAAAATTTTGTGTCACAAAGGGGTCCTTCTGACCAAACAGTTTATAGTTTCAAAATAATATGTTGGAAGTGCAGCTGAGAGGAGTTAAACCAAGTAAATGCTGGCTAGTCTTTTCCTTTAACATTTTTTGTGTTTGTTGGGGAAAACACTGCGGTAATTTTGTATTTAAAATGTTGGATTTTGGGGGTATGATGGTATTCAAAGGCTGCACACACCAGCTCATAAGAGTCTACATCAAAACCTATGCCATGCCCCTCATAGCGTAAGCCTATTCAAAAGTAAAGGAAGAAATACAAATATCTCAGGCTATTCTTTATGTAAATTTACAGTATTTGCTTCTTTCTTCCATGAAACACTAGCATGGAGCAGAGCAGATTTAACACATTCAGATCAGCCAAGATGCTCCAGCCTTCCCATGTAACCTTCTAGCCTGCTGTCCAAGGGGTGGCACTGAAAAAACACACTGTGCTGTACCTAATTAAGAGAGGAGTGGGCCTTTCCCCCCCCCAGTCTTCAGACCTGATCCTCACAAATGTTGCTGCTCTGAGTACAGGACAATAAACAAAACCCAGCTCAAGTTTCTCAGCATGCTCTGTACCATTTGGGCATATGTTGCATCGTGCTTGGGCCTTGTCAAAGAACCAGTGGTTCTGCTGGCAAATGGACCTGTACCCCTGATGTGCAAACCTCTGAAATTGCCTCTCCATAAGTTAGAACAACTTTCTCAGCTGTATTTCTCTTGCACTGCTGTTTGAAGAGCCTGTGAACATCTAGCTTCAGGGATCACCAGGCATTTCTGGCCAGCACAAAGAATAAACAGTCACCATCTTTACTTGTAGCATGAGCTGATAAATTTTCTATCAAAATTTCAGATAGCTCAAGCAGGTCATGACTCAGCCTACACTATAGCAATATCCCTCCCAGCTCAGTAGAATAGATAGACACAGATGGTGGTGAGGAGTGCGAAGGCTCCACAGACAGCTACCTCATCTACCAGCTTCAGGCAGTACGTGGGAGCAGGAACATATGCATATATGTGTGCAACTGCACAGTGGAGCAGGGACAGAGAAGTGTAGCTGCCCTCAGTGGTACCAAGCCCTGTCACAGCAACAGAAACAACAGGGTGGATCAGAAGAGGCTGGAATTAATGAAGACCATGGAAGATAAGAGCAGTGACATGGGGGCAAACCAAAGGTCTATCTTCCCAGTGATTTCAGATGTCCAACAATGAGTACAGGTATAGACACACTCCCCAGTGGCTTCCTTAACAGGGATGCAAGCAGATCATCAAGTGTAACACCCACCAATTTGCAGCTGGAGTCTCCTCCTTAAGCCTCCTCTTCTCCCCACCCTGAAACCGCCAAGCTTATAACGTGGCCTGGGATGCAAAACAGACGGGCTCCCAGCATGTCCTGCATAGGATTAGTCTCTGCCATGGCATGAGAAGATCCAAGGCAAAATCTTAAGTTTGAAACTCCCTTTGAGGGACATTTAACTCCTCATGAAGTTCTCTTACCAAAAAGTTTTCTGAGAAATTCATAAAGGTCGTATCAGTTCTGACCATGAGGTGACTCCCTCAAGCTCAGAGTCAACCAACTTCTGCTTCCCAAACTCCAAGAAGATAAAGCTACTTATTTCCCCCTACAGTTTGTGCTGTTCTATTCACTTGGTCACTTATTGCTGAGGTGAAGCAAAGAACACAAGATCCAGTAGATCACAAAGGAGAATACAGAAAGGAGAAGCTGTTGCCATTCATGCTGAGACAGCCTTAAGATCATCTGTGCACAACTGGACAGAGGGACTGAGAGCCCCTTGGGTGACCTGCTGTTATAAGAAGGTCTACATTACTGCTGAGACCCCAGGCAAGTGGTGATGCCACAGAAGTGCTAGTACTCAAACTTTCTCCATGGCTGCTGCTAACCAGCACCAGTCAGGAGCCAACTGCTGTGGATGGCTGAACACAGGGATGGGATTTCCTACAGAAAGCCTAGGAAACTAGATGGGAAAGATCCTTTGGTTCAGGAGGAAACCCTGGTGTTCTGTCCAGACACAAGGGACCAGTTTAGAAAGCAGATTAGTACAGGGATTTCTGAGCCTGTAAGCTTGAGCTGTTCTTCAGACAGCAATCAAAAAAATGAGAGGCAGCAAAAAGGTTACATCGTCCAGGTCTTAATCCAGAGACACATACAAAAAAAAATGTGGCACACTAAATGCTTTGCCAGGCCAAAGACCTAATTTGCTCCCTGTCAGCAAGGTTGTTCTCTATCATGGACATTGTTTGGGCTAATTAGACTCTGCTCCTGGCCACTGTAAGAGCAAAATCCAAGGCACAAATCCTCTGGCACTCCTCAATGCTGTCAGCTCTTTCCAGATAACAACAAATAATAATAACAAACTTTTTGTTTGAGGTCTGTGCTTGGGGTAGTTTCAGGAGTGATCAGACGTGGCAGGGAGATTTCCTAGGCTATCAGGACAGCTCCAGCACAGTGCAAAAGATGTCTCAGATACAAATCTGGATGCAGTTATTTTTTGTGCAGGTTTGGTTTTGGTGGTTTTTTTTTTTTTACCTCCCCTCCACCTCCAGTTTCCAAGTGTTCTTGTGGCTCATCCTTCCCTGATTCTTGCACTTTAGATGTTAAACTGTGTCTTTGCTGAGTCTGATTTTAGGCTATTGCATGCCTAATTTGCATGCACAATTCACCTGCAGGCACCTACACAGTGGATGATGGTCATTAAGGTGTTCTCCTTCTCCTGGATTCACTTGCACGCTGCAGCTAGCTTGCAAACTTGGGGCAAGGGAAGACCTCGCACAGCTCCCTGTGTGCAGTGCCCAATTCCACCTCCCTGGTGAGCAGGCAGGGGCAGCACTGCAGCCCAAACAGTATTAATAATGCTCCATGCACATGCAGATCTGACACAGCATTGGGCATTCACTCTGTGCATGAAATTCCACAACATGTTCCTCCAGCCCAGTCTCCACTTTGCTTTCTGAGATTAATTTTTGAACCTAGTTGAAACATCTCCTATTCCACCCAACGACAAAGAAGCTTCACTTGCCTAAGTTGCCACAGTCGTGTACTAAAGCCCAGTAACAGCTGGCTGCTAACATGGAAGTTGGTTTGCTCGCCTGCCTTCCCTGCAGCCACTTCAAGCTGTTTGCAGACCGACGCCAGTTTCTGGCCGGCTGTGAACACTAGATGGCACTTTGCAGCAAGAAAGGTCAAGAGCTTATGCAACGAAAATGAAAACCTCATTTATTGCCCTCATTCAAAGGGCAAGACCTTTTGCCCTCCGCGTCCTCGTCAACTCGTTGGTCCTAATTCAGTGTTTATTCCACAAAGAAAAAAATCAGTTCCAAGATTCTCACTTTCACCAGAGGATAGATCTCTGGCAACATGATTACTTCGTGATGAGCTCTGTCTCATATTAATACCAAGCTCCTTTGTGTTTTGCCTTAAGTTGGAGCATATGCAAGGAGCATCTATACAATAATGGCCAGGCCAGATACTCCCAAAGCTGTAAATGTTCCTCCTGATTAACACAAAAACAGACCCAGCAATGACCTTGTTTCCACTTACCAAACTGCAGCAGCAGAAAATGAAGGTGCTGCTTCAGGTTTATAGATTCCTCCTGCCTTCCACCCCAGCCTGTCTCTGCTACTTCTTGGATCATCTCAAAGGGCCTGAGGTTGTCCTTGGTTCATGCTTGGAATGTGCTGGGCCAAGTGGAGCAGAGCAATGATGTGTTACCCACAGCCATGCTGTGATCTAGCAGAGACAAAGCAGCACAGCAGAAGAGATTCACTGAAACAGTGACAGGGAGACATGCAGGTGCTTCACACTCTCCTCTGGGTTAGCTGAGGACAAGGAGCTGCCCTTTTCCCTGCTGACACTTGGAGCTGGTACAAGGGCCAACATCCATGTGACGGTGGCTCCTTTTAATATCCCTGAGGTGAGGCTATGCTGGAATAGTAACTCAGAGCCAGTCTCAGCCTGCCTGGCAGACCAGGTATGTGAACATGGTCTGGAGCATCCTCCCACTCCCTCCTGGAAGAGGAAGTTTCATCCTCCAGGCAGCACCCAGCCCAGCGAGTGGCCTGCACGCAGGGCAGGAGAGCAGGCTGAGGCCACAGGAAACAAGTTGCTTCTGCTCTTTAGGTGCAAGGGCAAATGGCCATCACTGACATGGCAAATATGACATGAAGAATAAGGCTGCCCTCAAGACACATTGCTGCAAGTGCCCACCCTCTCAGAACGTGGGCTCCCCTGCACCATCACTCCCCACAGCATCTTCCCAGGGCTGCCTGTGCAGGCTGCTGTGCCACACCGATGCCAGGGCATTGCTCACAGGGCACTGAAGGCAGTGCCAGCTCTACACCCAGAAGAGCAGAAAGGCTGTGTCCTGCTGTGCAGTGTACAAACAGCCATGCTGCAAGGTCTCCTGAGCGTCTGCCCTTCTACACCTCTTCCTCCAGATATTTCCCAGATAACATGCAGGGTAAATCTCCCACTAGTGGAACTTCACCTTTTCTGAAAACCTTTTTCATTCTTTTTATAGCCATTATTCCTTCATTTTTTTGATAAGGCATCCACCTTGGCTGATTGTCAACTGTTGCTGCTCCCTTAGAGCAGCAGCACCCCTGCCCAACCTGATCTTTCCCAATGTCTTTCTTAGCTACTTTCAAAACAGACAATGCACTTCCACCTTTCATAGCTCTCTCTCTTTTCTTTCTTTTAAATAAAAGATTTTTACAATTTTTTAAGCCATCAGTTTGTGGGTGGATTGGGGTTTTTTTTTGTTGTTGTTTGTTTGTTTTTTTTTTTTTGATCCTCTCATCCCTTCCTACCTCCTCACCAAGGGCAGTGTCTCATTGCTTGGACGTATTTCTCCTCCCTTCCTCCATCAGCTCTCTCTACCATTTTCTTTTTCTCCCCAACCATCTGACTGTCTGCAAGCCTTAGATCCCCTCCAACAGCTTGCTTTCCCCCCAGAATCTCAGCTCTGCAGCTTCTGAGTTAAGTCAAGCTATTAGAAGAACCAACCACACATCTTCACAGGTTTCTCTTATTACAGAAAAAGCTGAATGAGTCTCAAAAACACTTCCAGTTTCTGATATTGCCCTCTTCCTACTTAATATTTTGAGGTCACCTTACTTTCTCTTGCTCTGTTCTGTTTTAATATTGTTTCCCAGCTCCTCAGACAAGCTCTGGGCAAGCTGATGAGGACTTCTGTCTAAGGACTGAATAGGCATCTTGAAATTGTACCCCAGACCCATAGCCATGGCTAAACAGTGCCAGTAACTACCAGCACACTGATGCTGGCCACCGTCATTGGTGATGGTTTCACCAGCAACAGCAGAGACAATGAAACAGAGAGAAATGGTAACAGAAAGGTGCTGGCCCTGGAGCCTGGATGGGGTCACACATCAGTGCCACCACCATGGGACCAGCCTGGCTGACTGGCTGGGGAGTGTGACGGGAACTTCTCTTGAACCTCCCTAGGGAGCAAGGCCTAGGGGCTGGCTCAAGGGGCTCCTCACTGCCAACACTAATACCTAACACTCAACCAAACAACACCAAACAGGGCCTCATCCAGCACTGCTTGTGCTTACAAAAATCCCTTCACACACACCAACCAAAGACTGTAACATATTCTTCCTTTCTTTCTCATCACAGACTCTAGCCCTAATAACCTGATAAAGACATTTTAATCTCCTTTTAGTTCTGGAGAATTGTCCCCATTGTCTCCACTGAATCTCCCTGGATGTACTGCCAAAAGCGTGAATTTGCCGTCACATTCCAAGTCTGAAATAACAAAGAATTATCCTTACAATTAAGATCAGGCTGTACAATTTAGATACATGCCTTGAAAGAGTTACTCTTCTCTGCCAGAGATGCATTGTTCTTCCTCACTTAATTTTATTTACATTTTTTTAGTGGATGCAACAGTTCTGCTATCGTTTCTCAGAGAAGGAAGCAGCAACTGCAGAGCTGTGTATATAAAACAAACACAATGTGGATGAAGCTATCAGAAGCTCAGATTTCAAGGAGGAGAGGGGGAGAATTGTTTTTAATAAGATCTCATGTCAGTAAAGTTGTGAGATGGAACAGCAAGGTCTTACCCTATTAAAAACAAGAGTGGGAACAAATTCTTGTATTTAATGGAACCGCAGTGGTGAGCAGAGGGCTTAATTTAAAAAGTAAAAAGCAATTTGGTCATTCATGTTCAGACTTTGAGCACTCCACAGAGCATGTCGAATGCACTCATTTCTTTTTAACCCTTTGGCTGCAAGACCTTTACAGCAAGGACGATGCAAAGCCAAGGGTGTATTTATCCCACTGAACAGGCCTGTTTTATTCCTCCTTGAGGGGCTGTGCAGGCAGCCAGCTGATCCCAGGAAAGGCAGGTGGGAGGCAGGTGTCCTTGCTTCCAGCTCTGCTGCTTTGTTGTGTTAGCTTGGGTGAATCGTTTCACTCACCACCGGAGCAAACACAGATGCTGATGCTATTATGGCTGCTACTTATTTGTTTATTCATAAGCCAGTGACCAGGAATCTCTCCCAAGCAGGAGAGCACCCAGACCAGGGCACGAGAGCCAGCTGCGGTTGCATTCCCCAGCATGACATCACACGCTGTGACACAAATCTGCCCCATCCTCACAGGCTCACGTGGTGACAGGGAGTGTGAGCCTAGCTGAATGCCTGCAGTGCTCCGAGGTCTGTCCTAAAATCACCAGAGGCAAGTTCAGACTGGGCCTCAGTGACCTGACCCCAGCATAAGGAGATGGTGGCCCAGGGCTCTCTCTTTGGGCAGCTGCTTGACAGCACCTGGTGCTGTGCATCAGAACCAAGGAGCAGAGGGAGCTGTGCCAGGCCAGAGGAAATCAGGTCAGACACACATCCTTACCACAGATGTTTTCTAATAATGCCAAAGCTATCTGTAACAGGGCAGACTCACCTGCAGGAGGTGACACGTGTGACCCATGCTGCAGTACGTCACCGACTGCTCCAGCAGCACCTCACTCCAGAGGGAGCTGCACTGGCTCTGGACACCTGAGAACAAACCAACTGTGGCTGCATTTTTCCAAACACACCGAGGCAGCTCTGTTGCAGGCATTACTGCAGTAACAGCCTAATTGTGCAAAAGAGGTAAGGATTTTCTGTAACTGTATAGTCAGCATGTAATTATATAGAGTGGAAAACATAAACATACATTAAACAGGTGAATGCACTTATTATTCAAATAGACATTGCAGTGGTAACTGAAATCACACCAGTCTGTGCTTCCATGTGTAACTGAGGACTAGAATGAAGTATGTTGCATTTCTATACATACCTGAGAGAGCTAAAGCCACCTTTAGACTAAGACTAAGAGACTGCAATGACAACACATGTAAAGGCATCAGAAGACAGTCAAAGTGCACCTTCATCAGAGGCCTGCCACCAGTTTGAGGGATCTCTCTCACTCTCATGAGAAAAGACAAGCAGTAACAAAAGGAAGCAGAGCTTCTGTTGAGCATGGTAAGCCCTGCTCATGCAAGCAGTCTGGCAACCACAGTATCTGACACTAGAGATTATGAAATCGCCATCTAGACCTCTTAGACCCAACAACCTGACCTGGTAAAATGTAGCACAGAAATACTGAAACAAAAGGTGGCTAGATCTTTGACCTCTTTTCATTCCTGCTCCTCCTGATGTCAGCTGTAGTTGGCCACTGGAGATACAATTAGGCCTCTAGGGCCTTATGTCTCATCTAGAAAAGCCATATTCCAGAAAAACAATCCCATTAGCCCAAGTGTCTTGCAAGAGAAATATTTTATCATATGGAACAGCTCAGGAATTCAGCCTTCAATGAGGACTGTGCTTCAATCACAGATGGGATCTCAGGAACTGCACTAAATCCCAGATGGTATATTTTTTCCTATAATTCACAAAATGGGCCATTTCCACTGCTTGCTGTGGGTTTTTTTTGTCTTCTCTGATTTTTATACTGTGCACATGGCAATTGCAAACATGGATACAATTTTTTTAAAGGGTCCTTGAAAACATTTCCTTTTAATGATGCACATAATCTTTTCCTGTTCAGTAAATCTAACACCAAAATGTCATTCTTTTCAGAAATTAAAACATACTTAATTTTAACAGGATTGCATTTATGGTTTATATGCTTTGCTTATTTATATTCTGTGGCGTTCCGTTTTCTTGGATAAGCTCAACATTCCCTTGTTATCTCTTGAAATACTGCATCAGCCATGAGTGGTGCAGACTGAGACATGGCAGCTTCTGCTGCTGCCCACTCATGGGCCACAGGCAACTGCTTGGTCACACACTTGTACTCCTTACAGCCTGTGTTATCTTAATTCTGAACCATGACTAGCTGCAAACAACTGTATAGCCCCAAATCACCCCATCCAACCCTGATCCTGGACTAAGGAGATGTAATCTACAATTCTAATTAGGCACCCTATACAATCCCTGTGCAGTTAGGAGAAGAGGATGGAAGGAAGGAAGGGTGAGAAGGAGAGAAAGGAGCATCCCCTGGCACATCACGTTCTCTAGAGAAGCCTCTCTCTGCTGTCTGTGTAGGAAGCCTCAGGCAGGCAGGTACTTTGCCAAAGTTGGGAAAGGGAAAGGAATTTGGACATCCTCCAAACAACTTAGTCTTAAAACAACAGATGGAAACAGAGGAATATGGGGGACCACGAACAGTCAATGAGATTGCGATATGAGTTTGCATAATACATGCCCAGCTCTGCACATCAGTGCACCTCCTCTTTCTAGCTGCTAAGTGACAGGGAAAAAAAAGCCAAAATTACATCTAATACTTTCCTGAAATTGCTTCATTGCTTTTCCATGTAAACTGCTGCTACAGCTGGCACAGAGGTTTTATTTGTTTGCTGGTAGGGGAGGAGGACAACCTATACAATCAAATAAGAGAAAAGGCAGCTATGAGCAAATCTCTGTTCAGACACAATCCAAAAAAATTTAGAGCCCCACATGTTGATAGTATGGTAACAAGAGGACTCCTACCAGCACCATGCTGCGACCCAACCTCTGGGGATCCTCTTCTACATCCATTTACCTTTTCCACCTCATTTGCTATCAGAAGATGCTCAGCTGCTATTGTCATTTTGTTTCCGTTTTGTACTTACTGATGTTATCAAAGATTACACTTCCGTGGAGGATTTCATGCCCTCTTCAAAAGAGAGCTGCTCAAATCCTCCTGTGCCAGCCCCAGAGCTCCACAGCTAAGCAAACCAAGGCAATGGTAACCTTTCCACTGGGCTTTGAATCAGCCTTTCAAAGACTGTTTCTAAATCATATTAAATCAGGGTTTATTAATCCTTTTGCACTGATAAGAAGTTGGTATTGCGATGACTCCAAATCACACTCAGGCTGGAGTAGGTGTTTGTCACCTACCAATAGCTAGGCTGTGTCTTGTGCCAATCTTCCTGACCCTCAAGAAATGCCCACAACAAGCTGCCAGGGTCTCAGACCATGATTTTGACCCACTCAAGAGCAGCTCCAAATCCCACCATCACTTCAAATCCTTGCCAACGTATGTCTCTCTCATACCTCTCTTTTAGGAGAAAATGCTTGTCTAATGCAAGGTCTCAGATGGAGAGCAGCCACGTTTGCCACCTCAGACCACACAACACTCACCCATACAAGCTCACAGCATGACAAAAATCCTGACAACACAGTCCTCCCACACAGGATCAGAGCAAAGGCTCAGCATCCTGTCTTGGATCAGTCCAGTACTGCTGGTCAGGCAAATCACAATGTGCTCACTGGATGGTCTGCTTTCTGTCAGTCAGAAGTTAGGGACTGCTTGGATTAGGGGGTTTGCTTAGGGATTGGATTAGGGGTTGGAGGAAAGCATCTTTCCTCCACTCATTTTGCTCCCCATTTAACATATTTCTGTTGGCCTGTTGACTCTTTCTACAGCCTCCCATGGCTTGTTCCACTATTTAAGCATGCACTGTGGGAAATAGTACTTCTTTGAAAGAGGCTTTTTGGACTCCTCTTGTATCCTTCTAGTGTATTTCTCTCCCTCACACAGAAGTGGTGCTGTACTGCCAACCTGGTTGCCTTTTTGGCTAACAAGGTGAGAAAAGCCAGGGAAGTGGCCTGTATTTTTCACAGATCCAGGCTGCTAAGTAGCCAGGGCAAAGGGGTGTGCAAAGGGGAGTCTTCTGACTGAGCCTCTAAAACCTCCCCATGAGGGAGCTCCACAGCTGGATTAGCAGCTGCTCTTGGGTTACAGCACTTACTTGTTCACCGTCTCCCATACAGCCCAACTATTCAGCCTTTACCAGGTGAAGTGGATGCCAGCCTAAACGTTTTAGATGCAGGGAGTTTGTAGTCATGCCACACATGATTTAGTGAGTAACCGATGCAAGGCAAAAAGATGGCAGAGTTCTGAGATCCAACAGCTGTGCAAACAGGCTAAAGAATTTAAAACTTAGGAAGCTGTATCTCCAGGAAAGCATTAAAAAAAAATCCCTAGTGCCACATCTGGTGGCATCAAATTGTCATTATGACATGGTATTTAAGATGATTTAATGGCTTTATTGCCAAGTAAGAACCTTGGAGTTTGCTTAAACTACTATGCATTAAAAGGATGTAACTCTTTAAATGATATTCTGACAAAGTGCTGCCTACAGAGTTCACTATCTTTTGAGAACACACACATATGCACATCAGCACATGTGTATCTGGAAATAAACAGCTCAAGAGACAGATGAATAGAGCTGCCCAACTACATACACACAGAGCAGACTCACATGGGTGGTGAGAGCTATCTTTTGGAAAAATTCATTCACTCCCCTTTCTGCCTCTCTCTTCTAAACCTTGTACATCCATACAGCAGGCAAGACTGCTGTCCACCTTAATTACTTCTCCCTTCAGGCACTGAATCAATGGGTGGTTTTGAAACAAAAGATTCAGCTAATAAAAGCTGCCTGGGAAAGGTTACTGATTATAGATGACTTCTAAGAAAAGGTGTCCAGAAAAAGAAAAGGTGTCCAGAAAAAGAAAAGGTGTCTCTTTTCTTGCTGAGTATTTTTAATGTGACTTAGTATTTCTCTCACCTTTAGTTCCTGGAACAGTTCTCATTTCCTCTGAATGTTCTGACTTCTTATCTCAGGCCCTTTCAGCTTGTTGATTTTAAATTCAATCTGGTTAATTCAAATTCAAGGCACGCTGCTCCTGAAGTCTCTCACTGTCTTCTGATTCCACAGAATGGAGCTGTTAATGGTATGAGGTTTTGTCAGCAAGGAATGATTCAAACTTCCTTTTACACTTTCTGCTTTCATACTAGACTGACATGACACATTGCTAGCCAGTCAGACAATTTTGGTTTGGGTGTCTAACTCAGGTGGTTCTCTCGCTGCTGACTGCATACAGAAGGGAAGTTTCCAACCAAAGGTGCTCTGATCAGCATCCTGGAGAGATGCCTTAAGTGAACAATAAAGACTACCACCTGTGGAATCATATGATGGAGCAGAGTCGTCCAACTGGACAATTTCCCAAACAATTCCATCCAGTCACCGTGAGCTTTCCCATCATCTATGGCAATTCTCCACCATCGATGCCTTTGCCTTTCAGCATGGGAATAAACTCTCAAAGCATCGTCTGCCTCTGCTCATCAGCCCTGTGTGCATGTAACACGAAAGTAAAACTGGCAGGTTTTTTCCTGGTCCAGACTGAATTAGCTGTTCAGATGCCAAAAAATGGCGTAAGACAGAGTAGCATGGAGCTTCACATGTCCCAAGTGAGCCATGAAGCCTCTGCAGTTATGTGTCTACACCGTTTCTGAAGAGCTGTGTATACCTGCCCTTCAAGATGGGCTCTGGTGATGGTCCTCCTCCATGCAGTACCACTAAACACATTGCAACCTGTTTATAGCTCTATATATGTATAATAATTTTTTAATAGCAAAATTCAGCAATTCAGGACAGCAGCTAGAGTTTGATTCATCTGAAAGCAAGTCAGCTTCATTTCAAAACTGGGTCTGCAGCAGCCAAAGGGTTGGGGGGTTTTGTCCCTTCTTGGTTTTTTAGGTTGGTTGGTTGGTTTGTTGTTTGGGTTTTGGGGTTTTTTTGCACGGAGGTGAGGGGAGTATGGGCTTCAGAGTGAATAATTGGAAGAGGGGAAAAAAAATAACCTCTGGTTGTATATTGCCACTTTCTCTTGGATTACAGTTAATGCAAACCTTTGATTAGCCTGCTGAAGAGATCACACATTCAATAATTTGAAGCAAAAGGTTAATGGTGTTATTACAACTATTATCCCTTTTAAAATCATTATCCTCTTGTTTTTTATGTCTATATTACCTTCACCTTTCTGTGAACCCACTTTGCCAGCTGTTTCCCTCTGTCATAAAGTTTGCTGAACATCGTCCTAGGAATAGGATAAATGCCATGTTTTATCAATCAAGCCTAAGGGAATTCTCAGCTTCTCATAACCCAAACTGTAAAGGGAGATTATTACAAAGTTTCTATTTTGATTTTTAAATTGGCCATGAGTGAAATACACCCTTAATGTCAAGGTGCAAAACACTGTAATTTTGACACCATTTTTCTTGGGAAGTTTTACAGATTAGCAAAGCATGAAACTGAAGACTTAAAAGAGACTAATCAATTACAAGTAGACTTAAACTGGTTGTTTATCAGAAGGACAAATACATTTTTGCCTTCTGATAAACAAAAATGTGCAAAATGACAAAAAGAAAGATAAAAAAATGTGCTAAATCAAAAAGTGATAACCTGCTCCATTTGTAAAGCATCCTCCCAATTTAGGAACCTAAATCCTACTGACTTTCAGGAAGCCTTATGCTCCTATCCTTCCTATTGAAAAATGTGAATTAACTTCCTAAAAATCTCAGAGTGAGACTGACCTCCAAATCCATGGCAGTCTGAGAGGGATCTGAAAATGCTCCTTCATCTACAGAGACACTAAGAGGATCTAGATTGCCTAACTTCAGCACCTTATTGCTCCATCAACATTTGAGCTAAATCTTTACTCTTTGCTAACTTTCTGGTGCAGTTGTTTCACAATTAGTTGTTTCACAATATTCTGTAATCTTCTTCTACACTTTTCAGATCCCATGGACACCAACAGTCAGAGTTTTCATCAGTTACACACTGAGCCCAGGAGCTAACACTGGGCCTTCAAGACCTTGTCTGCACCAAAGAAATTTCTCGTGAAGTTTATTAAGTAAAAGAATAAAGTGTGGAGGAAACAATCACATTTTCTAAGTGCTCAGACTTCATTATGCTGAATAAAAATACCACTCTTCCTGGAATTTGGAAAGAATCTGTTAATGATAATGACTCTACATGAAAATACACTCTGTGAAGAATGGCAATGGTGCAGCATTTACTGAGCTCTCAGTAAAATAAACGAAGTGCTCTGTGATTGCCTCCATTGAACACGGACAAATACAGGTAGTGCATACTAATGTTTTCCAACAATGGTGTCCATCAGGGAAGAGCTGTGATCTGTATGGATATTTAAGCAGAACAAAGTGTAGGCTCTGCCTATGCCATTTTTATAATCATGGATGCACTGGAAGAGTTAATGCCTGTAAAACTTAGAGCATTGGTGGCAGCAGAAGTGAGACCTTTTCTTTTTCTCTCTCTTACATTCTGAACATTTTGCTACCAACTTCTGAGTGGTAATTCAAGAAGAATAAAGGAAAAAAAAAGATAAATTTGACACATGAAAGATGTAATAAGAAGCAAATTCCCACTACAAAAGTCCTATGATTGACGTGGTCTTGTCATTATCATTGAAAATAATCTTCTTGTGTGTTATAATGACAAGAGGATGTGTAATGTTATTCTGATACAAGGAAAGACTGTGTACATCCATCGATCTAAAGAATTTTAATTCACCCCCACAGAGGAAGATAAGAATCACAACTGCAGGCAGTTAAAAGTCCATCTAGTCCTGTATCCTGGCTCTGACAATGCCTAATCCTCCACGTTTCAGAAGAAAGTGTCAAAATAGCTGCTGCTATTCTGGAAATGAACAGTATTAATAGTGAGGGTGTTCTCCTGTGCTTTTCACAGATAGCATTTCTGGCTTCCACAGCAGCAGATTTTTCCTTCATACATATATATTTATGCATATGTATAGACATAGCTCTGTAACACAGAGATAATGCATATGCACATGACAACTGAAATGATGGAAAGTCCTAACCTCTTCTTATGTTGAAGAATAATTTGTGTACTTTATTTTAAAAGGAAATACAGGGCTTCAACAGCTATTACCAGCTCTTGCATTTCTCTTCTAATCACAGCTTGAATTGGTTACCAACAAATACCTCCAAGAACTGTTAAAGTATTTTTAAATGCAATTAACCTGTTACTGGGTTTTAAAAGGCACCACTTTAAGCACAGACTCCTACTGGGGAAATAGGGTTCATGATACGAGACATAAAAGATTCAACTTCTTCAGCTTATCAACAGAAAGGTTTGGGAGAGTGATAGCTCTTCTAGGTATCTGGACAAATTCAGGAATGGGAATGATTTGACCTCATGAAGTAGCAGGACAATCACCTACTATTTAGAAAGCAGTAACAACTACTTTGAATTAAGAAATCATTTCCTTAAAGCAAAATGAATGAAAACCAGAGGTGACTAGGAAGATTAATGGTGTTCCCATGTCCTGGCACCTTTATGGCAAGATTCAGTCTTTTATAGAATGGTACAGTAGCAGGGTCAGCTCAAGCTGGGTGCCTCCAGAAAGAGCTCCTGAACATAGGAATCCCTGGGCTTTGATACCTTACAGACTATGCATCTGCTCTCCACATGATCTCCAAGTGCCTTTCACACACCCTTTGGTCCAGTGGTGCTTCTGGCTGAGATCCTTCAACACCTTCTGCATCCTTGCTGGGTTTCTTCACTGTCTCCAGGCAGGCTGTTATCTTGTCTAGTTGTAGCTGCCATTGATGCCTGTACCATCCTTATTTTGGGGTTTGTGCAGGGTCTGGAGGCCTTGTCTTGTTTGAATAGATACAAGTTCTGCACAAGTTCAGCACATCTAGGTGAGAGTTTACAGCTGGGGGCCTAAGGCTTCAGCAAATCCAACTGCTCATGCTGAGTGAAGCTGAGAAAACAGCATGCTAAAGCCCTCAGCATTCTAACTCTAACTGAATTGTTCTTTCTATAACTTATTTAAGCCAAATAACAACTAATACATCTTAACAACATCCAACAATCTGACATCAAGCACAAACACCTCATGACACAGGCATGGTGTGGCTATATGGCAAATCATGCCAAAACAGCAGTAAAAGCCAACCACCACCATTCTAAGTTAAAACACACACTCCCATCAGCAGAGCTCAACTGCAGTCCCAGGCTGCTCCCTGTCCTGCCAACCACTCACGTTATCTCAGACTGCTGATTCCACTTTCCATCTGTTGTAGCTCTCACTCTACATTCCCTTCTGGCATAAGCATTCCATTACCACCATTTTCTGATGAAGTAATCTTTAAGCCTGGGCAACAACAGCAGCCATCAGAAATAGTGTTGTGAAAGAAACACTTCATGCGCAGCACCTCTGCATCTGCTAATTTCTGGACCATGCTGAGAGACACCTACAGCCATGAGGGTGATGGCTTCAAGCAGATGCTGTCCAGCAAACAGCACTTGGAACCATCCTTACAGAGTTTTGGGATATGCCATGTGTGTTCTCTCAGAGATACGACCTCATGTCTTTGCTTGGCGTGAACTGGTAAGGCTGAAGAGTCACCACGAGGCACACATTACAGGAATGCAATACCAAAAGGTGAGCTCAGATCCAGGCATGCATTGCCCTTCAGTCTGAGGTTTTCTGGTATAAGGCTCAGGCTCATTCCAAGTTCAACCTTTTTCAGCTTAAATTAAAAAAAAAAAAAAAAAGAAGATACTTTACAAAGCCCTCAAACCTTCAAATTTCAGCCCATGGCAGAAACCAGCTAAAGCAGCACATAACTGAGAACCCAAATGAGCTTGTTCGTTCCCCTTTCCCTTTCTGGCTATTCATTCCTTTGAGCTGGAACACCAAACCACAATCCACATATGAATAATGCAGCTGCTGTCTCAGAGCTGATTCTACAGCAGAAATCTGAATCCTCCCTCTTTGTCAGATATTTATAGGAATATTTCTGACCACCTTGCTTTGAAGTCAGAGCCACTGAAACACAGAGGGGTACACACTGTAGGAAGCTCTTTCTCCAAAGGAGCACTTCCAGAAGGCCACTTTAATTGTGCAGGCACTACTAATCCAGATAAATCTTTCTGTCTTCAGGGAACACCAAGATGAAGGGATGTTCTAACCACATCCATTTTTCTCTGCTTTTCTCCCTGCAAAGCCTGTAAGCATCTGTAAACAGCCAAAACCACTCTGAAGCACTATTCTGCTGCCCAACCGACTGCTGGATTTAGATCACTCTTATCCACGGGAGCTAGCTGTAACAGATCCTGCAATGTGATTCACTGTATAAATATTTAAGCAAACAACAGGTCGCTCAAGTGTTTACCAGTGCATGAAACAACACAATGCTCCATCGTGGGCTGGGATGCAATCCCAGTGTGCTGGGCTAGTGTCCCCATTCTGACTGGGACAGAGTCAGCCTTCTTTCTAGTTGCTGGTACAGTGTTGTGGTCTGGATTTAGTGTGAGAACAATGATGATAACACACTGATGGTTCAGTTGTTCCTAAGTAGTGCTTATCCTAAGTTAAGGAATTTTCAGTTTCCCATGCTCTGCCTGCAAGCAGATGCACAAGAAGCTAGAGGAAGCTTGGCCAGGACAGCTGACCCAAACTAGTCAACAGAATATTCCATACCATAGGACATCATGCTCGGTATATAAACTGGGGGAGTTGGCTGGGATAGGGCAATCACTGCTTGAGGACTGGCTGGACATCAGTCAGCAGGTGGTGAACAATTGCATCATGCCTCACTTGTCTTTCTTGGGTTTTATTTCACTCACTTTTTGTTATCTTCCTTTTCATTACTATTACTATTATATTTTATTTTTATTTCAATTAGTAAACTGTTCTTATCTCAACCCATGAGTTTTACTTATTTTGAATTCTTCCTCCGTCCCACTGTTGAGGGGAAGCAATAAGGAAGGAGCTGCATAGTGCTTAGCTGCTGGCTAGAGTTAAATCCCAGCAGCTAAGAATGGGTGTGGGGACCCTTGCTCTGTGGGCAGGCTTGCTGCCACCTCACAAGAGCATTTATCTGGAGATGAGGGGCAAGGTCCTGGCACTGCACTGCCAACAAAAGTGGAAAGGATCCCTTGAAGCCTGCACCACAATCCTTTCCTCTCCCTTAGCCTGTAGGCCCAGGGATGAGATGCTCCACTCCCACCCTTCAGAAGATTAGGATGGCCAAGCACCCAGAGTCACAGAATCAGTAAGGTTGGAAAAGACCTCAAGGATCATCAAGTCCAACCTGTCACCCAAGACGTCATGACTACTAAACCATGTCACCAACTGCCACATCCAATCCCCTCTTGAACACCTCCAGGGATGGTGACTCCACCACCTCCCTGGGCAGCACATTCCAATGTCTAACAACTCTCTCCGTGAAGAACTTTCTCCTCACCTCCAGCCTAAACCTCCCCTGGCGCAGCTTGAGACTGTGTCCTCTTGTTCTGGTGCTGGTTGCCTGGGAGAAGAGACCAACCCCCTCCTGGCTACAACCTCCCTTCAGGTAGTTGTACACAGCAATGAGGTCTCCCCTGAGCCTCCTCCTCTCCAGGCTAAACAGTCCCAGCTCCCTCAGCCTCTCCTCATAGGGCTTGTGCTCAAGGCCTCTTCCCAGTCTCGTTGCCCTTCTCTGGACACGTTCAAGAGTCTCAGCTTGGTTCTCAGTCATCAACATAACACAACCTACTTTTTGTACCAGTTCTGCCCCAGGTTTCCTGTATCAACAGTTCTTCTGTCATCTGGGATTTCCCATTTCCAGACACAACCCTGCATTAAGACCGATGCTCTGGGCAAGGGGACAGTGCTGCGTCTGATGGGCTGCATGAACAAGCACCTGAGATAAAACGCAGACTTTCAGATTCCTGGGCAACTACCTCAGCATTTGTGGTTCTCAATGGACCACATACAGAATGATTCTCAAAAATCTGCTCCCTGGTGCTTTACACATTGGTGGTGGTGGTGACCTATCCCGTTAGCTGGGCACTGTGTTTGCAGCAGCACTTGGCAAACTACTTCTCGCTCCCTGCAATCTCCTATCTGTAAATGCCACTTAACTGGCGAAGAAAAATTTGGCTGGCCTTTCAATTACTGGTAACAGAATAAAAGTAATAAAAGACTGTATGTGACAGCAAGTGCCACCAACACCCATTCGTCACCTTCTGCAGATTGGGAGCACCAAGGAGAAGTCACACACTCCAGGGCTGCATTTTTGGCACAGCTCTAATGAAGGAACGCACTGGTAAAAAGCCAGGAAGTAGGGAAAGAAAGGAATGGCCTCCCAGCCCTCCCTGTCCTGACTCCATAAACAAACCCAGAAATAGCATTTTTGAATATATGGGGGGGGGAAGAAGTCCTGTATTCTGAGAGCTTTTCTAGAACTGAAGAGTCCATAATATCTGTTTTCAGAAAGCATTTCACTCAAATGCTTTCTAACATGTATCAGACCCACTGAGAGTTGAAACTACTTGCAGATAAAGGTATATGGGCAAATCCTCCCCACCATGCAGAAAGAAGGGCAGCATGGAGTTTGCAGGCTACCTGCTGCCTTTGTGAGGCCTCCACTCAAGCAGAACCTGTCTCGTGGCTCTTACCCTAAACTCAAGTTCAGCTCAGCCCCTAGTTTTCTTGCCTGCTGTGTTTGGAAAGACACTTGAACAGATGTTACAGTATAGCAATCTCAAAATAAGAAATCCACAGTTTGTAAATTAGCTGTTAGCAGCTCTCATCAACACCTCACCAAACCCTCCTCCAGCAGCAGAATTAGCTGTTCACTCTCTAAACTGTCGAGCCATTGATTAAGATCAGAAAGACTCAGCTGGCAAACTCCTAGTGGTGATGCCTGACTCATGATTAAGAGCTCTGTCTCAGTTCCCTTCAAGCAGGATGAGGACAGAAAATACTAATCAAGTTTTTCACTTCCTTCACAGTCATAGCTTGGATCCCTGAAAAACAGCCACCTTCTTGCCAGAGGTCACTGCTTCCAAGACCACTTCCTACCTTGTATCTTCTTCAAAAACAGTTATTTATAGATCAGGTGCTGTCCTCTCTGCTGTGGAAACTTGGAATCTATGACACTTTCAAAAAGTTTTATGGCAAGTTCAAGCCCTGACAGCCTATCTGCAGTATGTGCATTGAAATGAGTCAAAAATAATTATTACATGTAGAAACTCACACTGTCAGCTTGATCTAAATTCAGTGATCTAACAACAGCAGTCAAATTAACACCGCACCAAATTAACCAGGAGAGCTTGGGCATCACTGGCTGCTGCAGGAAGACATTTTCCCAGTTCCTTCACCTTCAAAAGAAGTCTGTGATTATCACCAGAGCTGTTCACAGCTTCGTGAATGCTCTCAAATGAGACCTTACTCTGTGCATTCTTTAGTCTCACAGGCTAACTTGTGCATTAATTAACTCGTTCAGGCAGCTCTTTCTTACATAGTCCTGAATAAAGTGGTAAAATAAGTGAAATGAAAATATAATCAAGCATGTTAATGTATCTCTTGCTCTTTCACACACACACCCACACACAAATATCCAGTCACACACACACACACACACCCCCATGCTGTCTTGAGTGTTCATCTTCTGTTCCTTCCTTCGGCTTATCAGAGACTAAAATAGTGATGTGGTGGTTGCCACCATTCATGCTACAATTCCATTGTGTTGATCAGTAAGAATGCCTCAAGTATCTTCAAGATGGATGGATAAGAAACCAAATTGCTCCATGGTCATTTCAACAAGTTCTGGTCTTTGAAAGCTGCTGGGAAAAAAAGTTTGCTAAAGGGCAAACAAATGTCTGGAACAAGTACCATGTGACTGTGACAGACCCTTCCTATTTATTGTGTCCTCTGTGGACTAATTGTCCTCATCATTCCAGCCTCTTCACTCTCATCAATTGTGTGTAATGTTTTGTTCCGTATGCAATTGACCATGTTTATTCATTTCTCTATATAGCTTATTTGCACTTGCAAAGAATAAAGGTGAGCAATGTCTGAATGGTTGCACAATACCCATAAGAGAATTAATTACTTTTATACAGTACCTAATTAAAACAGGAAAAAAAGGGAGGTGGGGGCTTTTTTTTTTTCTTTTGCATGTAGCATACATTCAAAATCAGTTGCAGAAAATCACATAGACATGCTGTACCTAAGCAAATTTAGCAAATAAGGCAATGTTCAGCACACACACAAGAGACATGCTGTTGGTTGGCTACAAAACTAATCTGCTATTTGCCAAAGTTAAAAAAAAAAGGCATATAAGGAAAAGATTTATGCAGAAACAGACATTCAAGCTGTATTAGTTTAACTGAACTAAAAATAACTAAGCCTGATTTTATACACCACAATTCCCAACTATAACACAACATCTGCAGTTGCTATAAAAACTATTTCAAACAGCCAAAGGGATATGAATATCCAAAAAACTCTGTAAGTACTCAAACAAGCACCATGGCATTATTTTCTTTAGTTACATAATTCCTCATCATGAGCTGGGGAACCCATGGCCAAGGCTTCATATAAAGCTTATGAATTCACCCCATTTCTAACCACATTAGTTCTTCCATGTTATTATCAATGTGGTGGGTTGAAACCAGTACAATCAATTAACAGAGAGGTGCATTACCTTGCAGCCAAGGAAAGGTGTTCAAGAGGCCTGCCTCACTCTCAGCAAGGACAAGTTCTTCACCACAGAAGTCGCTCTAGATACAAGGCTCCGTTTCACAGAACAGGACATCACAAGGTATGCCAGGGATTCTGTGGAAGCTTGACGTTACGTTATCAGTTATGTAAAAGCTTCTGAGTCTGGAAGACATTTTCTGCTAATTTAAGTAATTAACTGAGTCAGCTGGGAAACACCAGGCTGGTGTTTTTCATCACTTGAGAGGGACAGAGGAATGCAGGAAGATGCAGCTGTCTGAAGCTTCAAGTAGGCAGGTGACTCGGACCGGGAAATGACTCCTTTGTTGCCAATGGAAATGCTGCCAGATATTGACCCATACACACCTTCAGGAAGATGCCAACACCTCCCAGGATAAAAGTCATTTTAGTATCTGTCCAGTACATGCTAAGCATTTGGTTTTGTATCTTGTACTGGGCTGGCTATTGGCTGGACCTGGGACATGGCACTGTAGCAGCCTCATCTCTATCAGGCTGCTGGATCTGGCTGTACTCACCTACGAACATAGAGATACTTGGCACTCTTCCTAGAGATGTTGGGGTTTCCCCTAACGTTGTACTTCTCACTATTTGAAGTAACAGTAAACTTTGTGTTTATTCTAGTTGGTAAGTCTTCCAAGTTCTACCTAGAGATCATTGTATGGGCGTTTGAGCTACACGACTCAGGCTAGCAGCACGCAGCTCAATGTATTCGTTTAGCTGTCAAACTAGAAAATGGGGCTTTGTACAAACGAGCTCTTGAACCAGGGCAGTACCTGGCTGACAAAACGCAAAACACAGTATTGGTGTGGACATATTTGTTCACAGGCACAAATCCAGCAGGGGTCGTTTACAGCTTCACCCCTTCACTGCCTGCTCATCAACGGGGCAGAAAGGCTCACGAAGGCTGGGTAGGATTCCTACTAATGTAACCCCCAGGCAAACCAAGGGGGAAATGGCAGCACCAAAATCGTTTCACCTACTTCACACCCTCAGCCAGGCTGACTCTCGGCAGGAACAGGCCGACGCCAAAGGCAATGAGGTGGCTGCCATGACAGAAACCGAGGCCCACCGAGGGTCCAACGTGACACCACAGCACTGAACCCTCCACTGGGCTGCACCGCAGTAACAACCCTCATGGAGCCACAGTAGGAGCCCAAACCCCAAATGGTCACGCCCTACGCAGCAGAAGCAAGGCCCTCAACCCACGCGCCCTGCCCAGGCCCCTCCCGCCGCCTGCCCCGCCCCTCCTGCCTGTTTATGCACAGGCTGTGCACGTGGTGGCTGTGCCGCGCCATTGGCCCTCGCGCCAGAGAGCTGCAGCCTCCCTGCCAATCGAGGCGCTGTCCACGCGCGGCCGTCCGCACCCGATTGGCTCTGCCGCGGTGATCACGCAGCGTGACGCGCTCCAAGAGTGCGCCTTCCGATAAGCCAGTGAATAAGCGACCTAGAGGCAGCCCGCGGCGAATAGTAGGGCGAGGACCTGACTGGTGGCCAATGAGAAGACGGCTAGGGCGGGACTTTACGCTGCGGGCTCTGTCGGAGACGGACGGGTTTTAAAGGAACCGTCGACGGCGGCCGCAGGCTTGCCCCGCAGCCGGGGAGCGATGGCGGCCGGGCCAGGCCAGGGCCCCGGGGCCGGCGGGACGGTGAAGACGCTGGCCCTGGTGCTGGAGGACGAGGCCCGGCGCGGGGGAGGCAGCGGCGGCTACTGCAGCGGGGACACGGTATCCGGCCAGGTGCTGTTGGAGCTGGCGGGTCCGCTGCCGCTCCGCGGGCTGCACTTGGAGGCCGCCGGTCGGGCCCGCGTCGCTTGGAGCGAGAGCTCGGGCGCTGTCCCCGGGGCGGGAACCTGGGGGGTGGCGGTGAGGGCGCCAGGGCCGGGACCACGGCGGGAGGCGGAGGTGCGGTACCTGGACATCCGACAGAGCCTCCTGCGGGAGCCGTCTGAAGGTGAGGGGCAACCAGGGGCGAAGAAGGGGGAGGCTCGGGGGACATGGTTATCCAAGGGGCGCGGGTTGAATCCCGGGGAAGTGAGAAGGGGCGGGGGGAGGGGGCTCTTGCGCGGCCGCCATGTGAGCTCCGGGGACTGCCCGCCCGCCCGCCGCAGCGACAGCGGAGGTGGGGCCGGGGACCCTGACGCCTCCTTCGCGTGGGGAAGGCGGCAGGATAGGGTTCTGGGGCCAAGCCCCCCTGCTTCGCGGGCGTGGCAGAGGGGCCGGAGGGCATTCCGTCGCGGGAAGGCGTCCACCCCTGCGTTTCCCAGAAAGGGCGAAGGATGAGGGCGGAAACCACCTCCGAGGAGAATTGGGTATCAGACTTGGATGCTGAGAAACGGCCAGAGGCCGGCGTATGTACCGTGCCAACGAAGACGTCATTCCCGCAATCTCTGGCTGGTGTAGCTGCAGCCTTCACCTGTATGCCCAGGAGAGGCTGGCTACAGTTGGTCACTCGATTGTGTGTGTAGACGGCTGGAAAATGAGGAACGGGGCCAGAAAGAAAGTCCACTGCTGATTCCTACATTGCGCTGGTTTCCTGCAGACGTTGACTCTTCTGGAAATTGCGTTGGGCACCGGCACGTTCGTTGTGCTCTGGAAACCACTCGAAGCAGTCGGCCCCCTTTTGCAGTGGCTTAAGACAGCAAAGGAAGGTCTTTATGCATAGATCCCTCCAACTGGCAGCTTTGTCACAGGCACTGCAGCAGTATGGCTGTATTGAAAAACTAAACCAAAATGGCATTTTGGTCTGTAAGGGTTAAGCACATCTCAGTGTATAGGAAATGTAAATATAGGCCATCAAAAATTGTGTAACACTTAGGCTCTCTATGAATATATTAAGATCATTTCATAATGCTGACCTTAAACTGCAGAATTTTAGCACAAAAGTTAGTTGAATTAATTGAAAAACTAGATTAATTTGTCATCTGCTGAAAAGGAAAAGAAACTTACTTTATGCTTTCCAGAAGCCATTTTGGATTAGAATTTGGCCAGAGTCCTGAACTGAAACTCAAGGTCTCCATGTTTCCTTGACTTTTTTTCCATTGAAATTGCAACATAGCATAAATAAAGCATGGGCTTTAATCCAGAACCCACTGGGATCAATAAAACCTTGTCCTAGGCCCTTGCATCTGGGTGTTCAGATACGTAAATAATTTAGAAAAGCTGTGCTTTGTTCTTCTATTTGTGGCATAACTAAAACATACTGTTTATCCAACAGGTGAGGAAAGCTTAATTCTTCTAGATGGAAGACACGAATTTCCTTTCAGCTTTCAGCTCCCCCAAGAGTAAGTTAAATAATCCTGAAGGGATTGTGCTGGACACTGCTTGTTGTGGAACATTAACTTAATGTAATTGGATTTGTGGTGTGGTGGTGGTGTTTTTTTAATATCAAACTGATAAGTCAGCTTTAACGTGTCTGTCTTAATCAGCCACCACCCAGACATGTTTGCTTTGGTTTCCCTAAGGCCCTAAAAGTCCATCCTGTAAACTGAACATCTACGTACACAGAAAGCGTTCACATTTGGAACTGATTTATAAACTAAAAGTGATATTTTTATGTCTGCTTGTTTCAGACCTCTGGTGACCTCTTTTACTGGGAAGTATGGCAGTATTCAGTACTATGTGAAAGCAGTTCTGGAGAGACCTGCAGCACCTGATCAAAGTGTACAGACAGAGCTTCAGGTCATCAGCCATATTGATGTCAGCTCACCAGCTTTATTGGTAAGAGGGTCCTCCACTCCTCCTCCCCATTCCAGAGCCAGCTGCAAAAGAAAACACATTTCCAAGATTAATTCACATCCAGCCATAACCATTTCCATGTTATTCTGGAGTGTCACTTTCTGACTTTGGAAAGCATATAAGCTCCCTAAGCTTTTCTCTATAAATAGATGGTCTTAGGTTGTGTGAATAGCAAACAGAGTGGCTTTTTTAATACCATTGATTACATCCCTGATGGCAGAGATGCTCTTGCCAAAAAGTTAACGCAGGCTTCAGATGCATACATAAGGCTTAATAATAATAATGCAGAAGTGTGAAGTAGTTACTCTTACCAGAGCAACTACATTCACAGGGCTGCAGTGTCCTAAACTCTACAATAATAGTAGGTTGAGGAACAGTAATTAGAGTATTAATCATGCCCAGGCTGTCATTTATGCTCTGGCCATTATGTTACATATCCTTCCATTCTGCATGTTGTTTTCTAACATTAAGTGCATGCATGCAGCTGCTTCAGAGATCTTTTCTGTTATTTCCCTATGACAGATTTGGCCACATGAAAGCATTGAGTTTCTAATAAGCACTAGAAATACTGTAGAGTAATAAAAAGATCAGGCATTAAGTAATGAGAAAATAGGCAAGATGGAAGCTAATGAGCTGGATTCTTTTATCTCAACCCATTTTATGAAAATAATATAAAATTATACCTTGCACTTTCATGATAGCAACTGGATCTAAATGGTTATTCATTTAAATATGAATGAGTAATTTAAAATGCTGGGATAATTTTAACATTTCATCATGATATGAACATAGATAGGAAAGGTTTTGAGCAGTGTTATTTCTCCCTCTTTTTATGAATTCTAATCTTTACAGAGAGAACTTGAAGTATTTCAGCAGTGACATAGTCTTTATGTTCAACAGTGTATGGCTTGGAACCATGTGTAAATGTCATCTAATGAGACAGTTCCCAAGAATAATTAAGATGGTTTTTGTCATAAGCCTGATATTTTTGGGGTTTATGTGGCTTATGAGTCCTGATGATGCATCACCTTAGCCCAGTGTGTATGCATTTGGCCTTTTCTGTGAGGGATGCAGAGCTAAAAGCAGTTCATCTACTTAACTATTAATTGCAGATGAAATTAACTGCATTCCTCTACACTGAGGAATGAACATGGGCATAAACAGCACAGTACTGCATTAGACCTTTTAAAATTCACACCCATCAAGTTGTCTAAATCAGTCTTTTTGAAGACATTGCAGTGTGCATTCCAGTGCACACTGGTGTTCAGTGCTTGGAATGGTCTAAATGCAGACTGGGATTCTGAAGCAGCCACGTGTTCAGATAGCTAAATCTTGGTTCCATTTTACCATGGCAGCAAAGCTCCAGTCGCACTGAGTACTGCAGTGACTGAAATCAAGTGGATTTTAGATCTAGACTGAAATGACTGATATGCATAATTTTAAATGGCAAGGGATTGATAGCTTTATGCCATAAAATGAAAAATACTCTATATTTTATAGACACCTGTCCTAAGAAGTCAGGAGAAGATGGTTGGCTGTTGGTTTTTCACTTCTGGGCCAGTGTCTCTCAGTGCCAAAATTGAGAGGAAGGGATACTGTAATGGTAAGAGTAGTTCTCATCAAAATGTGAATATTAAGCTTCTGATAAATTCAGTTTATTTTCATCTCTGTGAAGCCAGCACTTTATAGTTGAAGACCTTCCATTTGTTAGGTAGTAAATTGAGATGTGTATGAACTTAATTTAAGAAAAATCATTTTGCCTTTCCCTTCACTCCCCGCTTGGGAATATAGATTGAAAGGAAGTCCTGTTAGTAATTTTCTGGAAAAGCCATGCATGTACATTTGAATGTAAAGAATAGCAAAATGCTTTTATCTGAGATAAAATACTTAACTGGGGCTGTAATCAGGTTTTTTATGTCCTGTGTGTAGGTTTAAACTTCTTTAAGAAAGAGCTTTAGCAGCTTCTTTGTCATCTTGATCACATTAGATACACTGAGGAAATAAAACATCCTGAAATTCAGTTAGTACTACATAAAAGGAAGAGTGGCATATAATTAGCAAATAGAGCTTTTATAGCTTGTTCATATTACGCTTAATGTTTCAAAATGAATTATTGTTTATACATAAAATGTAGTAGGTGGCTGTAATTCTGCCTGGATACCACTCTGCAGGAGAAGAAAAAAAAAGAAGCCTAGCTTGAGGAAACTAACAAGTATTGTTCTCACAATATTGCAGATGATGTAGGTGCTGCATAACATGCTTTGATACTCCCAGAGGAAAGTTGGTAAATACAAATTATTCATTGAACTTCTTCTGTCTTTAAGGGGAAGCCATACCAATCTATGCAGAAATTGAGAACTGCTCTTCTCGTTTGATTGTTCCAAAAGCTGCCATTTTCCAAACACAAACTTACTTGGCCAGTGGGAAGACAAAAACTTTCCGTCAGATGGTTGCCAATGTTCGAGGAAACCATATTGCCTCTGGGAGTACAGATACCTGGAATGGGAAAACTCTGAAAATCCCACCTGTATCCCCCTCTATACTTGACTGCTGCATTATTAGAGTAGAATACTCATTAGCTGTAAGTATGGATTTTTATTATAAATGTACCCTTGAATACTACATTGAGTTGGGAACAGAAGAATTTTCTCTACTGAGAAGCTATTAGATTTTGTAAAACAATAAATCTAAATAAATATCATATATACCCCATAGGTGTATATACATGAATGTTGTGAAGAGACCCTGAAATAGACAGATAGGAAGGAATAAATGGGGAAAATGGAAAGATGTTCCTGTGAAAGAGCAGCTTGCTTAGAGACCTGCAGAGGTTATCAGAGAAAAGTAGTTCAAGCTGCATGGGTTCCTCTAGTGAGTCTTCACAAATAGGGAGATAGGACTAAAAGTCAAGTGCATAATTATTTTTGATTTGTGTTTTTTTTTTTTTAATGTCATCTAGGGACTAGGTACAGAAAGAAGGAAGCTGCTAAAAATAAAGCAAGCAGTCAGAGTATTAGCTAAATGTATCAGAGATAAGTCCTGATTTTAAAACATTAGTGTAGGGAGTAAGGTAGCTTCTAGGAGCAGGAATTCAATGGGGTCTCATATGATGTTTTTTTCTTTTATTTGGGGGTTGTCACATAGGTGTATATCCATATTCCTGGTGCTAAGAAATTGATGATTGAAATGCCTCTGGTGATTGGCACTATTCCATGTATTGGATTTTCAAGCAGAAACTCCAGCATTACCAGCCAGTTTAGTATGGATATGAGTTGGCTAGCATTGACCATGCCAGAACACCCTGAAGGTAATACATATTGAACTCTTTCTAATACAGCATTGCACTGTCTGCAACAGAAGGATAGTAGTGCCAGTTTAAGGGCACTTGCTAGAGATGCAGGCCATTAAAGCCTGACTCATGAGAAATTAGGCACAGAAATCTAAGTCAAGATCTAAAAGGACTCCAGCTTTTTTTAAGTCTCTTTTATACCCCTATCTAATGATTTTCAGGTGAATCTTGAAAGAACAAAAGCTTCTGATAGTGGGGATTCTCCTTTGGAGGTAGATATCTTAAAGTTAATCATTACTGAATATGTCTCGATAGAACACAGGTTTGTTGCTGGAGTAAGCCATAAAAGTATCTGTAGTGTTCCTGCTGAATCACCTAAGCTTACTAAAAACATCACTCTAGTTTTGCAGTGTTTGAGTCTAGGGCACTTCATACAATTTGGCAGTTGTACAGTGTTTAATAAATGCAGTCTTCATGGTCTTGCATACTGTAACAGATTGTTGTCTTGCCATGAGTGAATAGTTTGAAATTTGACAGTAGCATCTCTCGTGTTTCAGCACCACCAAATTATGCTGATGTAGTGTCTGAAGAAGAGTTCTCCAGACATGTGCCTGCTTATCCACTACCAATTGACTGTGAGGAACAACTGTGTTGTCCTGTCTTTGCTTACATACAAGAGTTCCGGTTTCAGCCTCCACCTCTTTATTCAGAGGTAAAAAAATAAACAGCAGGTGGTGGTTTTATTGTCAGAAGGAAAAAAAAAAATCCCCACATAGAGAAGTGCAAGAATTACAGGCAGTAATTGTTGCCTTTCTTCTGTCTGTAGATTGATCCCCATCCAACTGATGTAGAAGAAACACAGCCAGTTTCATTCATGCTCTGAAGAAGATTTGTAATGAGCATTATGATGAATGTCTTAATCTTTCTGCTGCTTAAGCTGATAGTGCAGCTAAAAAGGAAATAGTTTTCTTTCTCAAAATGTAAGTTTGTGTACAAGAAAGGCGAAGAATGAAGGGAGAGGTATGAGCATGTTTGGTGATGGAAGAGAATCCGATGGATTAGTCTGTACAGAGGATATTGTCGAAGCAGCAATGGATACTTGAGAAGCACCTGAAAACGCTGAATGCTCTCTAAAAAGTGGAAATGCTACATAAAGTGCGAGGAGGAGATGAAAGGATCTTCTGAAGAGAGAAGAATGTATATTTTGTTTGGAACACTGGAAGAATTTCTCTCATCGTGTCAATGTTGAGAACTTTGGTAGCACAACTTGTGTTGTAGAACAGAACGTGGGATAAGAAAACATTTCTAAAAGGTTCCAGTGTTCAAGGGGCTTCAGTTTTGCACTGTCGGCATCCAAGAAAGGAACACTACTAAAATGTGGAGTGAAGCCTTCACTCTGGCTTAACTATTTCACGAGAACCTGCCCTTCTAACAGCTGCCAAGCGGTACTATTTCACCATTCATAATGATCCTGAAGACATCATGGATGACAGAATAGCTATTACACAATATTATGAAGGCAACTATCTGCTGAATGAGAGACATGTATGTAAAAGAAAATGGAACTTTGACAAGAGCTTATGCACTATGCTTTCTTTCAAGGGATTTCTTAAGGGAATTACTCTAGCCTCTCCTACTGTGAGTTCTTTTTCTGTATCTTAAGCCTATGGATAGCATGATAAGGGTAAGCATGGCAAGGGAGAAGCCTTTTGCCAACAGCAGGTATACTTAGCAAAATGGACAATACTTATTTATTCAGAAGCCTTTATAAGCCTACCTCTGTTTTGGATATTTACGTACGGTCAGATTTGAGACCAAAAAAAAAAGTCTTGTTAAAGCTCCAGTAATTTAAGGTTCTAAAAGGGACCCTAAATGGTTTCTGTGGTTAGTGAATGAGATAGGAGGTGTGTAGGGAAAGGTGTAAATATACCCAGAATAGATATCGCTTATAACTGAAGTGAAAGCAGACATCAGGGGAACAAAATCCTCTGGAAATGGCACAAAGCTTTTCATTACTCCTGCATTTTTGTCTAGAGATCTGTTGTCAGGGGCTGTACTGGTCATTTGCTATCCAGACTAATTTTTTTGTTTGTGTGTTTCCTTGTTTGTTTTTGCTGTTGAATTTTGTTTTGGTGCAATATTTAAATGTTTTCTTCCTCAGGTCATTAGAACAGTGAGAGTTTGTTGCTGCTAAGAGTGAAGGCACAGCATTTTACTTGGCCCTTCTGCTGCCTTCAGGTAAAGTAGAATGTTTGCTTCCTGCCAAGCATCATTTGGAATAAATAAGCCACCATCAACAGATCACTTACAGAAGCAGAAGTACGGCGTTTGCAATGTGCACGTTTACAGTCAAGCCTCTAAACTACAGGGGATTTTGAACTACCAGGACTACTCCATATGTCTTACAGAAGGGTTTGGGTTCAAAACCTGGTGCTTCATGTGGTGAAACATTGTACTTTCTGGTAACTACAAGAATAGTGATTAAGTTTCCATCATTTCATCAGTAACTGCAGTTTAAGAAAGTTTACCTGGTTTTCTATGAAATCTGAAGCAGGGATTTTTCTACAGGCATACACAGATATATATATTTTTAGTTTTCTAGTATGACTTCCTTACATTGTCTGATTTCTAGCACTTCACCTCAAGTCACATCAGTGGAAAAGACAAACTGGTTGAGATTTGCATTTCCAGACTGCAGTTATCTTTTCCATTTGCAACTTTAAGTCATGTCTTTTATAGCAAATGCAGCTTTAACCAAAATTCAAGTGCATGTGTTAGAAAGGACATTCAAAAGCAAAGGAGCATTTGTGGCAAGTCTCAAGATGCAGCTCTCATGCCTTTTTCTTTCCTGGTGTGCCCATACAATCAATGCAGGATTTTCATTCACATCACCTGGAAAGAGAATGAGCGTATTTTCTATAAACAGATAACCATTCTAGTTACTTGAAAAGTAACGTGGCTGTCTATCAACCTGCATGTTAATAATTCCATATACTAGCTTACAGAACATTGGGTGCTTTTTTGGACTGCAATACCCACTATAGGTGATGTGTGCTGCCTGGTATAAACATGGTCAAGCAAACGAGCATGAAGGGCAATGATGTGCTGTTTTTTGTTTGGTGTTTTTTTTTTCCTTTTTCTAAAATCTTTGAGTTGTTGGGGTTTTTTTTGTTTTGTTATTATTTGCAGATAAACTGTGGCCTTAGACTGTTTGCTGCAAAAAAAAAAAAAAGACAACTAGACTGTGGCCCTTCAAAGGAGGGGTGAAAACAAGATTAAGTTCTGCTCTCTGACACTTCGCTTAGTGCAGAAATTGATCCTTAAAATAATCACTGTTTGCACAATAATAAGTTCAATATGCAGGGGCTTTGTTTTGATAACTGTGAAACAGTTTAAAAGAGACAAAATAAAAAAAATAAAGAAAACCAACCATGCTGTTTAACACACAGGAAAATGATTGTATTTTGTACTAATGAGTGAGCCCTAGGGGTTCTTTGTTAATAAAAGTGTCAAACCTACACAGGGCTCTTCATCTCTCCTTTTTTTTTTTTTTTTTTGGGTGTCATCAAGACAAGCAGCTTCTATGTCAAGAAATGCCTGTATTCTACCACTTTTGCCTTCCTGAACTATTTTTAGCCAAGAATTAGAACAACATTAAACATGGCCTGTTCCCACCTGCAGTTACTAATATACAGGAATTGGTTGTGGGTATCTTGTCCATAGTGGCTGAAGTGGCAGAATGTGTGCTCTTAACTGGATTTCTCAGCTCATGTATTAATCTTGCAGCGTATTTTGTTTCCTTCAGACAAGATTATCTTTGCTGTGTAGTTCATTGGTCCCTAATACGTAACAGCCTTGCAACCATAATAGAGAATGACTAAAGCAGAGTACCTCCTATCACTGGAACTGGGACATTTTATCTACCATGTTCCTCACCTTTAGGTTACTCAAGCTCACCCTGGCTTACCAGAAATGAGATGATGAAACTTCTGTCAGGCTTCTGCTTCCCAAAGATTTGCAGAACAACAAAGCTGATTTCTTCCTGTTTCTACTTCTAAGGGAAGACAGCAGACCTCTCCTTGGAAATTCAAGGCAAAGGTGCTGTTCAGCAGCATGTGTTCAAGCACTAGAGCTGGTAGAAGGGGGTGTTGGAAAGGAAAGGGCAAAACCTCAAATTCTGCTCTAAAATGTTTCTCACTGAAGATGCTGAAATGTTACCAAGTTCCATTGTAGCAATTCCAGTTCATCAAGGGTTAAGCTTTACAGGGGACTATTTCTGTTGACAAGTTGTAATTGTCTATATAAAGTACAGTGTTTAAGCAGGTAGTAACTGATGTGCTCTGCCATGCAGCGGTAGAGCAGATACTGCAGGCTTGGTGCTTTTGATTTTTGTATGGAAACGTACAACTTGCAGAGTACGAGAGATCATTCAATTAACTCCTGGGACATGTTCCAAACTATCCAAATAGCCTGTTCCATTACTTCACCACCCGATTTGAACAGCAAAAGGCAACATCTAACTCATTTTGTAAAATCTTTATATATATATATATCAAAAAGAAGAGTTTGGGGAGCAGTTTTGATTTGAAGATAATCACCTGCTCTACTACCCAAAACAAAAAAAGAAACCCACAGCAGAAATGGCTACTTTCTAGCAAAATCCTTATTTTTGTTGCACTCCTCGGGCTAGTGAATGAGCAGAAGAACACAGAAACCAGCTTTGAGGTTGCTGCATTTTCTAAAGCTGATTACATAATCCATTAACACCAACACAGTGCAGGCTACTGCACAGAGCAGATTCCCTAAAGACCTCACTAGTTCTGTGATGAACTGAGTTGCTCACTTTTAATGTTTAAATGTTCTATGTGGCTTAGGGAGACATTCTTGTTCCAAAGTATGTAGTGGTCGTGATTTCTAAACAATAGATAAGAACTGATAAATCTCTGAGCACCCATCCCTTCAAAAGAAAAAGAGGAAATCCTTAGTTTTGGCTGACTATAGGGTGAGAAGACCATGAAATGCAAGGTGAAATTAGGAGCAAGTGCTGGTGCTTGATAGATACCTATACATAGATCGCCTCAGGTTTTAACCTGAACACTAAAACGAGCCACATGCTCTGGAATCCTTTTACTGGCATGATTTCATGTCAGACACACAACATGCACAGACAGGATGCAGATATGCAGGCTATACCCAGCCAAATACTTTTTGGCTCTGGAAAAGATCTCATTATTTTACACCACCTTGGAACAGCATCAGCCTCCCCATAAACTAGGTGCTGGGCACATAGAGAGGTGACTTGTTACGGACCGTTGCAGACAACAAGGGGTCATTCTATTTTAGTGCTCAGTTCTGTGATCCACAGGTTTTCCAAAAATGAGGAGCATTTCCTCATTTCCCTGCTTCAGGGAAAGTGAAGGAGTAGGTCTAAGAGCTGATGGTGGGAACTGAAGCACGAGCAAAAGGAACGTATTTTAACTGCAAGGTGTTAAACAGGGTGGCCTGACACCCAGAAAGATCCCAGGTCTGTACAGGCCAGTCCTATTTGCTGTCACATCTAGAGTCGGGTTATGTCAGTCACAACGTAACAGACCACAGAATGAGGAGAAAGTGATTCTTAATGCTGAACTAATTAGATTAATCAAGGCACAAGAGAGCACAAATGACCAAAAGTTACATTTTCATTTAAATAATTAAAGCCCTGAAGTACTTTTCCCCAGTGTCTTAACACGATGTGCTCAACGCCTTGGCCTTAGCAGATTAGAAAGATACTAAAATGGAAAATATTCTGAGTGTAAAATGAAAGCAGAAAGGGAAAAGCATTAACTGATCTGACGATTCTTATACTACAGTGTTCTGGAGGAGGATGTCTAGAAGGATTTTCTGTTGGTACGGATCTTATCCAGTTTTGCAGGCTGTATGCAAGGCTGGTACCACTTGCCCAAACAGCAGCATTTTGGTGCCAGCACCTCCCTTCCTCTCTCCCTCCCTCCCTCTGAGATCCTACAAGCATGTCAACCTGACCCAGTACCTGTGATGCAGTCATTGCATTGCTTAGCTTGAGAGCACGGGACATGAAAGAAGGGAGCAGGATCCAAAAGAAGGGAGAGGGATCCGAAAGAAGGGAGCGGGATCCGAAAGAAGGGAGAGGGATCTGGAAGAAGGGAGCAGGATCCAAAAGCACAGCCCTAACGCAAAGAGGCCCTCGCAGGCTGCATCCAGTCCCTCTCCCAGCGCATGGCCCAGAGCAGCTGTGCTGTCACCTGCAGGGATGTGAGCTCACAGGCGAGCAGCACAACCTGCTCTGCTGGCCCTGTGCGGCAGTCTCGCACATCGGGGGCAAAGAATTGGAAGGTCTGTTTGCAGGAGGTGCTAAATAGAAAGGTCCCCAGGAAGGGCAGCTTCGCAAGCTTTTCCTCATGTGATCCCACCTGCCATCACTGGGTGAGGACTTTACACTCATCCAAACAAATTAACAATTCGTTTCCAACCCTGACATGAAGATTAACCCTGCCAATTCTTAATCTGTGCTGCTGACAAGGCTCACAGTTGCCATGTGGTTACTTGTCCATCAGGGCATGAAGCAGGGCCCTTCTGTTTAATTAATGCTGCATTGGGATACCACGTGGCTCATCTTTAAACACTACAGACCAGAGCTGCATCTTGCACTTCAGCCATGCACCAGGCTAGGTGTGATGGATACCTCAAAAAGGACATAGATTATCTTAGTGCTCATGGCAGCTTCTGCTACATAAAGGAGAGACATCAACCAACACAAGTAGCCATCACAGAGTTGTAGAACATGCTCTTGCTCATTTCTGTGAGAGGTGTCATAGCGTTAGAAGTTCAACAGGATCAAAAGAGGCTTTTAAGATGACTGTAAGAAACAGTCAAACTTTGTGATGGAACAGTGCTCTGAAAACAGCAGCCTCCAGCTGAAACACAGCCACATGCTGCTGCCTCAGGAAAGGCATCCACTCAGGTTTCTGGCAGAGAAACATCTCTTATGTTTCAGGTTTATGTGGCTGTGACAGACAGGCCAAGAGAAGTGGGAAAATAAGGCTGTGAGAGCAAGCAGCGAGTCTGTGGCTTTGAGAAGAGAGCAAGGGAATCATTCTGGTGCAAGGCATTGCATGCAAAGGGTTTGAAACCACCAGCACAAGGTCTCACATCATGCAGTAGCACTCAGAACACTAGCATTTTGCATGTTTTCAGTAAGCAGCAGGAAAAGAAAACTTCGTGAGACTATATAAGTCGTCTTCTTCCTGTCTAAAATAGCTGCTACGATACAGAGTCCTGGCTCAGTGCCAGAGGCAGAAGGGGCAGCCGTACTGCATGTGGAGGCTGCTTCAGGAAAGAGAGGTTAGATGTGATCTGGACTGACAGGAGTTAGGAGACGTGAAGCACAGTAAAAAGGGGAAGTGATGCTCAGTCACCTCAAGAGCCCTTTGTAAACCAGGCTGTAACAAATTGGGTCAATTTTCCTTGGTTCTTATAGGTTTTGCCATATATAATTAAAAAGACACCACTCATTAAGGTGCTCTACAAAGTTAACTAATACTCAATAAAATCTATGAATAATATTAAGGGAAAGAAAACAACACCTCTCAGGATGTGTAAGCCAGGAAATTGCAGGTGTATAAACTAAGCAAGCAACAAAAACATCATAATTTAGTGCCTGTTACAACTAGTCCAGTGGGTGGAACAAGTGAAGGCATTGCAGAGCTGCAAGGAGCGTATGGATTGTATAAAGACACAGTGTTTACAGAGAAGAACTGGGAAGGAGGCAGTATGATATACTGGAGAGGACTCTCTGCTCCATGCAGAGGGTTGGTAGTGTCTGGCTTGGGATTTTGGTTGGCGTTTTGTTGTTCTTTCTATGCATTTAGTTTCAGTGCTCAATTATGCACTGAATTCCAGTAGCCCAAGAAGGGCCAAGGCAGTAGCCAGCCAGGCAGAGTGAAGAATAAAGTCTGGGTTTCCCTGCAGAACTCTGCCCACCAGCTCCTGACAATGCAAAAGAAACATCTGCAGTCTGTGAGTGATGAAAGGGGAAACAACAACTTGGTGCAAAAATTGCATTTACCTGATTGGAATAACCAGTCCAGCAGCTGCATGGGTACCCATTTCAGATGTCAGGCTGGAGAAGAATTCTCTTCTTTAGGAAATCTTCCTTTTTAAGACATGCAGCAAACCCAAGAGGTTTGGTGTGAGGACTGGAGGAGGCTGAGGCACAGATCACTATTCATATGTGGAGGCGTCTTCAAAGACACTGTGTGCCGTGTCACTGGAGAATCGAGTCTTCATGTCCTCGGGGTTTGTTTCCACAGGGTTTGTCAGAAGGGCAAAAAGCTCATGTGATCTTTTGCATGGGCTCTTGTTCATCATGTGGTGTCTCATTCAGGACTCTTCAGCTGTCCTTGTTGATTCTTGATGGTATTTCCTTCACTAAGTACAGATTCTCCCTAGGATTTCAGACTATTGGGGTGTGTAGCAAGGGTTAATTTGCTGCACTCTACAAGATTATTTGGCAATTCCTTGTTTTCTGAAGTTGTCACACTTTCTTCTAGGAATTCCTGCTATAAATAGCTCTTGGGTGAGTGCCAGGTATGTATTTTTCTATAGGCAGAAACCCAAACCAAGTAGTGAAACACTTCACTATCAAACACAGCACTGTAAATGGCCATGGGGAGAGGCAGCTCATCTGTTGGTTATGCACCATCAGAGCTGGTAGGAAAGCCCAAGCAGTGCTAAGAGCACCACCCTTCCCTCCTGCACTCAATTTGTGCTTTAAATTATTCATCAAATGCAACTTTTTCAGAACCATACCAAACACTGGCAGAGCTCAGAGCTCCACTCCAGCCCCCTGTGCTCTGCTGAGCCCTTGTGTCACCCCAGACATCTAAGGCACGTCACAGGCTGACTCCAGTCCCACCCCAACCCCTACCTCGCACCAGCCTCATGCAAAGCAGCTCCATGGGAACTTGGCCTCCTACTTCTGCTCAGATCATTCTTCAAACAGCAACCATAGCAATCAATCACTTGCATCTCCTGTCATTAAGCCTTCTGTTTGATCACAGCCATACAGCCCTTATGGGGCTCTGGCACACGCTTGCAATCCAAGCATGTTGGGAAGACGACTTCAAGGTTGTTTAGGTGGGATTCCCATGCCTACAAGAGTTCACAGTTCAAGGGGATCCCCATTTCTGCCTGCAACACACATGCTGCCAGGAAACTTTGTTTGGGAGGGGAAAAACAGAAGACAGAATGGCCTGACAAGAAGTTCAACATCAGCCTTGCCCTGGGACATTTTAATTTAATGCAGGAATGGAAATGCAGGATGGACCAGGCTTGGCTCTTCAGCATCCCCTCTTTTTCTCCCCCATGCACACTTTCCACCCATTTACAGTGGAACCATTTTGCCAAGCTAAGCCATCAGGCACAGGCTGGAGCAGGCAGCAATCCTTCCCAGTCCTTCAGCTGCACTTTACTCTCCTGTCTTCCCACATAACTAAGCTGTCACCTTGGCTACATCACAGCTACAGTGCCAGAGCAAAGATCACCTATCCTACTGCCTACTCCATTGTTCAAACCATCCCTTCCCCCTCACACCTAAATTGCATTGATCTGAAAATCCCTGCACAGAGGGGTGGCAAACAAGGAGGAAGGCAGGGAACAAGGTTTCCTATGCTCACAACAGAAGCATTTGCTGTCACAGCTCTCTGTGCCAGCTCAAGGAATTTGAGCCAGCAGCTCAATGAAATTAATAAGGCTGTGTCCCAGACCCGGCTATGCTAAGTGAGAGGCAATCCTGCCATTGCTGGCATGCCTTCCTGGCTTGTTGGCAGACAGAGCTGGCAGGAGGCATTGTGAGATGCCAGGAGATGCCCCTTCTTGAGTTACCTACCATTCCATCAGCAGCAGGGCAGCCCTCTGCCTAGGGTCTAGCACCATGACACACGCTTGCACAGCACGGCGACTGCTCCTGTGCCAACACTTGTTTGAGTAATGATATTTTCAAGCTGATGCCTGCAGAGAGGTTTGCATTTTGCTCCCATGCACCTCAGGAGTGTTTTATTTTAATTGCTCTCACAGCCTGAGATATTTCTAAAATACTTAGTGGTTTCACTGCTGTGCTTCCAGGAGGACTTTTAACAAACTTCAGTGGAGAGTACTGTGCCATGTGTTCTCTTGAAGATCTCAGACTTTCGAGGCTCTAGAAATACAGATACTGGTTTTTCTGTTCTCATCCCTTGGCATTCTTTTCCTGCTCTCATCTTTTGGCAATCAAATGAAGCCCATTTGCAAGAATCTACTGCAGGCGTTGTTTTCAGCTGAGTGGAAACTCTCAGTTCCTTTTGCTGTTGCTGGTTTAGGAACATTTGTGGTTTCTGGCATGTCCCTAACAGGTATGAAACTCATACTACTCCTGAATCATTAGCTCTGCAGGGATTGATGCAACACATCACATAGTTAACTTTCAGAGGTGGCCTTCGCAGAAAATTCACTGGGAGGAGGGAGAGGTGAACACCACAAACCTCTGCGGGGATGTGGGGGTGGAGGTGTGGACCACAGGTCAGCAGCAGCTGGGAAGAGGTGGCCTAACCAGAAAGGGGTGTGTGGCTCACGTGGCTCAGCCCAGAGAGGATGGGGCAGAGCTCCTGGGGGTCTAGAACACTGCTCCTGCCCTGTGCCATGACTGCAAGTGGGGGAAGCAGTGTCACACCTGTCACACATAGCCGACAGCAAAGGCAATGCCACTCCTCCTTACCCAAATACATTTAACCTTCTGTCCCTTACCCCACACACCTCAGGTTGCTTCTAGTAAATTAGTACGGAATATAATTAGAAACACTCTTTATGAAGGAAAAAGTCAGAGTGAGCAAAGTTCAGTCCTGAGCAAGGACATACTTGGAAGGAATTTGCTTTTCTGCATCAATTCTTTAACTGCCAGAAAGAACCTGCTCCATCGAAAGAGCTCCATCTGAAATCAAGAGCTGCAAGTCCAAGCTGCTTCTAAGTCTTTTAAAGAAGAAAGGAAGAAGTTGCTACAGACAGACCTTGCCATTGCTTGGTAGTAAGGAAACATGCTGGGCTGCTCCTTTTTTGGAGGCCCATGTAGAGCTACTCTGTGGGATAAGTAAGGCTGCTCTTTTGAAAGGATGGAGGTGTCATACAAAACTATCAGCACCAGAAGAACTTCCTGGCCACAGTGATCTCTTGGTAATGGCCTGCAAGTATGTGGTGGAGTTTGCATTAGAATAAACAGTCAGCCTTGTAAACCTATGCTGTTAGTCATGACAACAGCAGTCACAGCCTATTGTCACACAACCAGAATTCATTACGTGCTTCCCTGTCATCCCTATGAGTAATAATAATAACAACAATTAATACTTCAAACGTGAACAAGTTCAACCTGCTCTTTAAAAGCAAAAAAATTACTGCCCTTACTTTAGGGATGTGAATCTATGTCGGTGTGAGCTGAAATTCCCCCCCCACCGACAATAACCAGGCTAGCCCAGTCTGGAAGCAAATGAAGGCTGTATTTACAAGCAGAGAAATGCAATGAATATGTACAAATATACAAAGTTCACAACATTTACAAATATATACAATCAACAGAAAAAGCACAACCGATCTCCCTTTGCTTCTCCCCAAGGGGACCCTCCCAAAGGGGCCTCTCTCTCTCCCAGGAGCTTCCCCCCAGACCCCCCTGGACAGAGAAGCAGAGTTTGTTAAGCAGAAAGTTGTTAACTTAGCTGCCAAGGTCAGTACGTGTTACCTTCAGCCAGAAGAGAAGAAGAAACAGCAGCCAGACAGCCCAGCAACTGCCCCCACTGCAGAACGCAGAATGTGCAGAATGCCTACTTTGTTTTGAGTAATAATTCTTAAACCTTTCTATCTATCCAATGGAAGTGTTTAGAACAATCGTTATTTTGCTTTCTTACACCCAATAGTGACTTATTTACACTCTTTCACTTTCTCTGTTCTGAACTTTGCAAGGAAAAATTAAAAAGACAGTTTCAAACCATCACAGTCCACCCCTTCTGAACAATTCCATTGGCTGCTACTATCATTTATCTAACCTAAAATAATATCTACAACACTAGGTGAATAAAGACCATAGTCCATTCCGGCTATCTCAGATGTAGGTGATTCAAAAGAGTCAAATCACAGGAAAAACAGCAAACAGCTTGTTTCCTCGCAGATGGAGCGAAGAAAGGAACAGGGACTCTCAGGTGACTCAGGGCTCTCAGGGTTCGTGCACCGTAGATCTCATGGACTTTCCTCTTGGGCGCGATGCTGTGTCTGCGCAACACTCTGAATTTAACCTCTCTCAGCCAAAGTTAGATTTCTTTGTGGAATACACTGAATTTCACCATTTTTTTGCATCACCCAATAGGTGTGACCAGGACCTTCAGCAGAAACCACCCCTCGGACAGGTTTGGCCTCTCCTGAAGGAGAAAATACCCAAACAGTTTTGCCTAACAGATTCTTTTCTCTGATAACAGCAACTCTATCACCTTCCGCCTTTCGCAACAAATCTGATTGGGCAGGTCCAGCTCGATTCACTGAACCTCTACTATTCACCAACCAGGTTGCTTGTGCTAAATGTTTCTCCCAGTTTTTCAAAGATCCACCCCCCATGGCTTTGAGAGTGGTTTTCAGCAAACCGTTGTAGCGTTCGATCTTCCCTGCAGCTGGTGCATAGTAGGGAATGTGGAATATCCACTCGATGCCATGCTCTTTGGCCCAGCTTTTTACAAGATTGTTCTTGAAATGAGTTCCCTTGTCTGACTCAATCCTCTCTGGAGTTCCGTGTCTCCACAGGATTTGTCTATCCAGGCCAAGAATGGTGTTACGTGCAGTTGCATGAGGAACTGGATAAGTTTCCAGCCATCCAGTGCTTGCCTCTACCATAGTCAGCACATACTGCTTACCAGATGGAGAATGAGGTAGAGTGATGTAGTCAATCTGCCAGGCTTCACTATACTTGTACTTGGACCATCGGTCACCATACCACAAGGGCTTGATCCACTTTGCCTGCTTAATAGCAGCACAAATGTCACAGTCATGGATGACTTGTGTGATAGCATCCATGGAAATGTCAATGGATCTGTCACGAGCCCATCGGTAGGTTGCATCTCTGCCTTGATGTCCTGACGAGTCATGGGCCCACCGAGCTAAGAACAGCTCACCTCGGTGTTTCCAGTCAAGATCAGGATCAGGATCAGAGTTTGTGTCCACCTGGGAAACTCTTGCAGCTAGATCTGCCTGATGGTTGTGTTGTTGTTCCTCAGTAGCTTTGCTCTTAGGAATGTGAGCATCGATGTGTCTCACTTTCACTGGGATTCTCTCAATGCGAGCAGCAATGTCTTGCCACAGATCTGCAGCCCAGATTGGCTTTCCTTTCCTCTGCCAGCCATTCTTCTTCCAGTCTTTCAGCCAACCCCACAAGGCATTGGCTACCATCCACGAGTCGGTGTAGAGATAAAGCTTTGGCCATCTCTCACGTTCAGCTACGTTAAGAGCTAGCTGGACAGCTTTTACCTCTGCGAATTGACTGGATTCTCCTTCTCCATCTCTCGCTTCTGCAACTCTGCGCGTTGGACTCCACACTGCAGATTTCCATCTCCGCTTGTTCCCAACCAGACGACAGGAACCGTCTGTGAACAAAGCATATCTCTTTTCATCATCAGACAGATCACTGTAAGGAGGAGCTTCCTCTGCACGAGTTACTCTCTCCTCTGGAGGTTTTGCACAGCTTGTGCCTTCTGGCCAGCTTGTGATCACCTCCCCCAGACCAAGCCTTTTGAGATTTCCCATTTGAGCTCTCTGTGTTATCAGAGCCATCCACTTAGACCAGGTAGCATCTGTTGCATGATGTGGTGAAGAACCTTTGCCTTTGAACATCCAATTCAGAACTGGCAATCTAGGAGCTAGAAGAAGTTGTGACTCAGTTCCAATCACTTCAGAAGCAGCTTTCACTCCTTCATAAGCAGCTAAAATCTCTTTCTCTGTTGGAGTGTAGTTTGCCTCTGAGCCTCTGTAGCCACGACCCCAGAAACCAAGAGGACGTCCTCGTGTCTCCCCTGGAGCTCTTTGCCATAAGCACCAGGTTGGACCATTGTCACTCGCGGCCGTGTACAGAATGTTCTTAATGTCTGGACCAGTTCGGACAGGTCCCAGACCCATCGCTTGGACTACCTCTCGCTTGATCTGGTCAAAGGCTGCTTGTTGCTCAGGACCCCATTGGAAACTGTTTCTCTTTCGAGTCACATCATAGAGAGGTTTCACAATCTGACTGTATCCAGGAATGTGCAGTCTCCAAAATCCCACTATGCCTAAGAAACGCAGAGTTTCTTTCTTGTTGATGGGATTTGCCATGGTGGAGACTCTGTTTATCACATCCATTGGGATGTGACGGCGACCATCTTGCCACCGCACTCCCAGAAACTGGATTTCTCTGGCAGGTCCTTTCACCTTGTCTCGCTTGATAGCGAAACCAGCTTGCAAGAGAATGTCAAGGATTTTGTTACCTTTCTCGAAGACTTCTTCAGCAGTCTCACCCCAGACGATGATGTCATCGATGAACTGAATGTGTTCTGGAGCTCCACCTTTCTCCAAAGCATCATGGATCACTGCATGGCAGATGGTTGAACTGTGGATCCACCCCTGGGGCAAACGATTGAATGTGTACTGAATGCCTCTCCAGGTGAAAGCAAACTGAGGCCTGCATTCCTCTGCTATGGGAATAGAGAAGAAAGCATTAGCAATGTCTATGGTAGCATACCATTTGGCCTGCTTGGATTCCAGCTCATATTGGAATTCCATCATGTCTGGCACAGCTGCACTCATGGGTGGAGTTACTTCATTCAAGGCACGGAAATCAACTGTCAGACGCCACTCTCCATTCTGCTTTCTCACAGGCCAGATTGGACTGTTGAAAGGTGATTGAGTTTTGCTGATGACCTTCTGACTCTCCAACTGACGAATCAAGTTTTGAATGGGCACCAAAGAGTCATGGTTGGTTCTGTATTGTCTGTGATGCACAGTTTGAGAAGCAACCGGCAGCTTTACATCCTCTATATCATGTTGTCCCACAACTGCAGATTCATCTGAAAGCTCAGGTCTAATGGACAACTTCAATTTTCCTCCATCAATTTCTACAGTTGCTATTCCAAAAGCCCATTTGTAACCCTTAGGGTCTTTAAAACGCCCTTCTCTCAGAAAGTCAATTCCCAAAATACAAGGTGCATTAGGACCTGTTACAATAGTATGTTTCTTCCACTGCTTCCCAGTTAAACTTATATCAACCTCTATCTTAAACAACTCTTGAGATCCACCAGTGACTCCCTGAATAGTTATAGATTCTCCCCCTTGATAATTTGATGGTATTATGGTGCACTGAGCTCCTGTGTCAACCAAGGCCCTGTACTTCTGAAATTTTGAAGTGCCAGGCCACTGGATGTACACATCCCAATAGATTCTGTTATCTCCATTATCCCTTACCTCCCCCTGGCGGAAAAATTAAAAAGACAGTTTCAAACCATCACAGAATCCAAGATAAGCAAGGAGGGTGACCTAATCATTGTTGTTCTCTGGAGTGCACCATCACTCATGGTGTGCTGGTGCCTGCTTCATTTAGGTAATTATTTTTGTGATCCACCCATACATAGAAAAACAGAGACACAGTTTTGGAAAGGGAGAAGAGACTAAGCCCATGATGTTTTGTAGGATACTGGATACTCATTACCTCTGGCTGGAGGTAACAGATAAAGGAGGTTTGGGAAGAAAGGTGTAGTATGATAGGTGAATGCCTTCTGCTCAGATCTTGCCTCCAGAGCCACTGAGCACCACAAGATTCATGCACATTTTCACTCTACCCTAAACCTCTTGGTGTCAGAGACAGACATAAAAAGGGGGCAAAGATTTAAAAATCTATCTGGGATTCAGTCGCTTGGGTCCAGAACCAGACCTGGTATCATTAGGGCTAGAATCAATATGACCTGGAAAGGACAGAGGGCCTCTGTTCCCATAACCAGCATGCAAAAGCATGTCCCACCAGGCAGGGTTGAGGCAGTAGTTAGCAACCACTACATAATTCTAGTAAAAGCCTGTCCTGGAAAACTCCAAATATTATTTATTGGTTGGGCTTTACTACGTCCTGCTCTTTGTGCTGAATTCACCAAGCACACAAGTCTGCTACTGCTTTTACCTACCTCAGAGTTGTTTATTTCAGGTACTAGAAACTTCTGCTTTTGGCTTTACACACCCCAGCTCCATAGCTTTATAAGAATAAAAGTTTAAGCTTTTTTACCAAAAATCTCCAAATTCTCAGTAAGCTCTACAATAATCATAAAATCCATCTATTCTAGAGTCAGTCTACTGTATATATCAGAGTAATTTTCCTGGGGGATGCAGAAATCAGTGACTCCTAAATCCCTGTCTTGCTCTCACGCCAGAGCAGGGCAGGGGATGGGTCAGGAGCTGTACCAATTTCCCTGCAGTAAAGGAACCATTTCATTCTGTGCCTGTATCAGCCACATTTCAATAACACTGGAGGTTGAGAAAACCACAGTGAAGGAGATAACTTAGAAAGCTCTTGACACAAATCAACTGGTTCCTGACTCAGATGTAAAGGAAATTGTCCCTCACCACATCCAGATCTAAGTTCATCAGGATATTTCTCACACTGACTTGAGTTTAGCATGAGGATGAAACTGCCTTTCTCAAACATCACAGCAGTGACCTTTGATGCTGCTGTATGACAGGCAACAGTTTAAGGGAAGATCCACCCTCTCCCAGTCTGCAACCTTTCCCATTCATGCCTCTGTGCTTACTTCAGCCTCAGGTTTGGCAGGCAGGCAGAGAGCTGCTTGGTTATCCAAACAGGCGACACAGGTAGCAGAACAACCTTGGCACATGCTGCACCAAGATTTGTGCAACTGTATCCAGGAGATTTCAAAGCTCTTGGATTTTGCCAAAGAGTTTGCAAAGCTGCAAGAGGCCTTGAAAAATCAGCTGAGCCCTGTCTCTGCTTCACTTGCTGACAAAAATGTAACACATCACACCACTGTCAGCCACACACATGTAGAACTGTAAAGCAAATGGGCTGTTCTCTTCATCTCCCTGCCCTGTTAACCAAATTGACAGATGCTGAGCAGGAGCACGTGCTTTCTTGCAGGTTCAGACTGGTGGACAGAGCAAGGGAGGATGGTGGAATTTCAGATTTAGTTTGGACATGTACTTTAGGCAACATCAAGTAAAGAAATCTCATTGGGTTTGAGCAATGAATGCTTCTCATAGGAGCCATGAGAAAGGAAAACCCCAAAGGGAACAGGGAGGACATCCAAACTCCATCAGAATCAAGCAGATCTTTTCCAGAATCAGTGGTCAAATCAGAGAATCAGTCAAATCAGTGGTCCCAAAGCCATTCCTACCCTGACTCTTGCCTCATTCTGTTGTATGTGTTGTGATTCGCCCCACTGTGTTTTTCCTGAGCCAGCCATTCTCAAGCAAAGGTGGGTGGTAATGACTATGTCTGACTGCAACATCCTTCCAAGCTTGGGAGCCCACAAGTCTGGCATATCCCCAGAACATTACCAACCTCACCTAACTCCCAGGCAAGATATTCTGATGGAATGGTAGATGCATCTTCTTTCTACTACACTCCCCAAGTCCATGAAAAGACCACTGTACCTCCCTCTTTTCCTTTTTCTCTCCTTCCAGACTACAATCCTTTAGTAAGGGTTTGGACAGCAGGGAGAAGTATAGCACTTCATAAAGGAGAGTGTCGTGATCTTCCATCCCAAAGCCCTTGCCAGGCCCCACCTTGACACTTCACCTTGTTCACCTATGTCTGATGACTGACTTAGCTGTAACTTCCGTGAGACATGTTAAAACCAATGCTTTTGGGGGTGTTTCTATTTCAAGAAACAATCTATGTTTTGCAGAACTGGTGATAATGGGGTTGAATGAATCCTATCAGCATCCAGAAAACAGATGGTTAATTTAATGCATAAAGAGTTATCATTGCATTGCACCATGTGCCCTGTTCACAACCTGCAGAGGCCATTTTTGTCCCCAGCAGCTCTGGCCAACAGCAGACCTCTTTGCCCAGCTCCTTCAGAAAGCTGCCCTGCACACACGTGAGCTGGCTGGCCTTGCTTTGGTGACCGCTGAATCCAGCTGAGGTTTTGCCATGTAAATGATACAAAAGAGCAGCCCTATGCAGCAGAGGACTCCGATGGATCAGATTGAAATAGAAAACTAATGCTGGTCTATCCAGGCCACTAAGAATCAGAAATCAGATTAGGGAGAAGTCACTGACTGCACTGTCCTCCAAGCAGGCATTACTCAGGGGATATAATGGAAGTGGAAGGACTATTAGAAATTAAATGACCAAGCAATGCTGAAACGCAGGGTGAAGTCTCCACTAAGGTACATTGTGCAAAGGGTACATTGCTGGGTGAGGACTGAGGGTAGAAACCTTTAATTACCTCCAAATACAACACCTCACTTCAAGTACTGGAGCAGGCAAGGGTGTGATACTCCACTACACAATGATGAAGCTGAGGAAGGGCGGGCAGGAAGGAGGGGAACTGAGGCTTTCTTGAAAATGAAGTACCTCTTGTGAATGAAAAGGATTTTTCTTCTGAGTTAAAAGATGAATGACTTTTTCTTTCTGCTCTGCAAGACACTGGATCATTTTTCTCCTCACTTGAAGATAATCATCTAGTAAAGACATAGGGAAGGCAAGAACATACTGCAGAGAATGTCATGTTAACATGCAAAATGTGTTTTAAAGCTTAGATAGCACTGTCTGTGAGGCAGGAGCTACCTGTACTTCTTATCTTTGTATAGCACCTTGTACGAAGAGTCCCAGCCCCTCCTAAAGGAATAATCCAAGGTTCCAAGTACAGAGGTAGAATCTGACCCTAGATGTAAATGTTGTTCTTAAGATGAAACTGTTTCTAGATGTGACCATCCAAACAACACCGACTCTATTACAAGCAAAATAGGGCTAAAGTTTGCTGGGAGGGCAAGAAGCCTGGAGAGGAAAGTGCCTCAGAAAGCTGTCTGGGTGTTAAAAGTGGTGACCAGAACCATAGATTGGATGGGACACTTCAAGAGCAGGAGTTAATCTGCAAAGCAGCCTGTGAACAAAAGAAGAGGGGAAAGCCAGCACACCTGAGCCCTTTCTGCCCCAGTCATTCCACTGATGGGAGAGCAGCCAGAATCACAGAATGTTAAGGGCTGGAAGGGACCTCAAAAGATCATCCAGGTCCTGCCAGAGCAGGACCACCTAGAGCAGATCACACAGGAAGGCATCCAGGCAGGTTTTGAGTATCGCCAGAAAGGGAGACTTTCAGGGGGGACAGACCCTGTAAGTGCCTCTGACGAATGTCCCACTGGTAAGCAAGAAGCCAGGGAACGCTGCTGTTGTGCATATTGCTGTGGAGAGGGCTCCTGTCCCTGGTATTTTAGCCTGGTAAACAGCTACGAAGCTCTTTTCTAGAAACACATATGAAAGGCGCTTGGCACTCCGTAAGCTTACATGAGCATCCACTGATACGCCCCTTTAAAGAGAAGGGGGTCAGTTTCTGAATCACAATACAAACATCTCTGGGACAGATGGAAAAGGCATTGTTTATGTGAACAGATAAAAATACATATATATACACACATTTACAGACATAACTGTGGGTATATAACTGTGGGTCCCAAGGGGGACCAGGAAACCTACCCAGCAGTGAGGCCTCTTGTATTATGCAAGCTCCAACCCACTCCCTAAGCTAAAAGTGAATGTTAATTTAAAAAAGGAAGCTGGTTTTGGTGGTTTGGGTTTTTTAGCCCCACAACCCTAACTGTCCAAAAATACTCAGAGAGTTGATTTGCAAAATAATCAGAAATCATGTCAGAAAAGTTCAGAAGATATCTATTTCAAGTATTCCAGAACCCAAGCACCCAATCCTTGCAAGATCACTCTCCCTCATGTTCAGCCCACAGCTAATGGGACTCCGCTCCCAATCCTGCTGGTCAGGAGGCTCCTCTGCATGGCTCAGAGGTGTGAGGATCACCCATGGCACCTGTCCAGAACAGAAATTGGCTCCCTGTGGAAGGGCCTTTTCTGTGCCCTTGTATCAAATACTAAGAAAATCCAGACGTTCACTGGTTGTGTGTTGCTCTGCCCCTCTGGCAGCACTGGGGCACACAGGGAGCTGGACTATTAGAAGGTCCAGCTCAGCAGCCATCTGGCCTCCTGGGCAGCAGTCTCAGACTGCAAAAGCAGCAGGAGAAACACCTTGAGTAATAGACATTGCTGCTCACTGCATATAAATAGCTGAACTCAAAACCAAATCCAAAACCCAAATGAACTGTCAAAGCTCTCTTCCATTTGCCATCAGCTGCTCTTTCTCTTACAGTATGGGAGACCACAAAGCTAATGATTGGGGGGAATAAAACAAGAGTTCTTGGTCAAAATCCAGCTCTATTATTTTCCAGCTTGTGGAACAGAGACAAAGCAACGTTTAAGTGCCTGTCATTTACTAGTGACCTTTGAGCAGACACTTTCTGACTGCCCTTGTTTGTGTTTCCATCGGCAATAAGCTGTTTCAGATCGCCGGATGTGTGCTGCAGACCTGGTGAAGCACATCTGAGTCCACAGAGGTTTCAGTTTTTGCAGCCACCTGAATCCTCAAGCAGCTGAAATATCGCTTAACTCTCTGCTGTCTTAATGCTTTGGGAGACATCCAGGCCAGCTGAGAAGACAGAAATACTTCACAGGCTGAAGCGGTCACTGCTCTGTCCAAAGTAAAGGAGTCCAGTCCCTTTTGATCTGAGTCAGAGCTTAGAGTATGAACCCAGCAGGATTAATCCTTGCAGTGAAAGATCAGAGAGCTTCCTGCATGTGCCAAACACACCTTTGAAAACCAACAACTTTACCCCAAGTAATTAAAACTGAATATTATCATTATTAATTGCAGTCAGCTGACATCAGAGGCCAAGATGGAGGGTAGTGACAAGTGTCCCAGATCTGGCAGTGCTCAGTGCTAAGTATTTCCTACTGGCTGAGGTGGAATTTTGGAAAATATATGAAATTTAGTAATAGCACAGCTTGGTGAAAATGTTGTTTGGAATCTAGATAAAATTTAATTTTTAATAACATCTATAAAATACCATCCTAGAAAAGTCCTTAGTTATGTCTTAAGTTCCACTTAGCAGTCCTGTCACTTCATACTGGCTCACATAAGCTTCCCTTAACAATCGCATTTCTGAGGATGCAGTAACTCAAGAATTTGTGACAACCCAGCTTGTATAAAGAGGAAGAAGAACCCCCCCAAACCCACAATGAGACTCAGAGATGCAGTGCTTATGTCAGCCTCCCATGCCAAGGATGCCCTGTTCAGTCACACTGCCTGCATCCCAGCCACAGGGCTGCTGCTTGCTGGGGTGCTGGCCTCAGACATGCCACAGTCATGCAGCTCCTGAGAGCCCCAGAACTTTATGGGTTTTACACAAACTTCTAAAGTGCCTACAGCAGTGACTCAGCGCTGCAGGTTCTCAAAGCAAAAGAGGAACTGAACATGGCTTTTTGGAGAAAAGGATTCTTCTTGCAAGGCACATCTGTGAGGTTTAGGATACCTCACAAAAGATTTTCTGGGTGGTATCTTGGCAGCCCCAGCAAGATAACTGTGTAAGTCACTGAAAATAAAAGCCTGACTTATGGGAAACTCAAAGGTTTCACTCCTGGACAGAGCTAGGGCATGTAAGATGCATCCACAGAAACAGGAGAAACAGGCTGTGAATCCTCTCTTTTCCGAGCCCACTAGCCACTTGGGGATAAAGCCATCTGAGCTCAGAGGGCATCCCAGAAACACTAACACAAGGAATCACTGGCTATTTCTTTTCTCAAATAAAGCAGACCAAAGACAAAGAAGGGACTTTCCCTGGGAAACCCAGGACTCCAATCCCACCAACTGCCTTAGCCATGCTCAGCTCTTTCCAGATCTCCTGCTTCCAGCAGGAATGGCAATTGCAATACCGCTTCACAGCCTGAACTGAATCTCATCCTCCTGAGAGAGCCTTTGAAGCTACAACCCTTCTCCATTCTCTTCGCCCTGGCTAAGAAACTCAGAGAGACTTCAGGCTTTCCTCAGATGCACAGTGGAAATGAAGTGCCTGTTTCAAACACAGGCTTGTCTGCCCTGCTAAAATACATGCCAGGGGTAATGCAACTCTTCAGTCTCAAAACTGCAGCTATGAAAAGCTGTCCCTGGGCTACTTTTTTTTTCAAGCTGGAAGCCTGTTGCCATCCCTGCGGCTGTTACATGTGGCATTTTCTAGGATTATTTCTCTTCCTTCTCTCTCCTCCCCATCTTTGAAGTATTTTCTTCAACATCTCAAGACACTCACCCAGGGTGTCAAAGAATGAGCTGTGTTCCTGCTGGCCTGTGGGTCATTTATCATATCCAGTGTGACAATGCAGGGCAGATGCTTAGTGTCCTGAGTTACAGTTCAGACACAGTAACCAGTTTGATCTGTGAAGAAACTCCTGGTCTTTCAAAACATTCACATGGTTTCCACCACCAGGTTATATTGCAACAGGAGTATGTGTTTTTTTATTTCTTCATACTATGACACTGCTGGAAAAAAAACCACAACATTTCATGACCTCAGGATAAAGGAGGAAGGAAATTTAAAAAATACTGCAATAAACAAATGACAGTCTCCCATGTGCTTTAGGATTCTCCTTCCCCTGTTCTCTTTTTCACTTTCAGTATTAAGACTTAGGTGTGCTTATATCTCTAGTGAGCTCAGAGGTCACTGCACCAGGCAAACAGCTTGGCAAAGCCTCATTTTCAGCTTGAATACCAGTCCAGCTCTCAGGGGACATGAAGATGGTTGCCCAGGATGACCACTGACCCTTGTAGTAGCTGATTTACATATGCTGAAGAAAAAGAGACCAGCTCTAGTGCTGCAAGGTATCTAACGAAGCCAGAAGTGAACTTCCTTTTCCTGCTTACTGGCACTGAACAAGACAGAGGTATATTAAATGTGGCTTTTTTTCAGAGAGGACATGCTGCCTGGTAGAAGCAGAAGCTCCCAGCAAAGCAGCTTTCAAGGGATCTCATCCTAGCTGTGCTGCTTTGACCATATTTTGCCAACATTGCTGAGAAACCTCAAGCCAGTTCTGAAAGGTCACAGCATGTTTTATGTTGTGCATGAATTTTGAACAGCAGTGCACAAGTCCAGATAGCTCACCAGCCACAGCCCCACAAAGCGTGAAGTTAGAAACCTCCTTACCTACTCCTGAGAGACCCACAGATATAAGTTTATCACATAGAAGCAGAACAGTGTTTGGGCTTGTTTATGGCTTCATAGGCAAAGACACAGACAGGACAGAAATGAGAAGTAAAAAAATGAACAGCAGCTCCTGAGAGAGGAACTTGTCCTGACCTGGAGCAATTATCTCTCATCCATCCTGTAACACAGCACCTTGGCAAGGCAGAGTCACTTAGTAATTTTTAGATGTCATTTAAGACAATCTTTCCCCATAAGATAAGTAGGATTTTGTATTCCAAAAATACATTAGTGAAACATTCCTGCCAGTTCGGCTCCTGTTCTTTGTGTAGGAAGATGTCGTAGGCTCATTTCCTGACAACACACTAAAACAGACCAGGAAACCAGCAGACAGCTATGATTGGTTTTAAATGTAGGGAAAGAATTTCTGTATTGCCATCACTGTTTTCCAGCACAACTTTTAGAAACTCAGGCACTTAGCTCCTGCAGACACTGTAAGGAGGTGCTTCAGAAATATGCATTTAGACTCACAGGGGTCTAAATTCCTGTGTCACCTTTGGGGAGTTTACCCATAATTATTGAGCCCTTTCTAGAAGCACATCTCAACCTGGGCCCTGGGACTGAAGGAAACTGGCAGGAAGAGAAGGAAAGGGAAGCAGTGCAGAGTACCAGAGACAGTAATGCAACCCAGCAGGAAGATGTGATGGGTTCAGGAAAAAGCAGAGAGGGATGAGGAGAGAAACACAGCCCCGCACACTTCTAGTCACAGATACAATCCTTACTTGCCTGAGAAAAGGATTCAATCTTGCAAATCATATGAGGATTAGAAATAGGCTTCCAAGGTTCCCTTTACTCAACATTATTAACATGTAGCATTCATTGCCACACTGCACTGGGGCTACCGTGCATTTTCAGTAATATCAATAAAACTTTTGAGTCAAAAGGATGGGAAAAAATCCACTTCAGTTTTCCTTTCCATAGATTCCCAGGGCTCTGATCCTGGCAAATGACCTGTATTTAATGGGGAAGAAATCTAATCACTCGCAGAGAGCCCATGCTGAACAGATCACAATATTTGTTCTCTGATCCTGTCACAAAGACGTCACCAAGCTTAAAGCAATGCCAACTGCTCATGACTAATCTGCACAGAAATATCATCCAGGAAGCTCTTTGCAGAGAGCAGAAAAGTGCAGATACTATGCTCAGGTTTTCAGCTAAATGGGCACGTGACACTGTGTTTTAATTTTGTCTTAAATGTCCTAGCCAGAAATCTCATGTGGCAGCTGGTCCTGAAAATTCTGTAATATGATAATTAAACGTCTGCCTATAAACAAGTATTTGTATTACAAGTGCTTTCCCAGGGCAACTAACTATGCAGCATGAATTAGAGGCAGGCACAGAAGCATTTTTTCTTGGGTCTAAGTCTCCTACTCTGTCCCAAGAGAAGCAGAATGTGATGTATGTGATCCTTCCCCAGCAGGGCTGTTCAGCACAGCCCTAGCAATGAAAATAATCAGATCCCTTATATTTAGACAGTATGTGTATCTTTTTATTCCAAAGAATTCTCAAAGCCATATACTGCCTATGTATCTATCTCAGCATGTGAGATTGCTGCTATATGACGGATGTCATGCTTTAACCCTAGCCAGCAACAGAGGAGCGCAGCCACTCGCTCACTCTCCTCATCCAGCGGGATGGGGGAGAGAATCAGGGGGAAAAAAAAAGTAAATTTGTGGGTTGAGATAAAGACAGCTTGATAAGACAGAAAACAAAGAACATAATAATTATAACAATAACAATAAAATAATGATAATAAAAGAGTTATTGATCAAATTACAATGATAAAATAATTGGAATACACAAACCAAGTTGCTCCCCACTCATTGACTGATGCCCAGCCAGTTCTTAAGCAGCAACCTTAGTTTATATTGTAGGTACACATGCTACAGAATATTCCTTTGGCCACTTAGAGTTAGCTGTCCTGGCTGTGTTCACTCCCAGCCTTTTGTGCTCCTCCAAGGATCTTGCCGGCAGGGCAGGAGAAAATGAAAAGTCCTTGACTTAGTATAAATACTAGTTAGGAACAACCAAGAACATCAGTATGTTATCAATATTGTTCTCACACTAAATCCAAAACACACCACCATACCAGCTTCTAGGAAGAAAATTAACTCTATCATAGGCAAAGCAAGAACAATAGATTGACTGCAACAGCCAAGTCTCAGATGAAATTTTCAAAGTCTCTTGCTCTTCTTTTGGAAGGGAATGCAAAGGCTGGTACCAAAACTTCTGTCAGGAGGTAAAAATCCCATGCCATTAAATGCAGCCACTTCTGAGAGTCAGCTGTGCAGAGAAACACAGGAGTCCAGGACAGATCGTGAGAAAAAGTGCCACAGCCAGCTGGAAACACATACTGAATTTGGGTGGCTGAGGTACTACCTCCAAGAAGATGTCCACACTAGAGAATCAATCCAAGTTCTCCTTGCTCTATTAATACACAACAGCCAAAAGCTTGCACAGGAATCTACCAGCATTTTTCATTCTGTAAGGATTGAGAGGGTGGGATAAACCTGGCAACAAAAAGCAGTAATGCAGGGAGTCTGACTGCCACCGCTGACATCTTTACTCCTTTCACAGACCTTCTTATGTGGATGCATCACAGAGCCATCATGGGCTGGACACTACTCCCAGGCTAATAAACACACTCCAAAACAGCAGAGCAGTGCAAAGGCTCTGAATGACTCTTTGCAACTGCCCCTGCTAGCTGTCTGACCTGGTGCTGAGCCCAAGCTGACCCAGACAAGCAGTGTACTTGTGCTCACATAACCTCACATATGAGCTAACACACTCTGACAGATAGTAGCACACTGACTGCGTGTAGCTCAGATAACCAGGGCCCTGACTCTGATCTATCAACATCAGCCTCACTGCAGCAGAGTGCCACTGACTTTTGTTGAAATACTACCAAGGCTGGACCGACTCAGGAGAGTCCAGACGTAATTTGCCTACTGGAGGTAGGACTGCATTTTAAGTGAGACTGGATTTAATTAGTGCTATTTTAACACGATGAGTTGAAGAATTAGGAAAGGGGGGAAATAAAGACAAACAGAGCTCCAGCTACTATAAATTCCAGTTTCCCCACTGCAAGCTTACAAAATGCAGGAGAGCTGAGGAAGGGAAGAGAAATTACCAAAGGGAAATAATGTCTCTCCTAACAAGATAATGCAGGGTTTGGGAAATAAAACCAAATAGAAAAAGCCTGGAGTTAAGAACCCTGCTGCTTAAAAGCAGCACTGAATTCCCATCACTGCAGGTTATAATGGAGTGGTTCTGCTTTGTGTTCTATTTAACATTCTACATTTCACTCCTGTTCACAGGCCTCACGGAAAGCCAAGTTTTGATGTGGGACTACAGTGCAATGGCTGATGACCACATTAGCCATCTGGTCTCTTGCAGGTCCAAGTCTAGGTCTTTCTCAGCCAAGAGTGGTCAGCTAAATGAAGTGACACTCCTGATTTGTGTGTCAAACTGTTTCTACTCCTGCAGGCACGTGAGCGTGGCCGCGGTTTGCCGCTCAGCATGGCTGAACTGCGTTCAAGGTCTGCAGGAAGAAGGCTTCCAGCCGAGACCAGCCACTAATGGCTCACCTGGCAGAGCTGCCGCCCATGGCCTAGGCTGCACTTGCCAAGTTCAGGCATGGCTTGTGATGAATGAAGAACACATGCAACAAGTCTAACCACAGCTAAACAGATTCAAACACCTGGCCAGGAGCCAGCAGATGCAACACCACAGGGAAAAGGAGCGTGATCGTAGATCTCCAGCAATAGGCAAGGCTCAGCATCTTTCCTCTCTTATTTATGGGAAACCTGGTCTGCCCAAGGTTTGTGCTCCAAAGAACTAAATATTCACTGACAAACTCCAAATGGTACCTGAAATTAGGCCTAAACACGTTCTAGTAATTTGCCACAGACAAGAACTTTTATCTGCTTTAATTCAGAGCAGAAAGGAATGAAGCAGTTCCAGGAGAATCAGCTGTGTAGTGGAAATGCCTGTTATGCCCAGAGGAGCACAGTATAAAAATGGAAAGAGCCCAACATAAAGCCTCTGACATCAGAGGGGCTGTTTCCTCCTGCCTCAGCCAGCTCTAATGAACATCCACTGAGAAGTTCCAGAAGAAGCATTTACTTTGGAGTCCGAAAGACTTATTCAATGTCTGTTATAAAACCGATTTTGAGATCTTTATTTGTTGGAGCTGGTGGTAGCCCTGGTGTGCTTCCTAATGCCTCCTGTTGCAGCAGACAGACCCACAGACAATGGATGGCTGCCTGTCTGGTAACCAGCAGTCAGCTGTGTACTTGCTCCCAGTCCCTTGCTTATGGCTAAAAAGCAGTAAAATAATTTAATAAAGGGATTTTCCTGGAGGCTGCAGCAACCATTTCTTTCTCTTGCAGCTGCAGGAGGTAGATCCCACATACAAGGCCTACTCCTGTCGTATCGCATCGCTGTGCAGAGCTCTGCGCTTCCCCATGCCTTTCTCTGCACTCTCCCAGCCAGGTGCAGTGACATGAAGGCTCTTGTGTCTCACAGCTCTCCCCAGCTGTTGGTCACAACCCTGGATATTTTATTCATCTTCACATCCCCAGCCCTTCTCTAAAAGATTCAGCTTGCTTCTAACTGATCCAGGTATGGACATTTTCCTCCCCACCTGAGGGAGAGACACTCACTAGGGACAGGTGAGCTATTTAATGGCCTCCTGACACTTTTGTAAGGTATGCCAAAGGTGAAAGAGTAAATAAAACAAAACCCTCCTGGCTCTGTGATGTTTTTCACCATCTCTCTAGGAAGGAAAGCTGTCTGACTGCAGGCCCTGGACCAGAAGAGGAGTTCCCTGCAGAGCACATGTGTACACACACACCCCCAGCCTGCACCGTGCCCACAGTCCTCAACAAGGAATCAGGCCAACTTTCAGAGTATTTATAGATCTTGAGAAAGAGCCAGAACACTCTCTCCAGGAGGATGCACAATTTAACACTGTATAAAGTCATTAAGCCTCACAACCTTGACTGTACAGCCCTGAACGGGTAACAGGGCACGTTACCAGACACGGTAGCAGGCTAACGAAGCCCAGCAGACTTCACTGGGTCGTTCACATCCTTGCAGGCACACTAAAATACCCCTGCAATCCTACTGCCAGCAGAAAAATACCCCTGCAATCCTACCGCCAGCAGAAGTAGCAACCGAAGCAATTGCTGACAACGGCAGGCCTTTTCTGATGGCAAAGAAGTCGGATGCAGAGATGTGAATTAGCATGTTGCGTTGCATAACAGCTCTTCTCTACTTTATTTATCTGAAGTAAATACTTTACAGTTTCTCTTTTTGATTTTGCTTTCAGCCCATTTTGAAGGAACCCCAGGTTTTAGCCCTCCCACACATGCTATCTCCCCTGCAGAAGGCCTTTGCAAACAGCCCCAGCTGCTAATGTGAATGAGACTGGCAGTCTAATTAAAATAGTTCTCTTGCACCCTTGAACTTTCTTTAGCCTCTCTGATGGAGGAGATTAAGGCAATGCAAGAGGAAGTAAAAGTTCACAAAGGGATGATTTGTCAAGGGATTTCCACAGGTTAGCTTTTATTTAAAGCTTTCTCAATCATCTTATCTTACTGGGCTTTAAAGCTGGAACAGTCACCTTGGCACCTACATCTATTCCCTGAAGTGTAGTTATAAAAATGGCTGAGGAGGCCACTTGAGTTACCAGGACACTGACAGCCATCTGCTGTTCTAAGGAAGGCAGATAATCAGCAGGCAATTGAGGCAGCCATCACAACCAGGTTGAAATAAAGTCTATGCACTACAACCCTTCTTCCAAGAGCCACAGACACAGATCCATAATTTTCAGCTTCTCAAAAGTTGTTTTATCAATTTCTAGACTACAAGATAACCTCAAAACATGAATTAAGCCTAAGAAGCAATATCTGGTTGGCTCCAGGAAGAGCCTGAGTTACAAGCTCCACCTGAATTTCCTTAAGCCCCTTCTGAGCAGAGCTGCATCCTGTCACATGGGACTGTGTGTGCAGCAAGATGGGTGATTTTCAGAATTTGACCAAGGATGTTAGTGTCCAGAGCTATCTGCACTTTGTTTCCCTACTTCAGTCCCATGCACATGTTTCTAGAGCATAGAATCATAGAATGGTCTGCGTTGAAAGGCACCTCCAAAGGTCATCCAGTCCAACCACACTGCAGTCATCAGGGACATCCTCAACTAGATCAGGTTGCCCAAAGCCCTGTTGAGCCTCACTTTGAATGTCTCCAGGGATGGCCTCAGGCCCCAACCACCTCCCCAGGGCATCTGAAATTTCTGAATGAAGAACATCATTTCAGTTCCAAAGAGTATTACTGCTGGCTAGGTCAGCTAGTTCAATGGCCTGTGAGAGGTTCACTGAAGTCATTGGAGCTCTAACAAAGAACCAGACCTGGAATCTCCCATCTGGGCTTGTGAGCAAAGCCATTAATATAATTTCATTCAGCCAGACCGTGGACATCTAGCTTCAGACCCTCTATAGCACCCTAAAGCCTTGGAGGACCTTTGTGAACAGCTGCTAAAAAGCAATGCCAGAACCTGCCACAACAAGAAGGCTCTCTGGGAGCAACTTCTATGCAAACCACATCAGCACTATAACAAATGTTATTTGTTCTTTTCTGTTAACATCTTTACTGCAGTTTTAGCAAACTGCATTTCATTGCTGTCCACTGCTGCTTTAACAAAAATGAGTTCTTTTAATTAAAAAGTGGATATAAAGCCTGAAACCCCAAGCGATGGATAGACAGACAGACATATTGACCAAACACTCCTCAGCTGTTTCAGTGCTATGCCATTTTCTGACTCTGCAGCAAAGATCTGTCTCCTGAGTGGCAAGCAGTGAAATGTATTTGATGGCTGTAGTTATCTGCTGCTCAGTTTCAAGTCATTCCAAATCATTGCTGGTACCACACTACAGTGATCTCTCTCTGCCACAAGGGGCTACATGCATCCAATCTCCGTGCATTTACCGTTTGTAACTGTAGCTGTCTAGTAGTGTTCTGCATATGGGCTTGAAAGAACATTATTGACAGCATATTGCTTCAACGGGGTGAGAAACTACTTCCCAACCTGTTTTCAACCTCATAATTCAGCAGTGTCCAAATTAATTTTATGATAATATCATGCATCAATAAATTCAACTCACAGGTGGCTGACAGAACCCAAGATTTTGAAAATTATGTGTGTGCATTGCCCTTCAGGGAGCAGGCACAGGCAGAAGAAAAGGCTTGATTGCAGCCTGTGTATTTTTAGACACGTTAATTAAATCTGCCACATCATTTTAGATAGATGGCTCTGCAACTTTAATCCCAAGGTGCTGCCTTTCAGAGGGATTCCTGCGGGAGTCAATTATGTTTTGTTTGCACAGTGTTAACAGGTGGTACCTGCAACTCCAAACTCTGGGCATGGAAATGGAAATCCAAAGAGCAAATTCTGTTCACTTTGCTAAAACAAATGCAATTGCAAGCAAATATCCAAATACATCCCAGGGATAATTTGCCTTTCTCAGACTCATCAGAAATTTAGTTTGCCCATCCAAGGCTAACAAGCCTGGCTCCTTGCTCAAAAAAACCTAAGATTGATTCCCCTTTTTCTTCCCAAATTTTTCTGCTTTTTCTGTCTTCCCCAGAACTGGTCTGCCAACACCCCAGTCTTCCCTCGTAGCCATAGCAAACTGAGGAATTCTCTCTTTCAGCAAGAACTCGGTGAAGCTGAGGAAAAATTAAAATAGAGGGGAACACGTCAGGCATGATGGCTTACACACATCATGGAAGCTCTGAGTCTGCTAAGCTAGAATACAAGCATGCCAAGCAAGGCAGCAATTGAAAGAAGTATTTCTGCATTGGTTGGGATTTTTGGAGCACCCAGTGGAGTTTGACCATCCTCACAAATCATTCAGTTAGAACCCCCTTAGGATCCCAGGCCCTGTGACAGTGCTGACGATACATTGCTATCCACTCTAACAGATGATTAGTAGAAGGCGGGTACACAACCACCACGAGAGTCAGTAGGATTGGATTGTTGGGATAATGGTGGGTTAGGCTTTCAAAATAACTTGACATGATTTATGCTGCTGGTTGGACAGATTTTAGGCTGACTCGATCTGACAATGGACATCTCATAGTTGTCTCATTTTATTTCCTTTTTTTCCCAATTTTCCCACAGATTCCTTGTGTAAACCTGGACAAGCCTATGGCCCTTACAGCTGAAGAAGGTCCTGTTTGTGGACACACAGCAGCAGTTATCTAGTGTAAGAATGAGCCCATAGTTTGGTCATTTCTAAACTGTGATGGAGAACGATTCCTCCCTTGTTTTGCCACAGTTTGCAGTTTCCATACCTTATAAGCACATTGCTTACTCTGACACTTGGTTTTTGGTTCCTGCATGCCACACTTGTGGGTTCCTCTCTGATCAACCAGTGAGTGCTCTGTCCAAGCTTTTAAACATTATTATTAATCTTGATTTATGTGCACCTTCCAAGTCCACAGGTCTTCTGCTAATCTCTGTTAAAAGCAATGAGTTTTCACCTTAAATTCCCTGGCAAGGAAGTTTGTTTGGCTCTACAAGTCTGACTAGGCAGAGATTTTTTCCATTAGACGGCAAAAAGGTTTGATATAAAACCAGGCACGAGTTAATAGCACAGTCATATCTCTCCAAGCCTTACTGATTGGGAAGACCTGACAGTAAGGACAGGGCTGTTCTCTGATAAGGGAACTGTCAAAACAGGCCAGACACTATCACAGAAATGAACAGGAAAAAGACCACCGAGGTTACAGAGTCCATCCCTTGGAGGAAGGGCAATGTCCTCATGCACTGCTGCACATATTTTAGTGAACAGTAGTTCAGTCTATCAGCGTTGTAAGAGACTCAGACAGTGAGGCATCCACCACATCCTTGGGAACAATATTCCAGTATCTGCTAAAAAGTTCAGCCTTGCTTCAATTTTTTCTTAATTTTATCTTTGTTCCCTGCTCTTTGGGTCACTATAAGAAAAGCTGCTCTCCTCCTGCTGAGGCAGAATATACAATAAACAGTTAGCATTTTCTTCACAATCACAAATAAATCTCCTCAAAATATTATGTGATGTCTGCCTCTGCTATTTACACATCAAAATTCATTCCTGCTCACACGACCAAGGTCAAGGAATGGAGTATAACATGCTTCATAAAAGGATGTCCTGATGATATTTTCAACACAGCTAAATATGGGAGGAACCACTCTCTTTATAGAGCCTTAACCTTCAAGCAACACATCAAAGAGACTCAACCACATTGTCTGGTGACCTCAGAAAAAAAAGCCTACATGAAGTCAGTGGAAGTTCTATCACTGATTTCAATGACAGCAGGATTTATCAAATGGGATTTTCCTTAAATGAACTTTCTCTCTTTCTCCATCCTCTAGGGGTGAGCTGGATTTGCAAAACATGGACAGAGTCGAGTTGATCCCCAGAAAATCAAAAGCAGAATCACAGTGTGCAATTTAAGGTGAAAAAAGACAGCTCCCTGGTAACTGTGGTAGGATAAGGGTTGGTGCATGATTGCAGAGAATATCCTGTTCTGATGTCAGGTAAGATGCACTTCCCTCTCACTTTGCACCTAAGCACTTGGCATCTGCTCCCAGTTTCTCAAGTGGAAGCCAGATGCCTTATGGTTCCTTAGGCTTCTTCATTCATGTAAGTCCACTGAAGGCCACATCATCTCTCAAGACAATTGACTGCTCCAGGTACCTTGATGGATACCACACTGCCTCCCTCATCTGGGCATTATACAGTTTCCATGCTGCTTGCCCACTGCCACCAAAAAACAAGGTGACAGAACATATGTGAGGATCACTGATCTAGAGATGGGTCTTCCTCTCCAGAGCTCTCCTTTTATCCATCTAAAGGTTGTTTAGCTTATCAGGTCTATCAGAAAACTACCCAAGGTCATTCATATCAGCAAGTTATCTGGGCTGACTTTTCAAATGGTGTTAAGCAACCCTTTCAGACCTAGAATCCAAACACCCCAAGAGGCTGTTTCAGAAAGAGAAGGGAGACTGGAGCACAGGCATCATTATCTTATCAGCTCTTCTCTCATTCCTTGGGGTTTCTTCACTAAAGGTTTCTCCGTACTTAGAACCCAATTCTACATCATTTTGCTTACATATCAAAGGGAGAGTTAAAGTTTTCATCAAGTGGGAAAGCAGATGCGTGCTTCTAAACACAAATGGCAAGTCCTCTGCCCTTCATTGACTTTGGGATCTGATTGGCATGAAAAAGCAGAAGAGGCAGCTGAAAAGCTCAGGAGAAATGTCATCCCAACACATTTAATTCATTAAAAGAAGAATGAGAATGGAACCATAAATCTATTTCACCCACAGCATGATTTCAGGACAGTTCCAGGCTCACATTTATCATCAACTGAAAAACAGGGCCCAAACCCTTTAGTTTCATTCCATTGAATCTGGATTTCTTTTCCCATTCCCACTGCCACTGAAGCTGCAGTTAAGGTTTGATTCATTAGATTCAGGTGACTTGAGGTGATCTGGCTTAGACTTCAAGGGCTGAGCCACTTCTTTATTCTGCATCTTAACTGAAACAAGAATATCATCTGACAGATGCGCTCCCTTTGACTTGCTTTCTCTGTCTTCAGTGGAAGGGCACACACACTATTAACAGATGGAGCTTATTTAATTTAATAAAGGCTGATTTTAATCAGACTTAGAGTCCACAGCAATTAACAATGAAGTCCTCAGAGAACTGGGAGAGATATAGTGGGGTGCAGGGTGATGACAGCCAACCCACACTGGCCTGTGCACCTGGATCAGGGAACAGGAACACACTCCTTGCACGCTGTTTGAGGAGAGCAAACCTCAGTAGGAGACCAGTGAGAAGTACTGCCCTGACCCACAGCCACTCTGCACCCAGATGAGGCTTCTTCCTGACTATGTTAAAAAGCTGAACACACACCCGACGGCCTGCAAGAAAGCCAACGCAGAAAGGCTCTGCTGTGAAAATGCAGCTTTCCAAGCACTTCTGAGCCTTATCTCTTTGCATGTTTATCTATAGCATCCTGCAAGCAGGTTTATGCTTGAGGGACAATGAACACCTGAGGCCAGGCTTGCAAACCTGCTAGATGTGCCCACTTCATCCATGTGTGACCCTGAGGCAGCTCAGTGAAAGGCAGAATCAAATATGGTCAGGAAGCAAAGGAAGCACAAGAGCCGCACTTCTGCACTGAAAAACCACAGCCTGCTTTGCAGAACTGTTAAAAAAAAACCCAGCTACAGCTGTTTTCAGAAGCTGAGCAGCTCAAACCCTTCAGGTCATTCTGAGATGACTTAGCAGGAATAGGTAAACTCACAAAGTGACCTGCCTAAATCATAGCAGTAGTTATTATCCTGCCTGGTCCCCTGGCACTACTCTTCTCTGTTTTGAGTAACTTTCCTTCCCAATAATCCCACTGTTACAGTCAATGAAAGAAAACCCACCAATATTCAAGACCACGAAGCCTGCTTTTGAAATAACAAGTGAGAGGAATTACTGTCCCAAAGAGAATATGAAAAAAAAACAACAGTGAGAACTGTAAATGCTATAAATTTTCTCCCTGTTTTCCCACCACATTAATAATGTTAGGATTAATGTTCACAAATCTGTGTATTTCAAATGCCTGAGAACAAGGGGGGTTGTAAAGCTGACCTGTTCATTTGCCAAGTCTTTGATTTCTGCATTATGCTTCCAACTGCCTATGAAAAATGTAACATAAAACCCTAGATGGTAAACCAAATTCTATTTTTTCCAGCATTCAGCACAAGTCAAAGCATAAAAACAAAGCACCAGGTGGCATTTTCCCCTTTTGTGGAGGTGCACATCTTTTCCTCTAAACAGCAAAAGAAAACCTTTTATTTCTTCTGCCTTGCTCCCCTTCTGGGAAGAAAAGGAGAGGTGCTGTTGTCCCATTAAAGAGCACATCCACCCTCCCAGATAAGGCAGGCTCTCCTCTCGAATTTGCATGTGAAAATTACCCTGCTTCAGCTCTGGAAATTGTGCTTGTAGGTGTAAAGAGAGGAGCTTTTCTGCTTTGAAGTTCGCAAGGCAGCAACGATGAAGGCAGGAATTAACTCAGTGCTCTTGCTCTCCTCCACATCAGACTTTTGAATGCAGAACAGAAACACACCGAACAGCCAGGTTACATTTCTTTTTGTGATCCACAGCCCTCAAAGAGAGGAAACGAAAGCTGCATTCGGTCCTGGAGCCCAGCCTTTCCTCTGAGCTGTCTGTTAGTGACTCAGGCTTCTGTTGGAAAAATACATCTTCAGAGAAGTGGCAACATCAAACACACAAGAGATTTCACAGGTACACCTATTGAGGCCTCTCTGAAGTGATATTTCCCAATGAAAGCCTGACCAGGGGAATGAACTGGAATATTTTAAGAGCAAGAGAGTCAATCACATTCTTCTCTGAGCTTCAAAAAAAATTGGGTTAATCTTTTCTAAAAAAGAAGAAACAAATTTTGGCTAATGGCCTCTTAATTAGCATGGAGAAGTTCTAACTTGGATCCTCCACCAGGAAATCGCTTAAGCATGCACTTAACTCCATCTGCATTTAAACAAGGAAACAAACAAGAGACATTTGTGCTTCACATACTGCAAGCATTACCAAGACTGAATTAGCTACTTTTGCACTTCCCTGAAAAAGGAGTGCAGCATTTAAGCCAATCTCAAAGCCAAAGCCAATCTCAAAATCCACCATCTCTGGAGTAAAAAGGCTAAGTCTGCAATAGCTCTGATCAGCAATGGGGAGGGCAAAGCACATCCCAAGGCTGCTGGTTAGATACACTCTCATGGTGGACAGCTGGGAGCTTCAGAGGTTTGCACAGACCTTGCTGGTCAATTAGTGTAACCCACACTCTTCTGCAGGGGTAAGAAGCTTCACACAAAGAGCCCTGGCCAGGATGTGCTTTGTTCTTTGTAGCTGCTGTCTTAATTCTTTGAGGACGTCTGCATTGCTCTGTAAGGAACATCAATCTTCCTGGTGCTCTCTGCACTTGATAAATGCCACTCAAATGAAGACTACCTAGAAAACAGCTGAGAAGGTCTTGCATCCACCTTGACGTTTTTATCCCTAGGTTCCTGAATGCTCAGTGCACTCCTCAGCTGCTACTTACAACATATAAATGATGCTCTCAAAAAGTCAGGAAAACAACACCAAACAACACCGCCCTCCCCTCCCCCCCCAAAAGAAAACAAAAAAAAAAAAAAACACGCCATGTGGAGAGAAAATGAAATTATTCCTTGGCATCTTAATAATACCTTACTATCTGGAAGACAGTGTATTAGATCAGTGCCTCAGTTTATGAAATTAAAACCTTTGCAAGATTTAAAAATCAGAGACAGGAGAGTTTTTTTGGGAAAAGATATGCCTCCAGTCTTTAATTTTACTCTTTTCCATTTTATAATTTCCTCAAGCTAAAAAAAAAGAAAAATACAATCAAGTAGCTAATTTTGTCACTTGAAGGGTATGCTCAGGAGTTCAGTCCCACCAACAAGCCATGTTTCCTCTGCCAGGATATATCACACAAGTTTGTAAAATGCAGTAATTAGAGTCAGATAAGCTAATCAAATCAGAAATGTGCCCAAAATCTGGAATAAACTACCATGAACTGACTGATTGCTGCCTTCTCCCTTTCACGATGTTTGCTTTCACCCACCCGAGTGTTCACTCTGAAGGCTGTTATTGAATATCATTCCCTGAAAATTAGGTGGCCTCTTGCTGGCAGCCCACCTTTCTTCTTGGCCATTATTTGCCTATTTGTTCTTGTGTTTACCTTTGATGTACTCTTGACAGCAATCAGAGTTAGGCCCAAATGCTGATGGGCTGAATGAGATTAGCTCTTTTGATCTTCCCATGCAGCCCAAGCAACTCCTGCCAGATAAGGATGTTGAAGGTCAAACCAGAATGGATGTGAAGTATCTCATCCTGTGCCTCAGCCAGATGTGTGGCTCTGTTACAGTCTCCAGCTACACAGGCAGGATATTTGGGTCGTGGTTTTGTGGAGACTTACGTCTACAAGAGCAAAGACTCCTCAGTCCTGGCTCTAAGTAAGTTAGTGACCATCTATCACCAGCAGTCTTTGATCACAGTGTGGAAAGAGGGCATTAAATTGAACCAAGAGCTGATAGCTGAGAACTGGACTGTGATAAATTCACAAAGAACCTAAATACCCAGGCTGAGCATACAGCTTAAAATCCACACTGACACCTACTGAAATTCTGACAGCAGACAGTCTTTTCCCTGTGCTGCAGAATGGCATGTGGTCAGAGATCTCTCAAGGCCAAAATGCACTTCTTCAGATTGGCTAATTTGAGTTGGCCCATTAAGTATTCCTGAAACAGCCTTAGATAGTCAATTGTAATCTAGAAATGTTCTGTAGATAGGGCTCCAGCAGGAATCCTTGAAACAAACTGCAGTAAAAAGAGAAAATGATAGTCCATAATAGAATCACTCCATTCAACATAATAGAAAATAAAGCATAATCAGTAACTTGAAGAGCCACACACTGTACTGAGCACTGCACATTACTCATTCTCTTCAAATGATCAAAATTGCCAGGATTTTCTCATGTCTAGAGACTGAACAACCCCGTAAAGAAACTGCTGAATATCAAGAGGAAGATTTTTCTCTGCCAAGAAAAACACTTCAGTGGCATTAAAGTCTTGCAGTCTGCATCTTAAAGGCTGCAGACAATATTCAAAGGAACCATTTTAGATTTGATGATAGGCAGAAGTAAGTCCCACTACACCTCTCAGCCAGCTTGCCGGCCTCCGGACCTCACCAAAGGCTCATTTCTAGAACATCAGAGAACAAGGAACATTAGGCTCAAAGTGAAAGTAGACCTACCAGATGTACTGTGAATCTTGTCAAGCCTTTGTGATAAGTTACCAGTATCTAACCTAGAGCACGAGCTGCCATTGTCAGAGAACAGTGTTTGTTGCACACTGTGGTCTTGCTGCCTCGAGCACACCGCATACATAAATCTTGTTAGTGAACTAAGCATAACTAATGCTTTGTGTAAGCAGTTGTGTGTATGATTTGAGTCTTTAGGAATTCAACCTTCCAGAACAAACTGGCTTTCACAACTACCAATGGTAGTTACTTAGTCCAGCCAGTAGCCACCTAGCAATCTTATGACGTCAGTTTTTAAGCAGAATTCCCCTGATGACAGGTAGATAAGGCAATACAAGAAGAGTTATCATCATTCCCAAATGTTTCATGCTCCAAGCTCTGGAAGTTTACAATTATTGTGCAGAACAGTCCAACCCTGCATGTTCACCTGGGAAAAAGCAGAGGTCTGATGTTCCCAAGAAGCTATTTAAAGTGGGTCTGAGGAAGAAGCAAAATCATCCTCCCTCCTGACAAATCCACCTCCTCCTGAGAGCAAATCATCTAATGGAGAGCATCCTGGGGCAACTGGCTCCTTTTAGTGCTGAGCAAGAGCCTATTCCAGCATCAAAGTCACTGTGTATGAGCCATCCTGTACCATAAAGAACTGTAAGCAGTAAGCAACACGGGGCACAAGGAGGTCTACAGGACCTCTGATACTAGTTGTGAGAATTCGCAGGATTTGCTGTCAGAGCTAACTTAGTGCCTGATTTTCCCACTGCATGGATTCCTTCAGGAGCTTAAGCCATCAGGTCATCTCCATGGTTTCTTCCTAATGCAATAAATAATTCTGCAGCACATGTGAAAACTAGCACTGGAAACACTTTACTGTGTTATTAGAGAAAGCTTGAAGGACTTAGAGGTCCTGCCAAAACTAAGGAGAACAGACAGTTTTGCAAGCCAAATACATACTTCCACCAGAGCTTTGATGTTTACATTACAACCCCCTGAATGTCCATCTAACTGTCTTTTAGTCAAGCATGCTCAGCTCATCTTGTCTAATGCACTGCAAAGCAGTCTCTATTTGTCTAAGTCACCTGTATGAATTACTCCCAAATCTGAGCATCTCACAACTTTTAATGCATGAATTGTCACAACACTCCTGCAAGGTAGGGGAAAATTATGTTTTGCAAACAAGAAAATGAGGCCCAGAGATGATCTGTGCCAGACTTCCATCAAAATCAAAGTTTACCTGTGCAGATCTGCTAAGGGGCAGGGAGAAGAACTGGAAGTGAGATTCTCTTTATTTGCTCAGCTCATCCCCAGACAAGGAGCTGTTCTTGCTCCTGAAAAATAACCTGGATTACTCTGTTCTGCCTATGCAAAGTTGTATTTATTTATTGCCAGCTCAGAAGCTGACAGCAAAATAAAGACAAGAAACCCTAAAGCTATTCCTCTGCTGGTCTTCTCTCCTGCTCATGGAGTCCTCTGCTTTGCCTGTGCTGTAACACCTGCCAGGCCAGGAAGCCTGCTTTGTGATTCAGCTCAAGAAGGGGATGTTGGTGTTTTACATCAGGCTGTCGAAATGAGTCCCTGCTCGCTCGTCCTCCTAATGCGCCGCATGGCTCTCCAATCGATGCACCCCTCCCCGGGAGGGGGCAGCTACATGTTCTGAGTTCTGCTTCGCTGCGTGCCATTGTGTGCTGAAACCAGAGTCTGTCACCCTCTTGTCATGTTAAGAGAATAATATAATTTAATCTTTCCAGACAGCTTAAATGAAGCTGCTCTACCCTGAAATAGATAGTGAGCGCACAGGATGCAAACGCCAGCCCCTTCGATAAATGTGCTATGTGAGTCTCTAGCGCACCGCGGCGTGGTAAAGATGTCCAGGATCGCGGTCCCCCCAGCACAGAAAGCTGTCACCACGTATGAAGGGTGACCAAACTACTATTTCTTTGTGCCTCTGGAGGTCAGGCTGACCTGAAGGTTTCCCTTTCCAATAGTTTAATTTTAGCAGAGTGTTAACTTCATGGCATGAGGCCTCCTTCACCCCGGGGTGCCTGTGCCACCACATGCCGCGCCCCTCTCACTCCCACAGGAGAGATCATTTTCCTTCTCTCCATGCTCTCACACAAGGCATTTTCCACCCTCACTTCTTCCTGTACGACACCAGCCATCCCAAAGTCCTCCCATTAGAGTAATTCCACTCATTTAAACATGGAAGAAATGTTCTGATTTGCTTTCATCACACAGTGACTCCTCATCCTAGTCCTGTGTGATTTCCTGCTCCTCCTCTTTGTTCCGTGTGCTGGGAACAGAGAGCACAGCTTCACCATGGTGTAAGAACGCTCACAGTGTGTAGTCATTTGTATTAGAGAAATAAAAGCCATATGACTGGTTAACAGGAGTTTGGAGCATAGAAAGATTAGATTCATATTTAGCATACAGCCTTCTGCATACAAAAAATGAGCAGAGCAATCCACCTCTTTGGAACTCTGCTCCTTTCCTACACACTTTATTTCGGGGGGTTACAAGCATCTGCACCTTTCTGCTGTTACAAGCACCCAGCATGGTGTATCCCCCATGCCAGACAGCAGATTGGGGCTCCCAATGGGGAAAGAGAAGTTTGCAGAGCCAGTGAGCTCTGATCATTCCTTGCAGTGACATTATTTGCTGCATGTCTGAGGGCTTTCTAAAAAAAAATATGGTTCAAATATCATCAAAACCCCCTTACTCCAGTTTCCTTCCACTTCATCTTAAAGCCAGAAACCACACTTGTCCTCTCCAGAGAAAGAGAGCGCTACAATCAGTTTGAAAAACCTTACACATTTCTGAGCTGGATAGTGTAATCGCTTTTTAAGCAAATACTTGATTTCTACTGCTCTAACATACTCCTGGTGATAGCAAACTCTCCCTGCCACCTGAGAGACATAGTTTGTGTATTTGGTTACAAAAGGCCAACAAATGGCAGGTTTTCAATACCAGAGAGACCTTTGAAGCAATCAGTGGCTTGTAAAAGAGTGTTTCTGCCTAGTGCTCAGTGGTTTAGGGGCTTTTATACATTTATAAGTGATTTTTGCATTTATGGTCTTGTGGGACAAATATCATTGCTGGAACCAAGCAGCATGACTGAGTATAACACGAACTTCTTTGCAAGCCTTTTCTGGCACAGCTGAAAACTCACCTCCAACAAGGCAGCTGTTACAGCAAGCACTTGGGCAGCTCTGAAATGAAGGCCAGGCACAAGCTCAGCCATAAGAGCTGAAGAATGAGAGCAAATAAACCCTCTAGGGATGAAAACAGATTGGTAACTGCAGAAAGCCTCCTGAGGCAGTTTTAGGGACAAGTAGCCAGGGCAATTCCAGAGCCAGGGTCTACAAAAATGTACAGCTAAGCCACACTAAACACCAGCCACACAGGAGTGGAACCTGCCTTTCTCTGCAGCTCAGCATCCTCTCAAGCCTACAGGCAACTCCAGCTAATCAAGACAAATTCCTCATTTTCTTCTAATGCAGGTTTCCTAATCATGGGCACTTTTGGTAAACTGTGGCCCCTGCTAGAGGAATGACACTTGCATTACTTCTCTCCTTTGTGGAGTTCACAGTTCAAGCCCTCAGCAGACCATTATAGCATTTACTCTGACATCTTGTATAGCACCTCGCACCACCTGCTAAAGCTCACCCATAATCTTGTGTAGAGGCCAAAGCCTGTGTGTGAGAAAGCTCCTTTGCAAGAGCAGCCCCAAGCGTTAGAACTCCTGCTCACATTGCTGACATTTGGCAGGCTTAGAAGTGATTCATGAAGTTGGTTCTTGAGACAGAAGGGTCTGCTGAAGTGGTTTGTGATCTCACTCCTTTGAAGAATGAAAAGTGACAGCAAGACTGAAGCTTAACAAGTGTCTTAGGTTCTAATCTGCAAAGCCCAAGATTTGTAAGTGTGGAGCATGTTGGGCCCTGGGACCCACATTTCCAAATGTCTGCGAGGTGCAGAAATATGCACAGGCATCTCTGCCCCATGCAGTGAGTGGCAATCAAGAAAGAAAAGTAAAGAGTGGGGAAAAAAAGTGCAGCTCTGGAGCTGTCAGTCCTTTGAGACTGGAGCACATATTTCAGGCTCAAATAGTGCACAGAGAGACACAACATTAATGGCCAGAGCCTGGTCCTGTGGGGTGTTAATAGACAATTTGTATAATACTATGACCATCCACCAGAGTCCTTCCTAGCCAGAGCAGCTACACTGTGAGAATAGAGCTTGTTGCACAGTGGAAGGGGATGGTAAGCAACCCAACACCCAAGGGATGGTAACGCAGTCAAGGGCAAGCGAATTGCAGCAGCTCTGTGCTTCACCATCCATCGGTAGAGCTGCTACAGCTATTCAGCTGTGAAGTCTTAGCCTGCCCTGGGCACACTGAACTCTGTTAGAAAAACCTCAATAAAAGAGATTCTCAGAAAAAACAGCAAATGCTGGTCCAATTCCTGAACACTACAAGGACTTTCAGCTCCTCATGGAGAAGATTCTGCATGACTGTCTGGTATTTATTGAATATTTCCCCAGACCCCAGAGCAATCAGTGCAGAACTGCTCAGGGATTTCAGACAACACACTATTTCAGTACAAGATGCTCTTCTGACGATTCAAAACATTTTGTCAGAAATGCCCTGCAAGCTTCCAACACATTACAGTGGCTCACTGGGCACAGATTCCAAGAGTGCTACTGGGTGAGAATCCTGCTTTCTTCAGGCTTTGCTGGCCAAGCTGGGCTTCTAGGCCCTGTTGCAGGAAGCTGAGTGTCTGGAATTGCAGGCAGTGCTGATGTCACAGCAGCACACAGGAGCTGAGAGCACTCCAAATATGACCATAGTGAGGCAGCACAGCTGTGGAGCCATGCAGAGTGCAAGCTTCCATGGCCTGGGCATCCCCTCAACCTTTTCTCTTAGAAACATGTTCCAGGAGTTACGGTTGGTTGCTTGGTTGTTTTTCCCTCAATTACAAAATTTCTGGGTTGGAGACATCTGTAAACTTTTGGTTTCATTTTGTGATAAAATCAGCTTTCAAGAAAAGGGAGTAGGGGGGACTTGGGAGGGAATGCATCACTAAGAAAAACATTTCAGAGGATTTGATGTTTTTAATGACAGGACATATGCAAGATTTGCCTTGGACTTTGGAGCAAGCACCGGTGCTGGACATCCCAAAGGAGAGGGAATTCTGTATTTCAGTCAGTCAGTCCTAGTTACATAGGACTTGACCCCAAAAGACTTTGTAGGTACTAAATAAGCAAGAAGAGTTAATGATGGATAGAGCCACTGAGACACTGATTTTCAGAAGGAAAATTATGTCCAATTCTCTAGCCTCATCTTGCTGACATACAAGAAGCTGTATTAATTCTCGATAAAATTAAGAAAAGAATGAAGTACCTTTTACAGGAAAAAGCCTGTAACTACAATAGATACTGACCATGAATGTAAATGGGAATATATACAAAATTAGGCCAGGCAAATTAGCCAGCGCTAAAAGCCTAGATATAGCCTGCACATGCCAAATGTTACTCTGGAGAAATCTTGTAATTGCTTTAAGGATAGGCTTAAGATACTGTAAGTAAAAGCCACTCAATAAGCAAGCAGAGCCCAGAGGAGGTGGCTACCAGGAATATCATCAGGTAGAAAACGCTTCTTTCCATCTCCATCTAGTGGGTCAGAGGAGTTACTGCTTCATCCCACTGAGCTTTGGTGGCATTGCATGCCAAGACTTACCCTCCTTACGTAACCAGCCTTTCGCTTCCCTAATTCTTTCCCCACGACTTTCTGCAATTCCCACAGCTGCATCTCTCTTCCTCTCTCTCTTTTTGTGACAACAACAAAAAAAAATGTGTTTCTCTATTTTGCTTAAAGGAATTCAATGCACCTTAGGGTCATTTTTATGGTGAGATTTACAGCAACGTCACAGAAAGAGAAAATTGTTGTAAAGTAACCACGGATAACATTATAAAATTGCAATGAAATCAGCAATAATGCACAGCTGGGTATTTATGTCTGCCACATTTTCACTTCCTTTTTTTTTTTAAGCCACCTCTAATCAGATCAACCAGTTCAGCATAGGAATGATTTGGTAATGTTTCACATGAAAAAAAAGTCCAAATTTCGCACAGCTCTCCTCAGCCTTTATATCCAGACCCGAAGAGGGAGCATTCACTGTACACACATGTATGGGTGTGCCAGGCACAGATACAGAGAAGATACATGACCCATATTGCTCATGTGTGACAGCTATCAAATAACCATCTCTACATGCAACACACAAAACCATGCATCCACACAGAGACAGGCATGGTAAATACACATCTGATCACTAGGCACATATATCCAGCAGCTTTGGCATTCAGAGTTACAGTCCTCTGTTCCCAGACTGCAGCTACGGGTCCCATGAGGCACAAGAACTTCCCTGAGAGAACTGGTTGGTCATTAGGATAATTCCTCTGTGTAAGTAGAATAAAGATGTTACCCTGAGATCACATCAGTTGGTAACAGAGGATTCCGTGTACCCCACCACAAGATGATAAGCAATGGCCTATTTTTAACTTGCTTTCCACCTCTGGCAAACATTCCTACATCCAACACTCCAAAATAATTGCTGTGGGATCAGTGAACAGCCTGCTGCATTTAGATATCTCAATTTGCTTTATGGATCATTTTGTGATGAACAAGGGCGGAACAGCCACCTTGGGTAACATCCAACCAACAGTGATAAAAAGCAGCCCTGTGTGCTGCACCACCTAGGAGGAATGTGTGAAAGGGCCTGTCAAAAAACATTTGGATAAAGGATCAATAACCCTTCTTGTGCAAACCACAAAACTCTCTGGAACGGAAAGCACATGGGCTGAATTTTAAATGCCTTGTCTTGAAACAGTCAGTGCTGTTACAAACCTTTTGTTGTTACACTCAAGGCAGTTTTGTTTGGATGCTACAGCTCTGCCTGCAAACTAAGCTGCCTGGTTAACACACATTTGCAATGGTCACCTGTGAATCAGGAGGTATTTTTTGTTGCACAGAGACCCCATAGGCAAAACATCGGAAGAAATGGCAATTGAAAGCAAGTGTAGAGCTGGTGAGATGTTTCAACTGAAATGCAGTTTTAAGTGAAGGCTTCTCACAACCAGGACCTGTTTCGTGTGAAAGACGCCACAAGCAGGGATGCAGTGAGCAGGTCTTGTGCTCTCCTCCCTTTCTCACTGCCAGGTTTTCTGATCCCAGTCCCATCTTCCGTGTTCCATCAAAACCAGGTATGTAAAGGATGGCTTGCAGTGTGTCATGGGAAAGCAGGTCCCCACAGGGGAAAGGATGGAGAATACAGTGCCTGAATTACAGCTGTTACAAAATTTAGTCTTAGTCATTTAAATACCACAACATGTGAGATTTCCTCCCAGATATTTGGTATATTTTCATTTTTATCAGAAAAGTCCAAATTGTCCATGCTTAGTAAAACTCAAACTCTTCCAGCCAAGATGTACAGAACAACTCTGTCTTAAACAACTGCTTGGAAGAAATATTAGCCCTGATTTTGTTCATCACTGAGTCACACATGGAGGAGTGAGACACAACTTCAGCTCCTGGACCATTAGCAAATGCTTTGCTTTCTCTGCTTCTCAATCCATTCACCCCTGCCCTAGGCATAATGAAGTTTTCTCTAACTCTCAGGCTTCAAGGCTAAACAGATTAATAATTGTAAACTACTCTTCCCTCAGTAACTAGATGAAAGGGATATAGAAATTAAAACAATGTATACACAATTATTCTAATAGAGACAGTATGAAAACCCTTGTGGAAGCGCTTGAAGGCCATTGGATAAAAGCATTCAGTGATGACCCTGAAACTATAATAAGCTTCTAATCTTGTAAAGATTTTCCAACCAATATAATGTGATGAGGGAAAAAAAAACAAGTATCAGGCTTTTGTGGCCCAAAGCCTGAAGGCTAGTCTATCCTTATCAGAAGTTCTGTAGGTCAAAGTGGGATCAAGAATCTTTGTCACTCACAAGCAAATAATTACCCTTGGGGTGAAAGACAAGTTACTGAGGACCTATCCAAATCACACAGAGATAGCACAACACAAAGCAAAGAACTTCCAATGTTGTGATCTTTCTTATGGTTATTTGTCACAAGTATTCCTTTATCTGATGGTTTCTGAGGACAAGAGAAGGATCAATTCTGGCAAAGAACTCTCTGCCCTGCTAAGATAGATGATATGGACATTACACAGAAATGGAAAGAAGATCGGGTAACTCATGCAGCCTAGAAGCTGGTGCTGCATTTGAGATGCATGAAGGATCAAGCACTGATAAGTCAGGTACTGTGCTGAAGTCAATAGGAAAGTACACAAAGGAATAATGACACATATACTTCAAAAGCATGAGCCCACTCCTGTCCACAAAAGCACACAAATGAAAACTGAAGTTCACTGTAAAGCTTGTGAGGACTGTATGTGTGCAAGAAGGAGGATGCACAGACTAAATCCCACCCATTTCTACTATTTAAATGTCAGTGTCCAAAAACCTGTAGAAAAGAATCAAACCATCTCATTGCTTCTAACAAGAGCTTTCTTAATCTCAGACTTTTGTTTTCAAATTTAAAATTCTTATACCATCTTAAGTTTTTCAGACACCTCTTTTCTGAACAAAATTAGCTTATGGTGGAGTGGGAGGGGGACTGCAAGATGCATTAAAAAAATAATCAATTGCATTCATTTTGTTGCAGTCCCTAGTCTTTGAATGCCATTCCTTAGGCAGACAGCAAGTGACCTGGCCAATTTCAGCCACCTAATATACATGACTTCTGCTCTTCAGTGCTGCCTGTTGTGCACATTAGATCACAGAAGCACAGTACTGAGGTGGTTGGAACAGGGCATTGCAAGGTGGCCTAAAAGTCCACAAAGCATAGGATAATTAGGAAACAATGCTGAGTTACACAGCCTGCTAGCACTGGCGCTAAAGTACAGCTTGTGACAACATGCTGCTCTGAGTTTGCAAATCACAGTTTTATTGCTATTTTATTTGGCTGCTGCAGAGGGAGGCTTTTAAAAGCTTAGGTTAATATCAACCATTTTTAGAAGCGACAGACATCTGCAGTTAAAAGGAGGTTCAGCTGCAAACTCAGCTCTTCGGAGTCAGGCCATAAACGCTTCTCTGGACAGACACCCAAATGCGGAGGCACTCGAACCCGAGAGCTACAGCTGGAACAGTTGGCTGGGTGTTTATTTCTCCTTGACTCTTTCAGTTTTATTTACTGAGACCAAAAGATGGACTGGCCAAGAACAGATGAGCAAATAGAGCACTCTGGCGCTTTGTCATTCCAATCATGTTCTCAGTGAGCATGACATCATTCCTTATCACAACAGGCGAGACCCTGAGGGGAGGAAAAAACTAACAACTTTGACACACGCCAAGGACCTGACTCACCCTTGCTTTACACCAGCCTCCTGTGCCACTGCAACTCAGTAAAAACCTGTGTGTTAGACCCAGTCTTTATTAGGTATTTAGCTGGCTGGTTATTTGTAAAACAAAGTTAAGCATGGTGTTTACAGTTATGTTCCTGCCACCGGAAAGAAAACCCAAAGTTGTCTTCAGACCAGGTCTGAAAGGAACACATTTCTCCCTGGTGCAAAGTCACCACACTGCTGAAAGCAATGGAGTCTGGATCTGCCTTAAGGACTGCAGGGATGACTTACCTTAGTCCACCTTGATCCTACTGCTTAAGCAGCTCCTCCTGCACTACATTTATTCCCACCTTGTCCAAAGCTACAGATTTTGTCTAGTAAGCACAAGTTGAAGCTCACAGCTCCCCTCATGGGCTCAGCTACTGCAGAGTGGCTTTTTCCCCCTTTTTTTCCTCTGGTAACTTCTCATCACACATTGGGTTGTCTCCAAGGTCCTCCCCTGTCCAGCAGGACCGACTATCATTTGCTTCTGTGTCAGAAACACAAGAAATACCTGCCCCAAGCACACGGGGCAAGGAGTGAGCCTGACAAATATCAATGAATCTGATGTGTACCTGTCACCAGGGTTGCAACAGGGACATGGAATCCCAAAGGCAATAGAACTCAAGGCAACTTGGTGTAACCCAAATGCAAAAAAGAAAAGGAGGAAGAAGGAGCAGACCACTCAGCAAAGAGCAGGAAACACATTTACCTGAGAACTGCTGTGAAAGCCACCACACACCTTGCAATCTAGCACATGCACCAAGGTGTCACTACTAGCATGGGCCTGTCTTGTTTTCCTCTTAGATCTAACTGCAGCTCTGACTCTAGAAAGTCTCTCTCTTCCTTTTCTCCTTAATCAGGGTCCTTAACCACATGGAGTAAACAATGATCTTGGCCTAATTTGCAATGCTCAGCTAAGATCTGTCTGTAGGTAAGTGCTATGTCAGTGTATTTGCTGTAGGTATTAAGACAGTCATCTCTGCTGCTAAGCCTACAGCAATATTTCTACAACTTCAAAGGCCTTCACAGAGAATATCTTTTGGCTAATTAAATCAGGATATAGTGTAACAAAGATTTTTTTTTTTTCCTTCTCTTCCTTGAGTTTCTGCTTTCATAACCTAATCAGGCATTTTGCTGGGTGAAACATCTCTATTAAGTCTCTTATTTCTCAGCCACATGATACAAAACCAGGATGATAATTGAGGCTGCATAATTGATGTGGGCAATGACAGAATATAGAAAAGGGCTCCATTAGCCAGGTCACATCATTAGCATACATTACATTCAACAAGATTGCTCTCTTCACCTCCTATTTATTAATGGGTTAATCCAGTCCCATCAGCCTGAATACATCATTGTTTAGGTCCTTTCCTGTAAGATACAGTAGCTCAGTTTTACATTAGGAAAAAATTGCTGCTAAGGGCAATAAAATCCCATAAGTGTCAGTGTTGCAGTGGTGCTGTTTGTAGAAACTCTCCATTCCCCTAAGAGCCCAAGCTGCAAAAAGGTTTGCAGCAGCAACATGCCTTTGGCAGCACAAGCCTGAACAGAGAGGGGATTCCTGCAAGGATACAAGTCAGTTACTGCCAGATCAGATCACACATGGACTCCTTGAATGATCCCAGCAGCTAGTCTGTCTTTGATTTCCTGTCTTGGTTACAGGATGTTTCTCAGCAAGAACTACTGGAGCAGGTCCAGAGGAGGGCCAGGAAGATGATCAGAGGGCTGAGAGCACCTCCCCTATGGAGAAAGGCTGCAAGAGTTGGGGCTGTTCAGCCTGGAGAAAAGAAGGCTTTGGGAAGACTTCACAGCAGCCTTCCAGTACCTGAAAGGGAGCCTTTTCAAAAGGGCTTTTAGTGATAGGATGAGAGGGAATGGATTTAAGATTGAAGAAAGCTGATTTAGACTGGAGATTAGAAAAAAAATCTTTACAGTGAAGGTGGTGAGACACTGGAACAGGCTGCCCAGGAAAGTCATGGATGGTCCCACCCTGGAGGTATTCAAGGCCAGGTTGTATGAGGCCTTGAGCAATCTGGTCTTAATGGAAGGTGTCCCTGTCCATGGGACAGGGGTTGGAACTAGATTTTTAAGGTCCCTTCCAACCCAAAACAGTCTATGAATCTATGAAGAAGAGTGAATTTATTTCCTCCCCCACTGCCATTGCCATGTATATTAGCTTCTGTATCAAAAAGGAATTCAAAGCAAAATGATGCTGAAGTCTGATATGTGCTCTGTCTCCCTACAGTGGTGAGGATATCTGGTTACTGCGCTGACTACCTCTACGGCTGAATCTGCCTGAAGAATTTCCTACAGGGTTGAATGTAGCTGCTCACCATCCCAAAAGCTCTGGAAGAGTTCACTTCTGCTAGTACCAATGCAAAGGTCTCCCACAGTGCTCTGGTAGCCGCTGGAAGGAAAACCTGTTCCTGAAGACAAACCAGAACAACCTTTAGGTGCTGCAAAGGAGCTCTCTACTTTGGTTATATTATGATGCCAGAGAAATTTGCCCTATAAGTTGGTATGTACTTAGGTGCCTTAAGTTAACCTGTATGAATACCCATGATTAATTCACTGAGCATGGCATTAGTGGCATAATTCAACTGCCACAAATGAAAAATGAAACAGGATCCCTCATCCAGGACTGACTGCTATTTTCCTCCTCTGAAACTCGGTGCCTGGTTACGAAAATCCCTTGGGACTTCAAATCTGACATTTCAGAATTGCCTTGAACAACAGAAATGTTCCTTCTCGTGTTGTCTTTTTGCAATAACCTGTTCATCATGTCCCAAACTACTATTATTACTATACCTTTTCAGCTGATTGCTTTAACACAACTGAACCCTGAGCTCCCTTGTGCTAGACACTGTATGTGTAGCCAGATAAAGGACAGAAGAAAAGAAGCATTCTTATTCCCATTTTACATTCAGGTTAAAAAAACAACCTATGTGACTTGTCTAGTTACATATAAAATCTATCAAAGAAAGGAATTAGAGACAGATATTTTTGACTGTAGCCATGCTCTTTACCTGTGCTAATTAACCTGCCTCAAGGCAATAATTATCCACTTCCTTTCCTAGCCTAACCATGCTCCCCTCCACCAGAAAAAGAACAGAACCAGGGAGGCTGATCTCTTAGCTTAAGTGTGATTCACTTACTGTTCCTTCAGAAAGAAAACAGTCTTTGTAAATTGACAACTTCTGGGAATCTGTAGGTCAAGCTGCTGCGCTGCTTCTCTGAGTGACATCTCTACCACACAGACACCACCGAGACCACGCAGCTAATCATCACTGCCAGATGCACTTCTGCCTAACAGTGCAGCCTTCTCCACTTAACTACTCGAGCAGAGTAAACGCACAAACTGTTCTCATTTTCATATCTCATTCAGAAAATGTCACAGATAGACTTTCTGCACTGGAAGCTGGTGATGCATTGATATCTGTACTAGCGTATCATCATCGCTACTGTGGCTGAGACATGAACATAATCAATCTACTGTGTTGGATTTCTCAGACAAGTTCAAGTTCTGTTAATAAGACAGCAGGTTGCCAGCTTTTCCAGTGAAGTACCAGAATAATTTTTTTAACACCTAATAGTAGCGAGTTAAAGTTCAGAAGCTCTGGAATAAAATTAATGCTTGTATCTATCCACTAGCCTTTCATTCATACTCCTCAGCAACGACGTGGGTGAGGGAACAGAGTGTGCTCTCAGCAAGTTTGCTGATAACATAAAACTGGGACACCGAGTGGCTGTCACACCTTCAGGCTGTGCTGCAATTCAGCAAGACCTGGACAGGCTGGAGAGTTGGGCAGAGGTGCAACTCATGAAGTTCAACAAGGGTAAGTGTAGAGGCCTGCACCTGGGGAGGAATAACTCTATGGGTTAGGGGTTGAGCTGCAGCTCTGCAGAGGAGGACCTGTGAGCGCTGGTGGACAAGTTCATGATGAACCAGCAATGTACCCTCATGGCATACCTGTATTAGCAGGGATGTTGGACTAGAGGATCTCCAGAAGTCCCTTCCAGCCCCTACCATTCAGTAGTTCTGTGAGCTGCTATGGGATGCAGCACAAAATAATTACTCTGAAGACCTCCACTAAAGTTCTCATAATAACAAACAAATGGATCCTATTACCTATCCAAGATGCTGAATTAAACAATATATAGTCCACAAAAGTCTTCAACTGCCATTGTAAAAATAAAAAGAAATGTATATAGACTTCTTTTAAGTTAAGTAGGCATTGTCATTCTAGCTGGTATAAACAGGGAAAGGAGGATCAAACATTCCCTTTCTTGCTGAACCCCTTCCCCAATCCTCCACCACAAAACTGACATAGCTGTTCTGCTACAAAAATATTCTCCTACATTCAGCTGGTATAAAGTATTTGCCTATTTTATATTTCTCTTTAATATATATAATTTAAGTAATTTTCATTCTGGTTTTGATAAAATATAGTTCATATATCTGAAGACAAATAAGTCCTCACTGAAACCATTTCCCCTAAGAAAACACACTGATTATCAGACCAGAAATTGCAACCAGAATGAAATGGCACTGCCTGATGATTTCACTCTCCAGCCTGCATATCTTGATTCAGATTTCCACCCAGGCCAGCTGATGGCAAGGGAATTGACCCAGGGCTATGGAGCATCACCCTAGTTTGAATCTCTCCAGCACTGCATTGACTGAGTACTCCATTGACATTCAAACTACAGCCCATGCTCTGGTTTAATGCAGGATTTACTCAGCAAATTCTGTCTGACTTGCATGGCAGGTGGCTCAGGTACAGACTGAAAAAAATCGGAATCTAGAGATTTGATTTGTCCTAGAAAGAGTAAATTGGAGTGCTAACTGCCAGTCCTGACTAAATAACCCTATCACCAACAAGCTGTATGCAGCAGAAAATCAGGGAGGCTGGGAGCACAGCTCCATCTGCCTTCTCCCTTCTTCTGAAAGGAGTAAGCAACCAAGACTACTAATTTTCCCATGCATACAAGACCCCATGTACTCACATTCTGGAGAGGGCTATAAGGAGCTGGGATTTCTTACTCCCACCCTGAGTCAGATTTTAGTCCCAAGGAGAGTGGCTTTAGTCTCTAGTAAAGTCAGCATAGCTTATCCAGACAAAAAGAGAGAGATGAAAGGGCTCTTTTAATTGCATTAATTATGATACATTGTCTTTTGTTTCTGATGACTGTTGCATTTTAGGATCCAGGAATGGTATCACTGCATTTTAATCAGAGATCTGAACAAGCTACTGAAATATGATTAGTTTTTCTATCTGACACTGTGGTTACTGCTTAGGAGACATCTGCTGTTGCATAAAATCAAATCTTCCTTTTCTGTCTTCCATTGTGTCAATGCGGGAGCTTTTCTCTTTATGTAAAGTAAGCGGAGACAATTTCAAGAAACACCCCAGCAAGGAAGCAGGGCTCAGCCTTCAGCACTGCATGTCCTCCAAGAACATTCTGATGCACCCCTCTGATGGTTTTTGCCTTTTGGAAGACCTATAGACTGACAGATTGGCCACTTTTACAGTGAAGAAGAAGAAAGCTTTGTTGCTGTGCATTTGCATGCACAGGATGTGGCCTTTCTCTGTACTGCAGTGGGGCTGCCAACTCTTCCGATTCTCATGGCTCGACTCTTCTCATTGTCCTTGTGACACCTGGTCACAGGAATTGCTTCAGCAGCCTACAGCTGAGTCTCCATCTCTGCTAGCATGTGCTGCTGAAACGCTGCTTCAAAACAAAACATTTTGCTCTCATCTGTGCAGGTGAAAAGGCCTTTTTCAAGATGACTTCATCAGAGGGCAGATGGTGGCTTTAGGCTACGCATTAAAAGACTGATCTTGTGAGGTGCTGAACTCAACCAGGGTTGAGGGCAGCACTCAGCACCTCACAGACAGGATCCAGAAACTACAGGTAGTAGCAGTGGGTGAAGAAAAGGGGAAAGGGGAAAGGGGAAAGGGGAAAGGGGAAAGGGGAAAGGGGAAAGGGGAAAGGGGAAAGGGGAAAGGGGAAAGGGGAAAGGGGAAAGGGGAAAGGGGAAAGGGAAAGAAAAGAGGAAAGGGGAAAGGGAAAGAAAAGAAATAAATAACCCAACCAAAACAAGAAAGAAATAAAGAAAAAGGTAATATTTTTCACATCTGACCTCAAAGCTGCTGGGACTGCTGTGAGGTATTTTTTGCACTCGGGTTAGTCTGTTCTAAAAGGCTGTGGGCATCAAAGAGAAAACATTATAAAATATCTGCCTTCCACTCGCCTGCATTTTGCCTGTAATAGGTCTCCCACTTACACTGTTATTTTCAACCCCCTTCATCTCGCCATAGCACAGAGGATGGCTGCTCACCAGGCTCATTAATATGCATAAAGTGCAGTATAATTAGTTGCCACAGGTAACCCTTCTCTAACTGTGTGAATTGAGCTAATGTGCAAATATGTGAAGCACTGCAAGTAGGATGGTGTAAGTAAAAGTCCCCCATTTCATAAAAGGAAATATTTGAATAATATGCAAATGCACTGGATGTTATTAACAGGATGTCAAGGTTTGACAGTCCATGTTATTGTGGAAATAAATGAGTTTTGACACAAATAACTTAGATATGCATTGATTTTTTGAGCAAATGTTGTAATGAGATGTTATGTATTGTAGTGCAGGTTCATCCAGATTTTGATGACTATTAGGGGAAAACATAACAGTGGATCAATTATTAATGTATTCATTAATATGCTCCAACGTGTAACAATAATTATTTTCTTTCTTTTCTCCCACCCCCCATTCAAAATGCACTTCCTCTTGCATTTTTAATACACCTGCTTGAAAGTATAAAGCATTCAAATCATAGACAGCAGGAAAGACAAAATTGTTTCAAAAATAAAAAGAGACTTTATCTAACAGCCCTTGACAAACACTACTCAAATGCTCCTTACACTCTGAATTTTTTCATTATAACTCTCTGGAGGAACCATTGGCTTCTGTTCTTTCAAGGAACCCAGTTTACATGCTGAAGCTCATCATCAGGTCAACACTTTCTAAGGCTGGTCAGTGAGCTTATGTGAATTTCCATCGTGTTGGCATGTGCTCCTGAGAGGCAGAGGAGAGATGCATCCAGAAAGCATTCAATGCCTAAGGACAAACATCTGCTGAAATAGCTTTTTGGCCAAGTTCACCAACAGGGGAATCTGCAGTTGATCCATTCTGCTGAACCTGCCAGCTGTCCCTGTTCTTTGCCATCCCATTCTGATTTCTAAAAGGATTGTCACAGAGTCCCAGTAGGTGTTTTGGAGTCCTGCATGAAGCTCTGTCAGAACCCTGCTTATTGTACTGACTACCACATTTCCAAGAGTGCTCCAAAGGGCATTAGCATGTGGAAGGGAACAGGCACTTCAGCATGGGCAGCACAGTAGCTAGAAATCCTGAGCTGATGGAAAGTGGTACAGATTCAACTTGACTCATTTTGGCTTCCCTGCAATGCTATTTCGATACAGCTCAACTTGCATAGTCAGTTGCACTGGTGCAATGATGATGCAGTAGGTATGAAATATTCCTTCACTACAATGACCACAGTAAAGTGTCCCACAATTCCAATTCATTTCTAAGGATGAAGATAAATGACTGAGCCTTCATTTCGTTAAGATATTAATTTATCCGTCACTTGAAAAAAAGTTATCTGTGCAGTAAATCTTACTAATTTGCAAGACCTTCTCTAATATTGTCAAGTTAAGATGTTCTGGCCTGAGAAAGGTTACTCCATGATAGGATCAGACACAGAAGTGAAACAGTAATTGTGAACACATTTTTCCCCAGTCGTTTCATAAAGAGTACCAAAGCAGCAGCTGTTCTGGAAGGTGGCCATCTGAAGAGATGTCATCAAGCTCGTAAGTCTTGTCCTTGGCAAGTGTGTCAAGAGACACTGGATCAGCTGGGGGTGGTCGAGTATAAGATGGTAAGTATTGCCGAGGGGTTTTTGGCTTCTTATGAAAAATGGGCCCTATCCATTTCTTGAATCAACCAAAGACATACTTTGCAAATTTCCCTGACTTCACAGAAATAGAATACTCTAAGCTTAGTCTTCCAGTGGTCTTCCTTCTACACAGAAAGTGAAAACTCCTTACTTGCTTGGTGTTAGGTTTGTTAAAAGGTATTAGGAAATGCATTCTGGCCAGTAGAGTGCGGAGGCAGCAGAAGATGTTCTGTTGACCATTCTCCATAACTTCATCTCACTTAACTTTAGCTCATTTTAATGGCCTCTTGTCTATGGTGATTCAACCTAAATAACTAAACACACCTCCAGATAGCCCTCTCCCTCTCTCTCAATTGGCAATAGCTAAAGCTTGGATGAATAGCTCAAACCTGATGCCAACTTTCAGACAAGTGTATCATATGGCTGCTGACCTCAATGACCCAGCAACTTCTAACACCCTTGAAAGACTTGGGAACTGCAGCACATAAGCATCTTTAAGCTTATCAAATACGATTAAAAAATACTGTAGTAAGACCACAGTTACTTAAACTGTTCATCAGGAACTTTTTATTACACCTTCTCAGACCCTAATCCAGGGCAGAAGTTGCCTTTGGAATACCCAAAGTTTTACTGTGATGCTGGAAGAGCAGACATCCTGTCTATCTAGTCCTGTATTATGGACCGTCATGACTAGGTTTAATTGCTCTTAAACTATTAAATGAACAAGTAAATGACAGAGGCAAGGAGGGAGAATAGCCACAGAGGACTAACCTAAGCCTGGATGTCCCAGGTCCTGAAAATGAAAAAGGAAATCCAACACTAGACTTAAAATGGTGGTTAGAGTGATGGGTCTAATAGAAACAAGAGGCACATCTGCTAATCATCTGCATGTCATAACCACTAGGCTAGATAGAGATTCACTGCTTAAAACACCCATTTTATACAGCCAATTAGCATGCTACATAAACCATTAGCTAGCATTACTGTGGGTATCACAGCACACAATGAAGAGGTTCATGGAATTATAACACAATCCAGATGACCTTTTGTACCACAGGTAATACATTGCACCTCTTGCACTGTCTAATACTGGCCAGTGGACCCCAGACAACCCTGAATAGTTAAGTCACAGACAAGATTTCAAAAGTGTTTCCAGCCTTCAAGCATCCAAAATAATAAGTCATTTGAGATCTTGTGTTTTCTAGAACAGGTACTGATTTTCAGGGGCAGATTAGATGCCTGAACATTTGAGGCTTTTGCTTTGGAGATAATAACTCTCTGATGGATTTTGCTCACAGACAGTCATCATCACCGGGTAAGTGAATCTGAAAGCAGCATGAGTGTATAATTGACTGCACACTGGGGTCTGTAGCTCAGCACGGCGACACAACCAAAGAACAGTGAAAAGCTTCGACTGCCAAGAAAGGGAAATACTTTCCTTAGCCCATAAAAAACAGTCCCCCGTAATGGCAGGCTTTACAACTCAAAGCCAAGTTTTCACACATGACTTCTGAAGCTAACAAACTCCCTACATACCATCCCCCTTTTCTCTAAGGTATTTTAAAAATTCCAATTTTTAAGCTTTAAAATTTCCAATTTTAAGAATACCAACACAGATGAAAACAAAGCCATCGATTCCTGCTAACACCAATACTTTTCTAAGCATAGATTTTAGTGCTACAGACCATGTCCTGTGTTTATCATTTGCATTTATTTATAAAGCTGTGGTCTCCCATTACTGGGTAGCATCACATGTGTAATGCAGCAGAAGAGAATAACTGAGATTCCTGCTAGAAAACCTAAAGAAATCATTTTGTGTTGGTTATTTCCAAGCGAATAATAATAATGTACAAAAATACAGCACTTTTCCTGCAGCAGCATTAGGAAGCCTGCAAAAGATCATCTCCCAAGGAACAGACTGGCAGCTCAGAATTAACCCAGGCAATGCCAAGCAGAAACAGAAAATACTTTTTTGAGTAGTAACTTCTATGTATGTATGTATCTGTACTTTTTGGAGGCAGATTTTCAAGTATTTTTTTAAAAGAAGGAAAATATTTCATCTGCCCTTTAAAGGTGTGGAAATCAAAGCAAGGAGAAATGATGTGAAGTGCCAACAATCATCACCTGCAAAAAAAGGACAGCTCCAAGTCTTCTGGTCATCCCCAAAGTGAGCAGTGAGTGCTGCTGCAGCACACTGGATGCCTCTGGTCCCCACTCATCCTGTTAGGGCACCTGACCAGCATGTGTGACAGCTTTTAATGGACTCATGGAGCCACATTACTTTTGTTCAGTAGAAAGCAAAGTGCAGGTAGGGACAGAAGACCTGGGGAGAGATGCACAGCTTGTTTTTGTCCCCATATGCAGCCTGGAAGCATACCTAAGTCTGGCGGCTCAGAGGCACTCAGAGGTGTCCCCAGGTCTCAACAGTCAGGATCATGCCTCTCAGCTGCTTCTCCATGAAGCTGCTGGGCCAATGATATAACCCATAAGTTACCTTGGTTGGTTTGAAGAGACATCTGACTGCCTGATTCACCTGAGGCATCACTCTTCCTACTTGTCATAGTGATTCAGGCTGTTTCCAGTCAGTGGTGGCATTATCACTGCTACAGCTCCAGCATGGAAAGAAATAAGATTCCTTCATCTTAGGAGAGACTGGTCCACAATGAGCTGCACATTTTTTCCCCTTCTGAATCACTCTAATTTTCTGTGTCTGAGGCTGAATAAAGAGGAATATGATCACTGTATTTTCAACATCTCAGTCCATCTGCTGGCTCATCGACTGTTTCAGTTCTCAGGTCAAATAACATCCATGAGCTGACCCTCAGTTACCCCTGTGCCTTGTGTCAAGGTACACCTAGGCGATTGTATGCACTCATGAAGGGTGAAAATGCTGGCAATAGGATTCCTCTGAGGAGGGGTTTACTGAAGAGAACTGATTTGTTCAGAGCATCAAGAAACACAAGACTCTCACTCTAGCCTCCTTTTCCATTGTACCTGCAGTATACAGTTACCATAGACAGAGCTTCCTTCTGCAGAAATCAACACAGGACTAAGAACCTTGCCAAGGTCCTTCTGCTGCCTCAGTAGTTTCCTATGTAAGGGTCATGGATAGACAATCAGATAACTAAAGATGAAACTTTGATCCATAAGCAGACTTTTCAGATAATTTCTAATTATTCAGTAGAATAATTAAGAATATATATTATTATATATTCTTATCTAATATATATATTAGATATATTATTATATATATTTTTTAATCCAGGTATGGAGTCTGTGAGGGGATATCTGCTTTCATTCAATTGGAGATGGATTTTTTTTATCTCTTTTTACTCTTTCTATCCTTCAGTCCAGAATCAAAATAGTGAGAGAAAAAAAAATTTCAAAAAAATTAAAGGGCCAGCATACAGGGAGAAAAGAAGAGGAATTGAAAACCAGGCAGGAAATATACAGTTTTGATATTCAAAAAATCTCTTTCTTTTTTTTTTTTTTTAAAGTAAGCATGCGGTATGTTTTGAACATTCTTTTAATAGCTTTTTTTCACAAAACAGGTTTGCTTTTTATACCAGCTCCAACAGACAAGCAGGCAAACACACAGATAGCTGCAATTGTCTATCTGAAAAGCTTTGCTCAGGTTCTTGCCCTCTCTAATGTGACTGCCAACAAGGACTGACAGTTGGTACCATCTGCAGTGCTGGTTTGTCTGATTTGAATAACTTCTCAGACTTCCATGAGACAAACAGGTCATTTCAGATGAGACATCAAACTTCACTGGCTTTTGGTCACTTCTGCCCAGGGTCACATTTGACTGCAATCTGTCACTTGTGAGTCATCTATCAACAGGTTGTTCCTACTTCCAAAATCACCAAGTCCAAAAATGCATGTGGGGAAGCGCAGCCTGAGCCCCTGCATATTTTAAAATACTTACTTGAGCAAAAGAGGATATTTCAGAAAAAATTTTAGGGCCCTTCATAGTAGTCTACCAACTAAACTTGTTTGGTTTATTTGCAGGAGAGGTGAAATTTGAAAAAAAATCCCTAATACGACCAAAAGGAAACTGTTGAGAAGGATGCTAAAATTCATTGTCATGCATACCAACACATGGCAATGTACTGCTGAAGTGCAGTTCAGATAACCCTTTTTCCTGTTGCTTATCAGATGGATGATACATTGCCCCCCATTAAAAGTGCTTGCACAGATGAGCTTCCAAGATCTTGGCTTGGGCTCATTCAGTAAGTGCAAAACAAGGGAATCAAAACTATCAGAGCACCACAGATGAATACTTGTGAAGATGTAATGCTGCACATGTCATGAAATGCCTGCACTGTGCACAAGTGGCACAAATTTAAGAACACAGGAGTGGCTTTACACAGTTATTCAAGAGTTATTCCTGTTCAGAAACGGATAAACTCAGAAAACATTGACAATACAGAAGCAGCAGGATGTCTGCTATGTCCTGTTTGCTCAGCACTCATTCATTACCATATTAATAGGGCCCCCCAAAAGTTAGTGTGATGGCGATGGGATGACCTGCCTTGCTTTCATGACTGGCTGATCTAGGCCCCATTTCTAGCGCTGGCTATCACCATCAAACCTCTCCCCTTCCACATCTTTAAATCACATGTCATCTTTAACATCAAACTTGGTCTTGGTCCGGCATCTCACCCTTCTTACGCTACCTAATCTCAGACTATTTCCTTTTTATTTCTAAGATGAAAAGTAGCTCAGTCATCTGAAGACATTTCATAATCCACTGACTGCTTAATGATATTTAAAAGTGATCTAATTGCTAAAAAGTGGCCTAATTGCTTAGGCCAAAGTTTTCAGATGTGTTTCAATACCATCAACATCAAATTCCACATTCTTTTGTGGACCCAGGGCTAACACACTTGAAGGCCTGAACAATGAAAGAAGAGATAGAAGAATGACTACTTAAGCCTGTATACTGCATGGGGTTCATCTCTTCCACACTTAACAAGAAAACACCAAGGAATAAGTATGTTTTCCAGAAAAGTTTTTTGTATTGATATGGAGACAAGAAAAAAAAAATAAAATCACCATTACACTCAAACTCCCCACTGCTTATTTACCTTTGTTGAAATAAACTTATGCCTGAGTCACTTCACTTCAGCATTCAAACATGGCTTCTCGTTATAACTTCACTGACAGATTAAAGAACCTCTTACAAACTAGTGTTTTCCTGCTGTGGTGGTGCTTAACACTGAAGACAAGTCATCTCTCAATCTTCTTTTTGATAAGCTAAGAAGATTGAGCATATCTCACAGCAAAGCACTTTCCTCAGCTCTTCTATTACTCCAGGCATCTCCTTTCTGCATCCTCTGCAACCTCTCCAGTTTAGCAGTGTATTTTGCAGAACGGGAGCATTAGAAGAATCAGGTAAAACTGCAGCACCACTGGCTTCCTAAAGACAGAGGCGATGCTGCCTTCCCACTTCACTGCCACCTTGATCCATGAATCATGTAGCCCTTGCAGAATTCACACAGAAACAGGGGGGTTCTGCAGCCACATCCACAGACAAACACAGGTAAACAAAAGCTAGATGCTGCCACATATTCTCACAAATTCACTTCAGTTTATTAAAAACTATATATAAATTCTTATGGATGGAATCTGCTTTGCTCCAATAACCAGACTGCAGCCCCAAGAAGGAATCTGCTTCACAACTTCCTTTGTTGCTCTGAACTGCCTTGCTGGAACTATGTGCTGACTTTTTTGGTAGTGACATTGTCACCTCCATTTTCTTAGCGATGGGCCCACAAACATGTATCTTCGTCCTGTTTTCATGGTGCTTTTACAGCCTGATGGCATGTTATAGTCCAAATGGTCACCAATTGAATGGGCCTTGTTGGTTTATGAAATAGCTGTTAATATTAGATTGCACAGTTGGGAATATTACAGTGTGCACTTGTGCATTAAATATTAATTTGTCTGGTGAGAGCTGAGACTATTTGAAGGGTAAGAATTGAAATTTGGGCAGGGTTTCTGTACATGGTTGCCAGTGGCTTAATGATGTATACACTAGCCTGAGTCTTCGTGGTAGCACAGCCTTCAGTCAAGGCCCTTAGCCTGTATTTTCCATTTTGCCCTTGTTCATGATGAATATTGCAATAAAAGCACACAGATTTCTATTGCATGCTCTTTCATTTAGCCAGTCCAGGGCTTTTTTCAGCTGATCAGTCTATCCCTGCTCAAAGGGGGTCACACAACACAGTGTGCTGCCAGTTCATAGTAAATTGTGGATTCCTGAGGACAGTCTGACACCACTGTATGCTCCTCTTGGGTATAATTTTTATTAGAACAGTCAACATAAAGCTGTACTTATCACTCAAGTATCATCAAATGAGGTATAGGAAAACCAAACCAAATAGCCACCTTCAAAGAGTTTGTTGTATATGTTGAAGTTAAACAGAAATGGGATGGACGCATGTGAATAATTCAGGAACGAGCAATTTTTGACTTCGGTGATTCTAGGTATCACATATTAGCACAAATGCAATATGAAAGACTGAAACTGTTCAGAGTTCACTGAAGTTAGAAATGAAATTGGTGCCTTGACTAATCTATGAGTTATTTCCTATTCCTTCTCCTGATGTTTACCTGCTCATGAATGATCTGAATCCTGTTCAGGTAAAATTCACAACTCACCAAGGTCTGTTGGACTGTGAAACACTTGAGACATTGCCCTTTACCACATCAAAGTTTTGCCTGACTACCAAAGTTATTTCAGGGTTGTTTTATTATTATTATTTCTTATTTACTTACTTTGTTTAGTATTGGTACTGTTTGATTAGTTTACATTTCACACAAATACACACTGGGAGAATCAGAGCATATTGTCCTGGTGATTGCAGAGGAGTGGGATATTTCTTCAACTCAAACTACTGTTTAAAAGCTTCATAGCATTTTAATCCTAAGGACATTCAATGCAGCCTCTCTAGGTATGGCTAAACTTTACAGTGCATGTTTGAAAAGCAGTTTGCAAAACTGTGTGAAGCAATACTGGTAGTGAACTTCTGAAATTTGCTGCCAGAGGAGGCTGTGGAGGCAGACAATATCTGCAGAGTTTAAAGGGGTTAGAGAAAAGTCACAAACAACAGGTTTGCCAAAGGGGTAAGCAGGGATGTACCTTCTAACATGTTTAATTCAATGATTACAAGATGCTGGAGGCATATGGAAGGGAAAGGGCTGCAGAAGGTGGCTGGAGTCACATACTCCTTCTGGACAACAACTTCTGGGGGCAGCCAAGACACCCAGGTTGGATGAATGATTGGTCTAACCCCAAACTGTATTTCTTAAGTCAGTTTTTTATCCCACAGTCTCTTTTTATTATTTTCTTTTTGTTTGGTTGGTTTGTTTCTTAACCTCGCAGTTGAAGGCATTTTCAAGGCACTCAGACCGGCTGTCCAATAACAGAGGGAGCCTTACTATGAATGAGCCCAGCACGGCTGCAGGTAGCTCAAATATCAAAAATGAGATAGCATTAGCCATAGCAGCGCTCCCACTTCATCCACTTTCATGCCACTTCTGGGGTTTCTGATAGAGTTCAGAAGACACACAGAATATGCAGAGACCTCATACAGCTGCTCTGATTTCTCTGTCTGATGAGTCAAAGTCCCTCTCAGAGGAGACCTTTCAAGGACTACTATTTCTCTGATATTTCCTGATTAGCATTTCTAGGAGTAATTTTGCTTTATAAGGAAATTCAGTGAATAGAGTTACTGATAAGCCTGAAACTTGCTTGCCATGTTTTCAAGTGGCTGATGATTTTGAGTACCTCTGTTTGCAGCTGGATGCTTTAGGATGCTTTAAAGAGTCCCTAGTTTTAGCAGCCAGAAGTTCTATAGAGGGGGAAAATTTTGCTTCTTTCCAGCACCTCAAATAGTGCACTCCTCTCTGCAAAGAAAGGAAACCAAAATAACAGCCTTTGGGAAAATCTGAAACTCAGATTTTGAGATGAAGAGGAATTAAAAGGGTAATTATAGTTGCCAAGAGAGGAAAGACTTCAATACATGCTTTCAGGTGAGCAGATACTTCTGCCCTGATGAAATACATGGCTTTATCTCCAAGACACCTTTGACATTTCTAGTGTATGTGGTTTGGGTGGGGATGGGTGTAAAACAGAGCACAGTTCCTGGAAAAAAATGGGAGCAGACTTCAGAGCTCAATGAGAAACATATGGTGACACCAGATAAAAGAGACAGACAGAAAATAAAAAGAGCAAAAATTCTGCCAAAGGGGAAAAATCACAGCTCACATCCTCTGCTTTGGAGATGGCTCTGTATGATTACAGACGCACTGTGAATATGGCTGTTCTGATAAAAGAAGCCTGCACCATCCATACAGGAAAGGTCCTTTTTGGGGGTGAACTGTTCTTGTCTTGGTTTTGCTTTTGCTTTCCCCTCCAGCCAAGCAGCTTTTGGGTCCAACCAGCCACGCAACACGCAAAGCCCTGCCTACAAGCTGATACCCAAACGCACACCCTGATTCCTAAGCGCATATTCATTTGAACCACAGTGACAGCCTCGTTTAGAAACAAATTAGGGGTTAACTAAAAAGTCCATGACGGAGGCAGAATCAAGTTTCCCTTTTCCCCTCACTGTCTGTTAGAATTAGAAAGTGTCTATGAGCAGTCTGTGTCAAGAATATGAACATGAGATGTCATTTCTCCTGCCTCTAATTGAAGCCAAGATAAATGAAGTGGAAAGGCGGCATCCAATCCAATCAAAACATGAAAAAGGTATTTTGACATGTAAATTACAAACTTCCTGTGTATTTTGTCTCTCCAATTACACCCTCCCCTGTCATGTTTTTTTAAATTATATCTTAATCTCCCAGTCTCCTAATAATTATGTCATCATTCGTGGGCCTTGAACACTGTGTAATGGTATTTTATAAGATGTGCCATTCATTATTAACTAAACTCACTCTCTGTCCCCGGTGATGCTATTTCTCATGGTGTTCAAATATGCATTGTGTCAGTTCTCCCTTTGTAAATGTTAGGCCAGTTCCACTCACTGCTTCTTGATTAAATGGTATAGAGTACGCAAGATACTTTCAGACGGTTTATTCTGCCCATCATTATTTTATAGGGATGCACGCTCCCTAGTATTTTTTTAATAGAATGGGTGAACGGTTTCAAATGTAACTTCCCAGTCAGTTTGGATCACTGAAAGAGCTTTGTGGCTTTCATGGTGTAATTGACTGTGGTTTGTCTTCCGCTCTTGAAAGAGAAGACGTTATTGGCTCAAATTAAAACGCTCAGTAAAGGATGGGGAATAAGATCAATGCAGTAGTTAACTACACCTACATGACAGTATTGCCATCGACTGCAACAGTCTTTACATCAGATCTAACAGAATGACACCAAGGATCAAATTCATCATGTCTATATTTAGACATCGTGAATGCTACATCTAAGGTAGTTGGCAAGACCAAAATAAGCACTCCTAGAATGCTATTCATCTCATTCCTTTAAACTTCTATTTTAGGATGAAATTAATCACACCTTAGAAGTGCCTTTTTCTCTCACAAGAGTAGAAAAGGAGAGGACTCCTCGTGACTTGTTCAAGCTGTAGAAGTCTACCAGAAGAGGAATCCCATGCCAAATGGAAAGGAGCCTGTCCCTGGAGCTAAGGACTGCCATGGTAAAGGGGAAAGGATGACTCCAGGAAGGAGAATTAAGGTAAATCTTGTGATACATCATCCTGTTATTAATGCAGTTGGTTACAGTTTATTAATGAACAGCGCTCAAATAAAAGTCATTCAGGTTTCTAAGCAAAGTCTATCTAGAACCCCACCGAAACCAAAGATTCAAGAATGGTAGCTAATTAGACACAGTATCAGACATTGCATAAGCCTGCCATATTCTTCAGACAAAATACGGGTGGCCTTTATGATGCAAAAGCAAATGTATAGTTAAATGCAGCTACTCAAGAAATGTAACTTAGCTCCTGATTTTGAGTGTGCAGAAAGTGCTCTCCAGAGGTGACTTGCACATAAACAGAAAATTACTAACCTGACTTGCGCTTAAGAGTGATGTTAAACAACTTCCGTCCACACATACAGTTTTATGTTCTCAGTCAATCCTTCAGTGAGTCAGAGAAGCCTGTGAAATGCTTTCATCCCAGACTTTGTTATTGAATACAGCATTCACACAAGTCAGGCCTGTTTTTCAGCATCCACCTGCATGATAGGAATTCTGCCCTGGATTTGAACTGCTCCTCATCTTTATCTAAGCTCTGTGGAAGTGAATAATGATCCCAGTATCAAACATACAGTCTGCAGATGAGAGTTTGGCTTTGGATACATCTGGGTGATCTTTTCTTATTTATTACTGTAGCCAGTGCATGCAGGAGAGGAGCTTTGCAAACTCCTTACTGACACAAGCTCAGAAGTGAAGGAAATGGAAATCCCTCTTGTGTTTCATCATCATCTCTCTTTGCAAGAAGAGCCACATTGCTGGAAGACCTCTGGTCTACAGCTGTTCAAACAAAAACCAGGAGCCCTCTCTTCCTCCCTCAGAAAATGGGTTGTCAGAGCTGGGTCCCACCTCATCAGGCCAGGGAACTGCCTCATCCTGGTGCATCCAGACACAGATATCTCCTCTTTATCAAGGACAAAAAAGCATCCAGCTCAACAAAAGTTATCAGTAACTCCTCACTTACTTCTTCCTGGTGTGTTTTCTTCTGTCATTTTTCCCAAACCTTTTGAGCAATATTTCACCTGGGGAGAGACTGCTGGAAATCTCTTTCTACTTCACACAGGCTGTGGATTGTCCCTATGTCTCACCTCTATTTTCCTTCCTCTCCAATATCCTTTTAAATTGTTTTTAATGTTCCTGACCTCTCTGCTGTAAAAGCCTATGCTTCTGTCTAAAAAGCATGGGGGTTAGAAGTAACTACTGTCAAGTTAACCACTGAGCTGGTTTTAAGACTTAAACCATCTAAGCATAGAGTCCACCTGCTGAGGAGATCTGTTCTCAAACTGCTCTTTGCAGCCAAGCCTACAGAGGCACCAAGCCTCAGAAGGGCCTTCTTAACCATCCATCCCCTGCTGGGAATTGGCTTTTTATATATTCACAGCACAGTGTTGCTGCTCTGCACATTCTCTGGCACCTTGTGCGCAAAGCCTGGCTTCCCCAGAGATGAGAAAGGCCTCATGTACTACTGTAAAACATCTTCTCCAGCTGCAGCCACAAAGCTTGGACCATCTCCTGTCAGGCATATCCAGAGACACATACACCTTTCAGTTCCTCAGAGAAGAATCCATCTTTCACAGCAGTGGGAAGTTGGTTTTACCGGAACAGGATTGAGACAGCAGAACTGAATTGGTTTAGCCATCCTGTCGTCTGAAGGTTCCCCTACCTGAACAGGAAGCAGGACTTACTGCATCTCTTTCATCTGAGCTCCTGCAAGTAGCCATCCTGCTTTTGAGCTCACTGCAGTTTCCCAGCACAGTTTCACCAAGCTGTACCAGTGTCAGTCCCAGATGTGCCTGCTTGTGCTTTGGAAGGCAGTGGAGAGCTTCCTGCCAAGCTGGATTTAAGCCATTAGCACAAGATGTTCCACATTCATGTAGTTGGCCTTCTAGCACTAGATATAAACAACAGGCACTCAGGTATGATAGTACCAGTATCATCTTAATTCAAACCACCCAAAATTACTGAGGCTTTTCCTTCAGTTGCACCATTCCTTCTGCACAGGGTTCATCTCTCCATCTTGGAAGGTTTCTACACAGACATAAACTTCATCCATCTCTTGGGGTCCTACTTCATGTACAACACACATCTCTACCCAGATGAAGCTGTGGCTGGGGTATCATCTCTCCTCTCAGTATACACAATAACACAAATTCATCTCCAGTCAGAATATCACAGTATCACAGTACATGAGAAGTTGGAAAGGACCTCCAGAGATCATCGAGTCCAACCCCCCCCACCAGAGCAGGTTCACCCAGGGTAGTCTGCACAGGAAAGCATCCAGGTGGGTTTTGCAAGTCTCCAGAGAGGAGATTCCACAACCTCTCTAGGCAGCCTGTTCCAGTGCTCTGTCACCCCCCACCTCATGCTGAGGTGAAATCTTCTATGTTAAATAAACTGGGTGAGTTTGTCTATGTCCAGACAGTTTGCAATGCTTTTGTTTTAGCACGATAGTTTTCAACAGCTGGGGTTTTGTCTTTTTTTTTTTGCCCCCCTTTTTTCCCCCTTTTTTATTGTTGTTTTATTTTTTGATTTAAGACATGAAGACAATTAATTCAGAAAATTATTAACCCAATATCTATCTATGCATCTGCCAGAGCATTTGTTCAGATATGGCTGCGAACTCTTGACTTGTGTGTTGGCCCTTAGATGGAAAGGCTTAAAAGGAAAGTTTCCTGTAACAGCTCTTGTGGCACAGCCAGAACGCACTTGCAGCATCGGTTTGGTGTCACTGTATTACCTACACAGCCTGAGTGTCCCCAGGAAAGTACTGCAAGTACCAATGTACAAGCAATGACTTTTTTATGCACTCCAGTATTCTGCAATGCCTTCGTGTGTCCTTCTCCCTTTCCACATGCTCTGAACATATCTGCACTTCAATAGCTTCTGTCAAATGCAGCCTAAAGTGCTAGGCTCGCTCGGCCACAGTTAGCAGAGCCCCTCCTGGGCAGCTCTCATGTATCGATCACAGCAACGCAGGCAGGCCACGGGCACCCAGCCACTGTATGGCCAAACGGCCTCACACCATTTGTACCCAGGGCCAGAACGCTACACAAAACACAACTTAGGCATGGAGAAAGATACTGCCGCTGAAAGACCTCCCCTGCCTCCCCCTCCAGCTCTCCACAGCTCCTGCAATCACATCATGTGTCTGGCAGCAAAGCCTCAGCACAGCCTCTGGAAAGGCAGTGAGTGAGAGGAGAGTACAAGGGACGACTGAGCAAAATAAATGCAGTAAGAGCTTGTACAGAGCTTTCCTCACAGAATGTCTTTCACGGACACTAAACACAGACACACGGATATCCACACACACGTACACACACACTGACCTCAGCCCACAAAGCAACTGAGGATGAAGAACCATTTCTCGTCATATCTAGACCCACCACAGCCTCTAAGAGCAGAATTACTCCTTACAGAGAGATGTTCACTAATACAAGACAAAGTAAAAACCTGACTGTAAAGCAGTTTCTGATAGTGGCTCCAGCTCCAATGGGGCACCCCTACGGCTGCAAGTCCAGGCTGACCACAAAGATCCACCCTCTCACTGAAGAACCACCAAGACCTCCCATGGTCTCTTTTTGTCCAAAGCACCCCAGCCCTGGGCACTAATGGAAGGGGATCCACCTGTTCAGAAACTACAGGTCCCACTGCATAAGTGTAAAAATTTCAGTTTTAATACATCAACAAATTCTCAGCCCTCAACAGCAGGTCACACTCCCACAGACCGGCAGCCGAGGGCACCCAGCATGAATCTCAGGCCTGAGGAAGCTTCCCAGCCCCACAATGTGATGAAGAAAGAGCCCTTTCTGGCTCTTCTTTTTGTGTGATCTTTGATCTCAGGCGATACTTTAGCCACTAAGATCCTAACCTTGTTTTAAATTGCAAAAGCACATGCAATAAAACAACATGGGAACTCGCACTTCAGACTTCTGATGATGAACCCTTCCTCCTTGTGGACACACTATTAGTCATTTTCTTCCATTGCCAATTCATACATTCAATTTGTAGCATTGATTTTAATTCAGGGGTACATTTACTAGAATGGACATAAAACAGATAATATTTTAAATACATCTTTTAGCAGCAGAGAATTTGAGAGAGGGAGAGAAAACGTTGGTGAGGAAAAATAGCATCATTATTCAATGAGCTACAGACCAAGCCAGAATATGTTTGAAATCTGAAATTCTCATAGATTCTGTTCCTCCTCAGAATTTCATAAAGAAAAGCTGTCATTTGTCAACTATTACCAAGTGCCCAGAGTTTGGATTAGAATCCAGTAGTAACCAAAAAGCTCTTTACCTACATCAACATCACCCCTACAACGGTGCTTTTGCTAACAAGACACAGAGTGAAAATGGTGGATGGCAGTATCCCTGCAAATCCCTCCTTTCCTCTTTTCTTGCTATCAAATCCTTGATTTTAATTCCAAAGCACAGAATTAAAGACATGCAAATTCAATACTATATCCAAAAGCAGAGTTTGTTCCTACTATGCCAGATCCTCCCTTGCTACAAATCAATACAGATCTCTTTAGCCTAAGTGCATTTACGTTGTGAAACCAGCCCCTGGGATCCTTGAGCTCACATACAGGAAAAGTCTGCTTTTAATTAAAAAAAATAAATAAATACAAGGCTTTGCAAGAGTGGGCTTAAAGAAGGATGAGCCCCCTCTATTCTAGTTTCATAGCTGGAAATTCAGGACCAAACCAAGAAGCTGAATGGCTGTTGCCTCAGTTAAAACATTCTCATGCTAATGTCAGTTTTGCCAGTAGCCATCTTCTGAGAAGCTTGTCCCTGTTTCACCAAACTGTTTGCCTTTGAGATAGGAAAGGAAACAATGTTTAAAACCCACTATTTTGATATGTACAAGCCAGAACTGAACCGCAACTGTTTTGTTTGGCAATTTCCTTTAATTTTATGTTAAATGATTCAAACTGTCCTCAAAAGCAAAGCATTTATGAAACAAAACAGTTGGAAAGAAATAAAACATCTATTTTCACACAAAAGAGTCTGCTCCTTCCCTTTGACTGATTTCCTAACTTCTTTCTCTTTTGCTTCAAAAGAAACATATTTATTTTAATTTTTTTTGCACTGCCAGAGAACAAAAATAATCAATTATTTACACTGCTCTAGATAAACCATGCATAAATCATGATAAAAACATACATTAATTCTCTCCACTGTAAACTGCTATTTGGTGAAAAGTAAAACGTAACAGGAGTCTAAACTTATTCTCTGCCTCTCTTTGTCTTGTTTTTCCCTTAAGGTTCAAGCATAACAGCTTAGATCTTGGGACAACCTTAGAGCAGCCACACTCCTTCCATGTTGTTATACTACCATCTACTGATAAAAGGATGCTACTTCTCCAGGATCTTATCTCCTGTCTTCAGCTTCGTCACCAAGCAATATTTCAATTCCATCAGAGCTCGAAAATGAGCATTAGCTGCTAGTTCAAGCGTTATCACCTGAATGCTCTCTTCTGCAATATGAACATATTCACAGAGTAATCAGCTGCACTTCAGACCCCTTGTCGAAAATAAGGTACTGAGGGATTTATATTTGTTACTTCCTTTGCTTCTTTCATGGGGAAAAAAAACCCCAAACACTAAGGGATGGGAAATGATCATCAAAAGCCTTTTGTCAACTTGAAGGAAGGAGGCTGGGTTAGTCTTTTAGTAAAGTGAGGCAATATTAAACTGCTAGTTTAAAGAAGCTTAAAAATTCGCTCCATTTAAAAACAAAACAATAACAAGTTTCGTCCTATAAAATATTAATTGTTCCCCATTATTAACAGCAGGAAAGGCAGCAGCTCGGCTTTTTGCAGTGTTCCCACACCCCTCTAGAGGGTTCTCACTGCCTCCAGTAAGCTGTCCCTGGTCAGCATCCAGAAAAAAAAAAAATCTCATCTGGGATTACTGTTCTATTTTACTAAGGAATGGAAAAGAATAGAGAGAAGAGCTGAGGACTCTTTGCAAGGTCTCTGGATGAAGCAATTGGAAGTGCCAGTTAATTTCATATCCTTTGCCCTTCTGAGACATACCCAAAACAGAAAGAGTGGCAGGCACCTTTTATTTTAATCAGTGCACTACAGTGATTTGGGGCTAATTAGATGTTAGTAATTAAGACTGCTGTGACGGATGCTTTTGCAGGTTGCATTGTTGATTCAAGAAATAAGACTGTTCACCTTTAAGTATTGTCAGTCACATTACTTTAGCTGGGAAGAATTAAATGTCAATTTTATCTTGCTTCATCACTGCTCTTTAATCAATGTCGATGCATCACTTCCCCCTATCATTCCTCCATCAAACACTGACCTGGAGATCTGACACAGAGCTTTCCAACACCAGCTCAGCTAATTAAGAACTTTGTTATTCCACCCTCCATCTTTTAGAGAAAAGTAAGAAAAGTGCCAAAGACACTCTTGCTTTCATGTGGAAAAGCATCAGCAGGGGGTTAATAATAATTATTAAAATGACTGACAGCTCAGGCTATGCTGTGATTTGGCCCAGTCCTATAGTCCTGTAGTCAGGGAAAGGTAAAAGATTAGAAAAGTCAGGCCCTGAATTACTATAGTGAATAAATGGGATTTTAGGGAAGAAAGCAGCTTCCTACCCTCAGACTAGAGGAACAAACCAAGATTGTCTTGTAACCTAGAATGGTGCTGATATTTATCTTTGCATCTAACCCCTTTCAGCATGGTAGCAGTATCCATATTAAATCACTGGGTGTGCTAAAGATCAGGAGGACAAAGGTTCAGGCGTGCTGAAGAAGCAGCACTCAGCGTCTTTCCAAAGTGGTCAACCACAGACAGTGTGTACCACCAGTGAGGAATTAAGAGGAGGGCTTAGCTATACCCAGGTGGGTTTACTGGATTTTCCGGCACACAAGCAGAGGAGACTGTTTACTGCTTGTATCATCACAAATTCTGGGAGTCCAAAGCACAGAGCACAATGCCAGTATTCTGGAGGCTGCAGAAAATGACAGCCCCAGTCCCGCTGCCCTCATGGCCTGAGCATGATAGTAAGAAACACCACGTGCAAGCAACCTGTATTTGGTAGTACATTAAAAAATGAGGACAAAAACAAAATAAAAGCAATAAAGAATTCTTGATTAGTATCATGTCAGTGCTCCTCTAGTTTCAACAGACATGTAGTGGGAAAACAAGACAGGAAGCAGTTTAAATACTACAAAAAATAGTTACACTTGAAGATATTCTTTACTTTTCTCTGAGTCCATGGGGAACTCATAAGGCCAGATACTGCAAAAGTGTTTGCTGGAAAACTTGGCTGATAGACAATCAATTAGCTGTGGCCTGTCAGAAGTGGGCATAGATTTGTCAATACTGAGTAAGAGTGATAAGCAGGATGGATATGGGCTGTGAAGGCTCTTCAATAAAGAGACAGTCAGGACTAGCAACGAGGACTCAAGAGGCAGAGGCAGGTCAACGTTTTGTGGAAATGGAATCCAGCAGCAAGGCAAATTCGGGCAAGAAGTCTATTTGTTTCTGCTGTGCTTATGAAAGAGAAACCTTGGGTTGCATTTTCTGAACACAAGCAAGAAGAACTAAGGCATATATTTGGCTGGTGTTGGTGTTTTCTTATTCAACTGCAAACAGTATCAGGAGGCTCAGATTTGGTTGGTCTAACTCTTCAGAGGTGAGGGAACAAAAGCACAAACACTTGGCACAAACTGTTGCTTATATTATCTCACCCAAAAGAACAATTTAAGGAGACTCTGAAGGCTTTCACAGGATTACTCATGTGAGAAATAAATTTTTGTTGCATAAGAATGAAAAATCAGAACTCTGAATATATTTTAAGGGCCAGATTTCCAGTGAAAGATGGAGAAAAACTCAAGTGGCAGTTCTAATCTCCTTTTTCAAGGAAAAACATTTTCTCTGAGAATCTTTTTTTTTAGGTGAAAAAGATTACTATTGATTAAATCATGCCATCACCCATCTCAGAGTCATCTCCTGCCTTCTGGAGCAGATATGTGCAGCAGCTCCATCCTGACACAGAACTTGTCCTACAGATTCCAAGCCATTCTGGAAGCTCTCAGTTCCCAAAAAACAACTTCTAACCCACATCTAGACACGGTGAACCCTCTCTCAGCTCTAGTTAAAACCCATGGGCTTACAATACACCTGTAGGACAGTTCAGATTCCCCAGGTTTTGAACCTTTTCATTTTTTCAGTCCATAAGTGGGATACCTCAGGGTTAAGTGCTGAATGGGGGCACTGAGAGTGTAGGTTCACATCTTGGCACTGCCTCACCTTCTAAGACTGCAAGTAAATCAATTTGTCTCTCAGGACCTCATGCTCATCTGGCATATGAAGGTCCCTTAATGTATAGATTTTGTGAAGATCAATTCTTTAGTATCAGTGAATAGCAGCATTAGAGTATCTACAAATGGACCTTGGTAACACTGTTGTGTCTTCGGCACCAGCGTATGGATTGCACTTCTCCTGGAGCACAGTGACCTTGATTCTGCAAACTGTGTAAGTGTATACTCAAAAGTTTTGTTATTTTTGAATGGCTTGCAGACCCAGTGCTGATACATCCATCACTGGTACATGCAAACACACAGCTGAAGAAATAAATATCTTCTTAGTGTTCCTATTATCATCCAGTGTTTTGGGGCTATCTCATAAAGGCACTTACGTGCAACAATGCCTAAGCAAAATGAGTTGATTTAAGAGGGCTGAGGGAACACTTAGCTGAGAATTTCCTGGCTTCAGTTAGTTGCAGTCAGAGCATTAAGATTATATTTCAGTGTCAGTATATTGTTTTTATTTGGTTTATTAAATTTGCTTTAACTTGCATTGACATTTTCTTTCCCTTGTTACTCAATCTCTCAGATGTAAAGATTCCATTTGCTGACTTGTTTTGCTATTTGTATCAAAACCAAATATTAATGCAATAGGAATTCTTAAGGGTTTGGTTGATGTTTTTTTTTTTTTCCCACCAAGAATTGAAATCAAGCCCCAGCTGCTGCGGCTGCTGCCTAATTTCCAGTCCCACCTGAGGCAGACTAGTCAGGAGCTTTTGATTCAAAGGCAGCTGTACCACCAATATATGGAATTTGTTCCTCCAGAACATGCAGCTACTGAAGTTGGGCACCACTGGCTGCCACCAAAGTCCTGTTTAAATTTGTTTAGGTGGAGCAGCAGTACTGTCAGCAACAACCCTGCTATTATCAATTGCAGCTGTGGACAAAGTCACACAGTGCCAAGTTTCCAGAAGGTAACTCTGGTTTCAGTACACGCAGCATGACACCTGTAAAGAGTTTTGGATGGCTAAGTGGCAGTGTCATGGGGTTTGCTTACTGGAAGTTCACTTGGAAAAATCAATGCACATTTAAGCCATGTATTGGTGTGCAGTGCTATCTCTGCTTTATGTACAAGATAGAAGATTTGATTCTGCTAAAACCATTGACTTCAGCTTTTCCAAAGCAAAGGCAATTACGTTTCAGATTTGATTGTAAACAAAGTCCAAAGAACAGAGGGAAAATATCCAGATCAAACAGAGCCTTATGTCAAGCATACACTTGTTCTAAAGTATCTAGACTCTGTATAGGTAAGTCAGACCAGCACACTGACCTTAAACATGCTTCTGAGACACTGCATGAGGCTTGCAGAGTCCCAGGAGCTGGTCCTGTAAAGTAGGAGGGGTTGCAATGCAGGCCTATAGCAAGGATTACTGAACTTCCTATCAAGGCTCTTTTGCAGACAGGAGTTCTCTGGGGTCGAGTCCCCAGTTCCAGGCCTGCACAGGTGGATCTGGCATTGAGCAGAGGCCATACAGCACAGGACATGAAATTCTGTGCTGCCACTGAGAGGAAAAAAGAAAAGAAAAAAGGAAAAAAAAAGTTCAATTTTGGCATAATCTGTGAAATAGAGCACAGTGACACAAACCCAGTCTGAGTAGAAATAAAACCTTCATCCTTTCCATAATAGGGGACAAGATGCAGGTTTTGACCCTCCAATATTGAGAGAAGAGTGTGACTCCCTGGGAAAATTCCCTGAAACGGGAAGTGGGTGAGATAGCTTGCACTGGCTGGCTGAAATCATCTTGTCTGTGCAAAAGGAAAGGAGAAATTGGTCTCATGCCCCTAGTTTTACCCACATCATCTGCAGGTCTCACCAGGATATTCCCACGTCACATAAATCCTTCTCAGTGACAGAGGAATCAACCATCTGGCAAGATCACTGTTCATGCAGTGACCTAATTTCAAAACTCCAAGCTCCAGAGACCTGTGGAGATACAATTTCTCTCTAGAGAGAAAATCCCAAATGGTCCTTACTTTATAACAGAGCCTTGCTGTACATGTGAATAACAAACCATTGATGCAAGCAAAAAAAAAACAAACAAACAATCTTCACAGCAAAGCTGTCAATATTTCTCTCCTTTGTGCTCAGGGGCTGCTGGGCTGCTGAACCCCCAGAGGGCTGGTGACCTCCTGCAGTATCAATGCCAAAGTGCAACCCAGAGACACAGTGGATGAGCAACAAACAAGCCACAGCTTTCAGGTCTTTGCAGATATTTAGTAAACTGGACCTGTAGCTTTGTTCCCAATGTACACAGATTGCACAATCCACTTGGCCAGCTGTACAGTACAGGTGTTCTTCAGTTCAGCCCAATCCACCAGCAAGACCTCCTGTGGGAACCACTAAGCAAGACATTGCAGTGGGAGAGGCCTGAGCTTTTGAAGGCAGAAAGACTGATGAAGTTAAATTTTTATTTTCTATATGTATTTTCTGGTTTGAAGGGTAGTGGGAGGAAGGGATATAATTGAAGCATGGCTGCCATTTCTAATGGCTGCTACAGAATCAACCCCATGAATGGACACCAGTGCTGCAGAGCACTAAACTCTGAGCATTAAGTGCTTCATCAGCACTGTGTCTTTAACCCATAGTGCAAACATATGATACGTTTCAGGCACAGCATTTCACTGCTGCATTTGCCTGGGACCTTGCCCAGATGAGCAAACCACAGTGCCAGCTCCTGCTCTTTATTCTGTGAATGCCGGCACCAGCTCTGCAGATGCAAAAGTCTTGACACCAGTGTCAGGAAGTCACATGAGTAGGTCAACTGCCAAGTGATAATTCTAAAAGAAATCCCTGCAGGTGCCTTTCATTCACTTCCTGCTTCCTCAACCTTGAGGACACACTTGCTTTACATTGCTCAGCTTTCTCAGCTCTAGAAACCTGTGCTTTTTAAAATGAAAACTGCAACTCTAGCTCTTTCTCTTCCCTCCAGCAACTACAGCTTTAAGAGAAAGACCAAACATTGCAGTGAAATTTCCAGGGTTGGCAGTGGTTTGCCTCTGGCCTGAGGCTGTGCAGGCAATCACTGATCTGCCAGCCACAGGGATCTGCACAGGAGCTACACGTAAGTACCGCAGTTCCTTTTGGCATGCAGTTGAAGGCATCTGGGTCCACACCATCTTAAAGATAGAGTTTTCTTCTGCACCCCCCATAAGAGGATTTTTTTTTTTTTCCCCAGGCAGGCCTGCCAAGAGGAATTGCTGGCCTTTTTATGTCAGGGTCTAAAGTGCTGATCAGATTGTCACAGACCCAGGCCACCTACCCCTTTGGAAAAGGACTCACAACATGTGTATGGCAATAAATACCCACAAAGGGTGCAGCAGAGCAGTGTCAAATTTATTAGGAGGGCAAAACTGCCAATGTGCCTGCTAGGCTACTGCTGCATGTTCCCTGCACTGAAGACTATTTCCAACTCATTACGGACATTTTAAGAGCCTGATTCAGACAAATCACAACCCTGTGTAGCCCTAGGCCATGCTCAACACCTGTTGCCCTAGCTCTCCCTCAGACAGTGCTGAGAGAAGTGCAGCCAAAGAATGGAATTGAATTTAGTGCTTGAAGGGAGTGCTGGTACCCCTGCTCTGAACCATCTCTTTATAAAGGCCAGAAAATCCCTCCCAGACACTGCTGGACTGAGCCCAGTAACCTCAGTACGGGGCTCTCCAGACCCACACAGCCAGTTGCAGGCCAGCCTATGGTAAGGTTCAGCTTTGTTTTCCCCCTTAACAAGTACCAATGGGAAAAAATTGTAAAAATCTAGTTCTCAAGCAGCCTGAGCAAAGGGGTGTATCTCCTCTTTGCAGAGTACCCCAAAAATGGACAACCTGGATCAGGCTCTCTTTGCAGCCTGTCCTGTAGGGCTGTTAGCAAATTTGGGCATGGACATAGCCCCTAGCTGCCAAATCAGATGCCACATAGACCCACCCAGAGCAGCCCAGTACTGTATTATGGACATTTGGCTCAGACCAGTCTACAGCATCCTGCTTGGTCTAGACACTGCAAGCACAACATGTCACTTTTTCTACACTAATAAACCCATAAGGGCAGGGAAAGCTGCAGGAAAAATGAGAACTACCAGAGCAGAACAGCCCCTGAGTTTTTGTTTATTGCAGACTAATTAAAACAAAAAGTATATCATAACTCAACCCTTAATAATAGGTAACTGGATGTGTCATTACTTGACCATGCTATATTGCAGCAGATATATAAAGGTTAGAAGATTTTTCAAAGCAGTGCCTCACAGCTAAGGGTTTCCTGGCACTTTTATAACAAACTTAGCACCTGAAGGAATTTTACCTACTAAGGCTAAAGCAAGAGACTGCTGTGTCCAGTGCTATCAAACACACACTGTCCTTCAACCCAGGAGGGACAAATGGCATCACTGCACAGGACACTGTAAGACACCATTACGATTCAGAGGTGATACTTCCTCCAAAGTCCTTTTTCCTGTTGAATTATATAAAATGCACAGAGTTTACTCAGTCCCACCCAAAGTACAAACAAAAGTACAAACTAAATCTCAGTGCTTACAGAGGTAATAAAATACTGTGGTGTGAGTAATCTACCTGGTTACCAAAAGGACTTGGAACAAAAATAAAAGGAAATCTGGGGCGGGGGGGGGGGGGGGTGGGGGGGATGGCGAGGAAGGAAGTCCTAGGCCTAAATCCAATAAAGCCTGTAGGCTTCCAAGACCCCACAGAAATCACTGTTCATTAGGTATCTCCAGCTGAGGGTGCATTGCCCATGTCCAAAACTACGCAGCTGAACAACCCAAGATCCTCACGTTATTAATTTCATCCCCACTGTCAATCACTTTCCAATCCATCTGACTGATGTTTCCCACCCTGATCTTCAGTATCTCTTCTGTGGATTGAATTTTCAAGTGTCCAGCATTCATTGAACTCTCCCCATTAAAGCCATCATGGCCATCAAGAGGAGCCACACTGAATGCACTCGGGACTGACGGGCAGGAACCACCAAAGGCTGCAGCTGAGCAATGTGCCTTTTAGCACAGGCATAGCAGAAACATAGCTGGGGACAAGCCACTCTCTTCAGTGGCCTCATCTCTACTATATAATGCTGCTTCTGACCCAGAAAGCAGCCCTGCCAGCTGGGCAGATAAAAGCCCGAGGCTGTGGGCAACTGAATGACTCCAGTACTCAAAATGTGAACTTTTCTGGGTCTGTCCTGCGCAGTATGGACATATGCAAAGAGATCCCTGCAGATAACTTAGTGGTTTATTTTAGAAAGTAAATAAACCAAACACATACATAGGCTTGGCCTAGAACCAAATAAAGAACCCACAATGGTGCCTTGCAGACAAAAACTGCTCTGTTTGTGCCCTGCCCAGAGTCTCCTGTAGATTGAAACGCAGGCTTTGCTCTCTGAGCCATAATTAATGTTTCTGCAATATTGCCTCAGAGTTCGCCCAGGCTGTCTGATGAATCTGACTAATAGGAGAAGATGCTTTTAACCTGTGGGCTGTCAGACAGCTGGGTACCTCCTTGGTCACAAGTATTTGACTGTCAGATTGAAAGAAAGGCAGCAGATTCAGGGTTAAGCACTATTCCTGTCATGATTGCCCTGAACTTGCCCAGTTAAATTGCAACAGCATGGGTCTCCATAATTATCTAATTGTTGGTGTTGTGCCTTTATGTAATTTATGATGTAGCATTAAAACCTGACCTCTGGTTTGAGATGAAGTGCAGTACTGCTGACATCCAAGCTCAAATTAGTAGGTAAGTAAGCACCCAATTAACGATTATGCCACTGAGCTTTCATTTCAATCTGACCACACTGCTATACTAATCAGTTTTCTAAGCCTTTCACCTTCCCCATAACTAATAAGCATTTCTCCTGCTTTTTATGTCTGCAAAAGCCTTGTTATCCTCATAAAAAGCACTCCAAGATTGCTGCTTCCAGTAATTCCTGCATTAAGCCACTGGCCCAGTGGCATATTACCAGATCTCTAGCCACCTGAGCAGTAAAACCCAAGGATAAAGCACAGGCAAGTTGGAACTCTACAGCAGGGAAGAGCAGGGACAAGTTGTCTTAGACTCTCAATTTAGATGAGAATTTGGATCTCCAAGAAGTTTAAGGATGCAGGACAAAGGGGATTGAACATCAAACCATATTCTACAGCTGACTCAATTCTGTCGTATTACAAAATAGTGACAAGACCTGGAGCATCAAGGATCTGAAGCTTTAATCTGAAGATTCTTTAATTACCTTTCATTTGCCAGGAGCTCAGAGCATGGAGGGGCATTGCCTACAAGGACAGCTCAAGCTACCTGTTAGACATTGTATCACAGCTCACATCATTGATAAAAATACTCCTTCCCTTAAAAATCTGAGATGCAGAGCTGGAGATCTCTTTCCTTTGGAATGAGATTCCTAGTGTTGTATAGATATAAGAAGCAGCCAGCATCTACAATTCTGTATGACTGAGGCCACAAACTTAGAGAGGGGAATAAACTTCACTGCAATCCCCTTCTCTCTCAAACTGCAGTTTTCCAGAGCTCTTCTAATCTCTAGAATTCCTATCTTAAGACACTTGCAACTTTTTTTAAAAAAACATCTCTTCAAATCTGATCTCAGCAGTACAAGGGACAGCTTGGAAAAGTCCACAGCTGAACACTGCAAAGCTGTGATTAAAACATTGGAGTGTGCAGCAAAACAGAATTTCAAAACAAGTGCAAGGAACCAGCATGTTCTGAATGGAATCACCGGTAGTCTAAAGCACTAAGGCATAAACAGGTGCAGTAAGCAGTGTCAGGAGAAAGTAAAGCAAAGAACAAAAATGTAGTTACTGTTTTGCTTAAGATTTGAATATTCCATCAGGGATTCCAACATAAAAATTATCTTAAACACACACAGAGAAAAAAAAAAGGTAGAAAAATCTGGACATCATAGGAAGTGAGTTGTGTGAAATGGGTAGAAGAGCTGACAAGAGTCATACAGCTATAGAGACTAATTTCCTGTTCCACCATAGAGAGAGCCATGATCAGCTGGACTTAATATAGCCTTCTCCACAGCAGCTGGGTCAAATAGTGGCCTAAGCACTAGAAAATTGCCTGCCATGTGGATGAGTTTAATGCACAATAAGCTGTGTGGTAAATAAATATGTTTAACATGATCACAAACAGATAGCACACTCAAGAGTTTTATGACACATCTAGATAGATGCAGCCAGAGACTTGCTGCAAATTGGCTGATTCAGGACAACTCATTCATGTGACCCAGTTTTAGGGGCCCACAAGCAATTTTCTGCACGACACCAAAATGTTCTAATAAGAGCCATGCGTGTGACGAAAAAAATACCATCATCACTTCTCCAGACCCCACCTATATATGGCAATGCTTTCAAAAAAAGAAGCCCCAATTTAGAAGGCATCACTACAAACTCTCCTTGGCTGATCATGCCCCCAAAGTCATGCCATGGTTTCCAGCAGCTTTTAAAAGCTGCTGCCTCTCTCCAGGTCTCGCTCATGTACAACATGGTGCTGATCTCCAACCTGTTTTCTGTTAGCAGCCCTACACACCAGCTTACACCATCGCCTATGTGTTTTTGCAGTGGCACTAATGAGCACCTCGGTGGATTAGGGACAGGGCTGCCCACTCATCTCTTACAAATTACCACAAATTCAAGGAAGAAAAACTATTAAGGAATCTATAAGGACTTAAGCCTGGGTTTTATAGCCACCCTTGCCCCAGCTGAGTCAACAAGAAAGCACTCTACCTGACTAATTGGGAGTCACTCTGCCTTCTGACATCCGTGCCTTCAGCTCTTATTTTGAGCTACTCAGAGGAGACTTGGGAATGTTTTAAATTATTGATGAAGATAGGAAACCTATCTCTGAAATGCCTTTGGCAAACTCTTAATATTCTGGGATTTGGCACTGCAACAATGCCTCTGCCTCACTCGTGCTGTTGATGTCTCTCACCCATTTACCCACACTATAAAATTACAGTTTCTGATTAAGTCCATACACATGGAGAGGCAAATGCAAAGTGCATTGTTTACAGCTCTGAAAGCTTCCAGGTAATTCATCTCTGGCGCCAGAGACTGCAAACCCCTTCCATTTGCAGAGTTTTCATTGATGACAGGAGTCCTCAGAGAAGCCATCTCAAAGCAGTCAGTTGTCATAAAGATATTGGATAATTATCTTAATTATTTATAATAGCACCAGTAAGCAAGCCAGCACTGAATGCACAGGTCCTGCCCTGGACAGCTCATGTTTTAATCAGTTGTGAACACAGCATGTGAGACGCAAAGCAGGGATGACACACAGGCTGCCAGGTGAGTTTATTAATGTTGTAGAAAAAGGTTCATCAGCAAAGGAGTATTCATGTTTTCAGACCCTTTGACATAAGAGTGTTAAACCTGACCAAGCATCACATGGCAGAGATTTTTTTCCCCCTATGTATTTAAAGGCAATACATTAAAACACAACAAAGCCCTACAGAAATCTTCTCATTAGATTCTTACAGCCCACATGGTTTCAGATTAACTGCTTTGGCTCAGGCTGTTCTAACTATCTTCAAAGTCAGCAGAGCTGAGTGAAATCTTTGGGTTTAGAGAGTTTGGGACCAGCCTGTCATATCCAGAAATGACAGGACACTCTGCTCAATTTCAGCTTTGGTGGCTCAAGAGATTATTGCTCACAAATAACACTAAGGTTGATACAAAGGAATGAATTACACCATCCTCTCACAAAAACAAACAAAAAACACCAGCTACATTTGTCTGTATCAGAAAGGTAAGAGAGCAGCTTATAACTGCTAATGGACAATGTTTCACCACCACCTTTGAGGAAAGGAAAAGAAAAATCCCAAGGGAAGAGAATGAACCTCTCTGCAGTCAGATGGCAGCTTGGGGGTTGCCAGGAATTAGATCAACCCCTCTTGAGCTTGCGAGCTGCTCCCCTGTTGTCAGACACTGGTTTGCCATTCAATCAAGTTCCTTCAGGGGTAACACTGAAATATAAGTCTCCCAAAAATCTCTCTAAAGATGTAGTCAGTGATGTGTAGATGGACACACATATATTATAAACAAACACACAGTCTGGCCTTTCTTCATAAAAACACTTCTACCTGGATAAGGGCACCTGATCATATTGAGAGCAGTGACAGAGGTTGAATTTCTGTTTAACCTATGGATTTTGCAAATGCTGACTGCCAAAATGTGTTTTCTCAGCTGGCTGGTGTGCCGGTCATTCGTTAATCAACCATCTTTTATTATCCAATAGTGTACATTAAGCAAAAAAAATGGATTTGGACCAGGGATCCCATTCTTCTTTTTCTTGTCTTATCTAATTTTCTGTTCTCAGAAGAAGTTTATATTTTTCCATTTAAAAGCAACAGAAATACACAAAAGGGTCTGTCTGCACTGACAGATCTAGCTTTCTTTTCTTCCTCACCAGCTGGGCTATTATTAGAACTGGCAGAATAATTCATAGTGAACAATCTGACACCTCTTTTCCCATACCTATATCACAAGTTGCCCACATTTATTTGTTACTCCAAATTATTAACCACAGACTTTCTGCCAATACCTCCCAAAGGGGCATTACTGACAAAATACATTCTTTGTCCCCCCCACCAGGAAATCCTTTCATTAAAGTTAGAGTGGGAAGCACTAATTACCCCTTATCTAAATGTAATAACTCATCATCTACAATCATTCCTCAGAGATAGATGTTACTGTGATGACCCAAACTACTGCAGAGTTTGAATTTAGCATTGAATGTGGGTGAAAACTCACTGAGAACATAAGAAAGAACAGTTCTAGATTTCTGAGTCTTAGCCTTGCAGAAGAAATTTCTGATGGATTGTAGTCTTTCCAGAACTACTTGTGTCCATAAGAGAATATTTGTGTCCTGCTTAAAAGACTTGGGAGTCATCAGAGTCTTAAGCTACTGGGTGTGATCATTGCAGTCTGTAGGCTATGTTTTTAAGATTAAGTGAGATTTAAGGAGCAAATAAACCTCAATTTGGTGCCCAAAAGAAGGGTGAATTTGTTGCTATGGTAGTACATTCCCTTTTGTGGCAGTTAGTTTACATTTGTAACAGTTTGAGTCTAATACAGCTCTGGGGGCATGTTTCTGCTAAGCCTCTAGGCAAATCAGTACATGACTAGAGAAACGGGCAGCCCATGGACACATCCATTGAGCCTCCAACCTCGTGTCTCCTCAGCAGAAGGATGAACAAACATTTCTCATTTGCCTAAAGGATAGGGCTCATTCCAAGACCATGTTGATGGTACATACAAAAAAGAACCAGCCAAGAAAATCTCTGCCTAGAGCGGGAACATTGTCCTTTACAGCTTTGGACAGTAATGTACATTGAAACAACTTACAAAATACCCCAGCAGGCTTGTAAACTAAAGACAGACACCAGCAAATGGAAAGGAACTGTTGGGTACAAACTCAAGTCAGTGTACAGCATGTGGGTACAACTACAATAACCAGGGGACCAGTCTAGAGACATGGAAACTAGAAGAGCTCACATAATCCACTAACTGTTGCCTTGCCCTGACTATATGAAGACTTTCAGCTATTTCAAGTTCAACAGGTGAGTTTAAACAACCTGCTGAACATAAAATGTAAGGCTAAAAACCAGAAGTAAGCTAAACATATTGGCATTCTGGCACCTTATGCTGAATAATTTATACACAAGGTACTGCAGAAACGGAACATATGGTTTTGGTCCACAGTGACTTTGTAAGCAGAACATTCAGAACCAACCTCAAATGTACACGTCCAGCAAAACCTTCTTGTGCGGAGTGTAAAGAGTGCAGTCTACCTCCACCATTTTCCATAGTGATTTATATTCCCTTATGGATTTTGCTCTGAAACAAAACAGGAACGTTTACGAGATCTCATCTAACAGAAAACTTTGGGTGCTACCCCTCTTTCAACACAACTGGGCTTACTTCATTTTGACACACTAACAGCAGATGCAACTTTGATGGATTAACAACCTCTTGGGATAAAGTCCTCCCTTCCAAAAGTGAGCACCAGTTGAGGTCCAAATTGTCTACAGAGGAGTTGTCACACTACAGTCATCAACACATCAATTCTCTCCTTGGTTGTTCTGAATATGGTCTCCTACTGGGCACCATATGCATGTCTGATAGCTGCCATTAAAAATCATCATTGCACACACCAGTCTCTGAAATACACTTGGTGGAAAATAAACTCAGAATCCCAGCACGGTAACTGCTGGCAGATGAAGACTTTTAGTATTATACTCATCCAAAGTACACAGCTACTTTACTCTTGGCTAATGCTGCATCCTTTCCAAGACACCTAAACCTATGTGCAGAATGACAGCATTGCTGCACTTACATCTTTAATCACAGCAGTGGTTAAAACCCAAAAGTAAGCTAAACATATTGGCATTTTGGCACCTTATGCTGAATAATTCGTACGTAAAGTGCTGCAGAAAAGAAACATATGGTCATGGTGCATAGTGCCTTGGCTGTCAAATAGTTAAAAATTAGCCTGGTATGTATACATTCAATCGTAGCCCAGCTGTACGGTGTCACAAAGACTGCCTGTACCTGCACATACTTACTCACTGCACTGTATGTATTTACAGCAAAGATTCAAACCCATGTAGCAAACACATTGTTCAAGTCATTCAAGCACCTTGAACACCTCTTTGCAGTGGAGGTAGATGCTAACCCATGCTTGTGAGCACTATGTGAAACAAGATCTGAATCTGCTCTTCCTCTGCAAACACACAGCAACAAGGAGGTCAAAATGTACTACCTCTTTATAACATCCATTCTAACATGTATTGCTTTACATTTATATACAAGACCTTGAATCTTGTCTCATCCCATCACTGAGATCAGAATCAGGTCCAGCATCTCTGGAAACACACCCAGACACATGCAGGCACAGAAGACACCTTTTGGCATATCTATGAAGAATAGGCCTTCCAAAAAAACATCCAGAATACAGATGAGCCCTCAAATTAGTAGAGAAAGCATGACGACTTCAGCAGTGGTGGCTGATGAAGAGACACGCACATACACACCTCTGCCACCAATCGTGCTGCTAGGGCATTCATCAAATTAAGTACCAAGAGGAACAACACCTCTGATATCTCTTCATTTGGGGCTCCAGTAAATGAGGCACTAGATTAGGCCTGACAGAGGCCTAATGCAGCTTGAGCTTTTCCTGGTGTAATTAATTGGAACTTCGCCAGCTTGACAAATTGGAATGATGAATCTATCTTGTATGAATAGAAAAAAATGCATAATCAGTCAAAGATTTAGTTAAGACAGCTTCTCTCTGACTCCCTGCCAAAGCTAAATCCATTAAAGCGAGGAGACATCACTTTAAGAAAAGGCACTGCTCTCCCTACCTTCAATTTATAACTTTTTGTTCTTGAATTTAATGGAGCAGTCAACCTGGACAGATTTGACTTTGGAGGGATGAGGAAGGAGGAGGTGGAAAAGGTTGGTTTATTTTTAGCATTCTAATCTTCCCTGTGCCTGGGTAGCCTGGGAAAGCAAATAGTCACTTTGGTTTGAACGTGTATTCCTGGGTTTGGGGTTTAAATCTTTAGGGCTGAAGGAGGGAATCTAATAAGACTACCCCATATACTTTGCCACCAAGATGATTCTGAGATAAAACTTGCTTGTCAAGTTTTTCCCCTACTAACTTGTTTAATTGCTGGTAACATTTAGGCTTCAGAGGATGTGATAGATTGACTGCTCTGCCAGAACTGATGTTTTCTCTCTAATTACCACCTAGCTGTAAAGGCCTTTTCCTGACAAATTTAATGGAGTGGCAGAGGGAAAACAGGTTTGCTTACTTTGAAAATATATTTTTATCATTCAGTAGTTATTTTCCATATATTTAATTTAAACCATGTGCTTCTCTCCTCCCTCCACCACGCCCATTGAGCTATAAGACTCAATATGAGTCTTATATGAAGAATCAATTAAGTAGCTAATATCCCCATTTTTACTGAATGTTTAGAGAAAATTTACACTTCCTCTTTGAGGCTGTGGGTTGCAAAATAAGTTACTTACATGCTACAGAAAAAATGAGAGTTGACAATGATGGGTTTCATTTCAAACAATCCAGAATTCCTCCTTGGCTCGCACACACAAAAGCACCAGGCAAATGGTTAGCTGACATCATGCAAATGACTGACTATAGATTTATTTGACAGAGTGGAGCAGACAGCCCTGTATTGCACTCACTTGTACCCCACACAACCCCACTGGAGCCAGGAGGATTTTGCTGGCAGAAACGAGAGCAGAATTAAGCCCAAACACTGTGGTTCATGCATTGAGCCATTCGTGTTTGGCCCCTGGCCAACCTGACAGCCACATTTAAGTAAGCCACCTGCTGAGTAGGGAGTTTAAAGAGCTAAGTGCTCAGGAGAGCTTTAGCTTAAAAGTATATTGAACTTACGCAATAAGGCGTGAAGTGAAAGGATTTCAGTGATAAGGACTACTGGAGGCTATATTCTGGGGTCCTGACCTCTTGTTCTAGGTCAGATACAGAATAGTTTTTGGGATCCTCTCCTTCCTTGCCTATGCTACCTAAAATATACCAGGCAGAAGCTCTGTCCAGAGAACATTTCATATGCATCCCAGAAAGTGAATTCTACACAGCAGACACTCAAATTTCTTTTGACTACCTCTACTAATGCTCTAGAACAGGGATGCTTATGCAGAACATATTTGTTTAGATATTGCTGTGATTTTATTACCCAGAGCTGCACCAGCTGCATTAGAGGCAAAAAGCCTTTTCCAGGAGAGCCGTGAGATCTCTCTCTTCCCATGGACTACCTTTATCACTAGGCAGTCTAAGTAACCTCACAAGCCCTTTCATTTTAGTTCTTACCCTCCTATTTAGGTATACTACATGACAAGCAAAGAATTTCAGTGACAAAGGACTTGAACCTTTACACATTAGAGTGTAATATGTACCTCTATTGTTGGCATTTAAGGGTTAATGATTTGCCAATTAAAAAGATGCAGCCAAAAGGTCCAAGAAACATTACAGAAACCTAGTTGTCACAACAGTTCACACTCTCCAAAGTGGTTCTGCAAACACTGTCCAGGAGTGATTTGAACATCAGGTCATTTGTATCTGACCCCATCTCAGCCCCTGCTCTGACGGTGGGAATGATGTGCCCGCTGCTCACCATATTGTGCTGTTTGCCAGCTGTGATTTGCCCTTTGCTTACCAGGCAGAACAACTGACATCAGCAGAGGGCTGCTGCACCGTAACACAGGCTGTGGTTGTGTTACCTTGCAAAGGACCACAGGAGGCTCTGAAGACTATAGGAGTAACCTGCGAGTTATTCGTACATACACACAAACCCCCACCCCTGCACAGCATCTTCCTGAAAACCCTCATGCACTGCCAGCATCTGCCTTTGCTGCTTCTTGGTGCAATCAGAGAAATGGACTAAAACATACAATCTGCAAAGCAGAGGTCTGAATTTGAAATGCCTCAGAGTTTTTTGCTTTAAAGGATATTTCAGAAATGCAGGCATTTCAGTTCAAGTTTTGAGTTATTTTTTTTTCTTTTTAGGGCCCTAGCCTCACAGCCCTAACCTGATCCTTCATGCACATGCACATACCTGCCCCTTATACAGAAGGTTTCTTTTTTTTTTTTTTTTAAACTATCCTTTCCTCACAAGGATGATCAATTGCCTCTGTCTCTTCCCAGTCATGTCTCTATTACAGAAGATCCTGTTCCAATAAATGATTAGTACGTGCAGAATGCATTAAAATGAATTATAATAGCAATCTGATCCCCAGTGTCTTGGCAGAACCTTTCCATCAGAGGTGACAGCTGGTTCCCTTGGGCTTCGCTCTGGAGAGGGAGTGCCAGACCTCAAAACTCAATCCAATAACTTTGCCTGAACCCAACCAAGTACACAGAGCGTGCAGTTCTGCCATTGTCTCCAAACTAGGAAAGCCATACCTCAAAGGCTACTCAACAAGCTGGCATACACAACCCATCTTGAATAAATGTAAATGCATTTTTCCGTATACTGTGTGATTACAGCCTCTCTCTGCCTATGGTGCCATGTTTTATTACAGGCCACCAAAAATAATTAGCTGGTGACCCAGCAAACTGATATATAAAATCCTTTTAATCACCAATATGGCTTTCAGTTATATAGTGTAAACTTATTAACCTTTTTACTGCTGAGATTTGATTTATGGAATTCCAGCTGCATTAACATTACAGGAGGAGATGGGAAGCATCTGTGTGGCATGTTGGGATTAACAACTGACAGCTAGCTTTGCCATCCTACAGTCTCACAGAGCAAAGGCAGCATCCTGCAAGTCCCCAGGGGCTCATTTCTATCAGAGCTGTGTGAAAAGTTTGGTGTGTGGTGTAAGGCTGTGTAATTCCTGTCACTTGGTGTACAAACCAGAGAACACACAGGGCGGTTATGGCTTTCAGAAGGAGCAAGGGTTGTATGAGCACTTGCTGCATTAATAAACAATGAGGGCAAAGACAGGGCTGCATTTGGACCTCTCCTTACTCACATGGCCAGAAATGTTCAGATATTTAATGGAGACACTTTGGGGGATTCTGCTGCATGGGAATCCTTAGCAGCAGCTTTATTCAAACAAAGGTTGAATACAAAGAGAAGTGTTATTTGTGACGGGGTGCTTGTAGAAAATTTCAGATATGTCCTTCTTTCATTTTAACTGGACAAATAGTTCCCTTTTTTAGTTTCCCCTCCCCTGGGAATCAGAAGGTTTGCATGACCATATAGATCATTATAAGAGATTTGTTTACTTTTTCCTTGCACAGGAAGAGCATTTAGTGCTTTATAGAAAGTCTCAGACATACCTGGTCACCTTCCCACGGGGCTAATGCACAGAGCAGTAGCAGAGACAAAAAGGCCACGGTAAAGCCTTGTTAATTAAAACACCAAATTACTAATCTGAGCTAGATGATGCACCAAAATCCAACAAAAGCTACAGGAACCTCAAAGGTAAATACTACCACATGAGACCTGATTGAGTCAGACAAGGATGGAAAGATCTGTATTTCTAGCACACACACATCATCTCATTCAAGCTTCCAGAATGTACACAGAAATTACTTTTGCCATAACTTCCATTCACAGTTCCCTTCCTATTTCTTGATGGCTCATTATTTGTTGTTTAATGTCAGTAAAATAGCAGTGTTCTTTAAGATCATTTCTTCTGTGACCACCTAAATTACCTCTTTAGCAGTCTCAAAAGGACTAAAATAATTAATAGGTTCGGGTCAAATTTTGCAACTAAATATCAGTTTTCAATTTTTAAATCTCACCCTTCTTCAGTCTTAAAAGCCATTTTACAGTTAACCTATTTTTTCAGGAATTTTTAATGTATAAGCATCCCTAAATAACCAACATTCCCCACAGACTGAACCAAACCCTCACCATTCACTTAGGTTTTTGTTCTTCAAACTTGAAAAGCTTTGAAAACTGCAGTGAAAAGCAGCTACCTGGTAGGTGCTTCGATAACCTGTGCAAAAGTCCTCATCTTTACAGAAAGGAAATGCCAATATTTGCCATCATCTTTCTCAGGATTAAATGTTATTGAGTGAGACTCCATTTCCCATACCAGTATTGCCTTGCCTGCAAAATGGGCAGGCCAGTTCCCTTTGTGCAGTCCTCAGGTCAGTTTCCTTTGCAGATACACATTTATAATGGTTCACTGCAATCCACACACTTGGCAAACACCTCCAAATCATGACTGCCTGGGTCATACCTGGGCATCCAACAGATGTATCCCAGTGTCAGCTTTGGCACGTCCTTCTCCATGAGCCATATAGCACAACACAGCAGCATGGATTACTGCCATCCAACTCAGCCCAGCTCCTCCAAGCACCCATCACAGAGACAGCAAGACTTTGAACTGCATTCTGTGAAAGAAGGAGAATAAAAATCAATGGCATTACATAATCCAGTCAGTGCTTTTCTTTGCTCACAAATCTCCATTTGTTCAGCAGGGAAAATGATTAACCGTCTTGAAATAATACAGTAAAGGCGGTCAATGATCATTATAATGTAAAGACTAATAGAGGTGGTGGGATGAAGCTGGTATATTCTGTTCTGCCAGAGCCCATTTATGATTTTTAATAAAAACAGTAACACTTTACAATAAATGGACATCATTTAATGCTCAATTACTATGAAATTCCTTTGGAAATACATATGAAAGGCAGCAGCTCTGTATTTATACCAGGAAGTGTTCCTTGAGATTGATGTTATCGTGGTGAATACTAAGGGAATGTCAAGGCCAACATTAGAGCATTCAATATTCTTGCCCTTTGGGTCAGGTGTCCTTTCTTCCCCCCACCTGACATTTGAGACAAGTCTTTACCTACATGGAGAGCAGCCACATGAATTATGTAGGTGCTGCATTTTTTATAAAAAAAGGAATTTGCCACCCAGGCTGGCAAGGCCTTTAGCAACTCATATCATTCAACTTGATCAACTGAGACATTTCTGAATAACAATTCTAAAAGGTACATCTCCTAAACAAGCAGTTTTCTCTTGAAGAACAAGAGGTTTCTAACCCCCTACATTTATAAAACAAGTTTTATTTCACATAAAGCATAAAACCTTTAGAGCAGAACTAACCTCAACTTACTGGAGATTTGCCTTAGTGAAAGAAAAAAACAAACAAACAAACAAGAACAAGCCATCCAAACTACCATAAACCTCCTTCCTCTACTTGCAGAAACTCTTATACTGTGATCTTATACTATGCAGCAGTCAGCTCCTGCATCTATGCTTCCGGCCACAGCTGTTAGTGCTGTGACTCACCACTGCTCTTTCCTGGCAGATTGTGGGAGAACTTGTTTGTCTCAGAGGTATTTGTGAGGGAAAGCAAGGGTATGTGATCAGTGAAGCAGCAAATTAAACCCTAATAGGGTATGGCTGGAGCTTGCTGAAGAAGCCTTAAACAAGAGGCTCCCACATTTTGTTTCACTACAACCACTGTTAGTAGCAGAGGCAATGAAAATGGCTGAACTTGGGTTGGGTAATGGAGTCCGGGAAAGTGAATCCCAGGCCATCCTTTCTCCTTAGATCTTAGGAGGGCTCTTATTGGGAGGTACAGTCCCTAACCAACTTTGTACACAAAATCTGTCACCCAAGTGTGGTAGCTAACTGGCTTCTGTAGGCGGAAGGTGCTGCCATTTGGGGGGGCTGCCCCACTTGCTTTCCAGCAAAGACCAACAAGATTAGAGAAGGTTTGAAAAATGGCAGGTATTGCAGACAGGTCATGGGAGTCTTCAACACTGCTAGGATGAAAAGGCAAATTTACAGGAATACCTCATTTCCCAGCCAATAAATGCTATCAATAGCTGCTGAGCAGTGTACAAAGAAGAAACAGCAGTTGGAGGAAGGGGGGTATCCTGAGTGCTCCTCTAGAAGAAACATTATTTAATCTTAAGTCATATTTTGCATCCTCTGCTGGAACGCTATTTATCCCAGACCTCCAGGCAGCTTAGACACCTGGCATAACAGCCCATTAATTACTCCAGCATAGGAAATAAATTTTAATATCTTTCTCTTTGATGCTCATTACTAAACACTTCACTTGTTCATAAATACACATCCATGATTCATCCTTCTTCCTTTTAGATATAACAGGCTTTATTTCACAGTTCGACTTTAATCAACACCTTCCTCAGCTCTGAGTGTCATGCAATAACATTTATACTCTCATCTGGGGTCACCAGTTCATTTAGGAACTCAGGCGAAGGTGTTTGCATTATGCTGCACTTGTGTCCACATCCTGTTAAAGGTAATTACAACACAAAGTCTTGTCCACTGTTTCAGTATCTGAAGATGAAAGGTGGTATGGGGTGTAATGGTAGCAGGTCAGCACTTTCAATAAGCATCCATCTGTGAACAAGTCCCTTAAAACACTGCAGCAGTGTGAAAGGAAACTGCATCCTAATTGGGTAGAGTGAAAAGCCACAGGGCGTATAAATACAATGTGTAGGTGATCTGTCTTGCCAAAAGAGAGGAGGTTCGTTATATGAAGGACACATTATCCTTTTCCCTTCCTATGATTCAGCATGGTAAGTAGTCATTCCTAATTGGCTTACAGCTTAGTATGAAAAATTAGGATGCCACACAATGTGATGACACAGCTGGATTCCTAAGGGAAGCCAAAGAGTGATCCGAGAGCAGAAGAGGTACAAGAGCAGATGTGGGTCTGAAAAAAAATAGTTGTAGCTTAGAGAGTAGAACATCATCCTTCATCCTTCTCCTCCCGTGTATAGCATGCTGTGTACAGCACACCATTCTCCTGCTAGAAAGGCAAGAGACCTGTCATTTCAGAGCTCCTAAATAAAACCTTGGGGGAAAACATGATTGCTGGGAGTACTGAAACAGGAAGAGGCAAGCAGGCTGAATAAATCTGGGCAATAGCTGCCTCATCATGAAAAATACACTGTACATATTCCAGGTCTCTTTGTGCACTGGATGATGATTTCCTCAAATTCATTCTCGACTGGAAAGTATTTGCCAAACTGCCCAGTCAAAGAGTCTGTGGGTCACTCACAGAAGTTCAGCATCTGAGAGACAAGTGGACACCCAGGTCATAAGCTGGGAGCTTGTTTCCTGGTCCTGGCCTTCATTCAGGAAGGTAATTAAACAGCTGCCCACCTGAAGTCAATAGGGCTATTCATATGCACTTAAGTGCTGCTGACGCCAGGCTGCAGGGAATAGGCTTCTCAAGGGGAGATTTTTGCTGCAAATACTAGTGCTAATTCAAAATACACTTTCTACAAAGTCCTTCTCCTGCAGTCAGCTGAAATTAGCTATATCCACTGTTGTGCTTGCCAGGAAACTTGATAGAATATTGCCCAAAGTGAACATAAAGGAGAAATAAACACAGCAGAAATTAATAACAGGAGTTCAGACCAGTAGGTTGCAGAGGATGTGTTATAAATTTCATCCAGCTGTAATGCAAATTCTGCCAAATGATTAGGAACATCTCCCTTTTTTATATCACTGTTTCACTACCTATTAATAGCAACCAGTTACTGATGCAGTACTAAACTATTAATGACATGATCATAAACCTGAACTTGGCAGCACAACGGAAGGCAACTTTTCAGTCACATGTGAACAAAATCAGTTTTCAGAAACCAATTTGTTACTGCAAGGCCATGTGAGCAGAAGTAATTGCATGGCTATTTCAGGCACAAGAATTGTTAGTCTTCCTCAGAAAACCAACAGCCCCATTGAGGTGTACTGTATGGGTGCCCAGATATTCATGCAAGGCTGAGAGAATCTCAAACCAGGCAGAAACAAAGTCCATGCAATTAATTAGTAAGGTTTCATCTGCAATTTCATTTGCAGCTGGTATGATTGACTTTTATATGTACATTAGACAATAGCCTCAAGCCCCTGGGGACTGATTGTTTCAGCAGGATTTAGTTCTTTTTTCTGGACTGAGTTGGAATATACTCACCAAACAAGGCAAGAAATCCAAAGCAAAACCCAGAACTTTAACCCCTGCCTGGTATAAGAGAAACTGAATTTATCAACTTCGTATTGTATCATCTGTGACCACAACAGGAATTTGGGGATATTAAGAAGACTTAAAAGTCAGAAACTTCTCTAGCCCCTTTTATGTAATTTCCAGGCTACCCAAGCCACCCTACTCAGAACAACCAGGGACAGCTGCCAGCCAAACAAGGCAACCTTTGGAAGGTTCAATTGGATCTATAGAAGAGAAGCAGGTCTTGAAGTCTCCTTGCTTCTCACTTCATCTATGCTCCAGTAGAAGTGGGCTGGTCCATTTTATTACTCACATTTGTATCTTTCTATGAAGATGGGGCCATATCTCTAAACTCCTTTCAAACACCTTTAATTGAAGCTACAAATTCAGGTGAGTGAGTAAGGACAGACACAGAAAGATTCTGTGTATTCTGCACAATTCCCAGAGGCAGATAGCAGCCCAGGATGAGCTGGAATACTAAAATAACATTTTATTTCTACATTTGCCACAGCAAATGGCTCACACTCATGGATAGCATCACTTTCTCTCTGCTCCCTATCAGTATCCAAAAGGAAACTCATAGAGAGATGACATTTTATAGAGGTTTATCAATACAAAACCAAGGTCTTCACTTTAAAGATCTTTCACTGCTTCTTTCTCTGAGTCACTGGTGCACAAATAAGCTCACTTTGGTCATGACTATGTTCTGAGTTTAGAAGTGCAGAGAATGGCATGAAACTAATTACATCAGAAAAAAAAGAAGAGTCCTTTTATTCTGTTTGCTTTTCTTGTTGTTTTTGTTATGTTTTTATTATTATTATTGCAGTCACATAAAGGAGGATCCAAAATACCACTGTGATATCACTTAACATTGTTAGCACCTGGGAGGCAGGTCCAATCACTGCCACAAGGTCTTGATTATTTGCTGACCAGAGCTGCTGCAGTCACTTGCAGCAATGATAATCTTTCTTCATTATATCTGCAAGCAGATGCCATTGAGGTGTAACTGACAATCATCCCTTTCAGAGTAAAGTGATCATAGAGCTTCCATTGAGCTCACATCTCCTGGCTTCTTGTTTATTAATGACTTAAAATTGTGGTGTTGTTTCTGCTCAGGTGGGAGATATCAAACATTTACTTGATTGACACCTGCCATTAGGGAAGTTTCTCATGCAACTCAAGTGGTAAGTAATGCAGTCTTACTGCAAATCCAAACAGAGAAATGGTTTTGGTTTACAAATCACCACAGAAGGATAAAAGCTACCTGTGTTTCGAAAGACACAGCAAGACGCTGGAACTACATCCAGCAGCACAGTCTATGGACAGTTCACCTCTTAGATCTCTCTTCTATCTCTTTTTTCTGTGACAAAAACCAACTGAGGACAATGAGGAGAAAGGTAAAATCCTCTCAGACTGTCTCCCATATGAGGCACAAAGTGTGTGACTCTAGATGGGTCTGCAGAGACTACAGGACCTGCAGAGGTGCCATGATAAAACTTCATATTCAAAGTGTACAGAACAGTTCCCACAACATCTCCTACATCTAAAGCCTGCCCTAAAAATACAAAAGAAAGCCCCCAAAAAAATCATCCCTTGGAAGAAGACTAGTCAAACATAACTCGCTCCTTTTTTCTTTTTCTCTCTTACCATGTTTGCAGATGATTGTTTCATCTCATTCTTCTGTTTCCAAAAAAGACCTTTCTAAATCCTGAGGCAATATTCAGAGCAAGCAGATTTTTCTTGAGTGTTCAAGGCTGATCAACTAAAAAAAAAGAAAAAGAAAAAAGAAGGTTACAGTATGTTTTAAACCAAACATCCCATAGTATAAAATCCCAGAGGTTATTCTAAGAATAAGAAAATATTTTCTGTTAGCAAGTAATTGCAAAGAAATGATAAAAGGGATTCACCACAACCCTCTTTCTCATGTGTCCTGTGAGATTTTCTTCATTGTTCTCTCTGTTTAAAAGGTTTAAAATGCAAGAACAAGGCTGCTGAAGTCCTGGACATATGAGTTCTGTTCTGTTGTTGGAAACAAAGTACTGTGGATGACACAAAATTCTTCCCAGCTGTTTTGCCTGCCCATATTTTTTTTCCTTTTTCCCTTACAAAAACTATGAATTCTCTCTGGGCACAGACTTTCTCCTAGCATGTGATGCACCACAGGGTACCACCATCTTATCTGAGGCTGTTTGGGCCCAGCTGCAATGTAAACAGTCTTCACTACTGGGACTCCCTCACAGGGTTTAGAGCTTCTCTTCCCAAATTTCCAGTGAAGTACAACCAATCCCTTAAGGTGAGTGTTCCCTAAGGCTTCAGGAATCAGAGCTGACATAACGTGCAATTTGCTTCTCCCTTTACCAAGTCTGGCTAAATAAACTCATCTTCTGTACAGTAGGACACACTTCACTCTCCTGTCCTTCATTTTCTTCTCTCTCTTGATTCCAAAAGGAGACCACATAGACTAACCATCACAACCAATTTGATTTCCAATTTTCTGAGTAGCTTTGCAATCACACTCCATTTGTCTCCTGAATGCAGTATCGGATTTGCAGCCTTGGTGTGAATGACTTCTGGAATTATCTTCCTTGGAAGACACCAAAGCAATTCAAAAGCAAGTAAGCAGAATGCAGAAATACCCCTGAATAGGATTATGTCAGGTTTCTAAATCTTAATCCTGTTACTTCAGCAGCCATCCATTTCTCTTTTCCTGCTTTCCTTCTGGCTAATATTTTCCTACACAGAACTCAGTTCAGCATCACCACAACAGTCAAATATGTTCTGTAAAGTTACAGGACTGCATGAGCATTTAGAGCTTAGCAAGTTGTATTGTAGCACCAAAATAAGTTCTTGACAACTACTGACCCCAACAGCTGATGTGATCAAACACATCCCCCCATGAAAGAAAGAATAAGACTGGAATCAGTTTTAGCATTTTAAGGCAAATAAATCCTAATCCTTTGCCTTCTGTGGTATTCTTCTAATTGCTGTTTCCTTACACATTCAATCATCTACAATGTGGTTCCATTGCTTGAATGTCACTTGGAATCAAGCCAGCATGGTGGATACAACCTCTGTGAACCTTTTAGTCCAGCTGTGAACTTCGGGATTAATCCTTGAGGGTGCCCTTGTCTATCAAGCTTTAATGTATATTAAATTTTCTACAAGGAGAGTGAAAATGGTCAAAGCAAGATAGTGCAAGATTCTGTGTTTCATAAATTAATAAGCATCACCAACTGCATTGCTTGACCCTTTAAACCCTGTGAAATTAATATAAGTAGACAACCAAAGTGCACTTGGCCCCTGAAGAGCCTTGGAAGTTCACTTAAGCAATCCAAGTTTCCTTAAACTTTTATAAGCCAGCTTTTAAAGCAAGTCCTTTGTACTTATTACTGGTGACAGTGAGCATTACAACAGCCAATGAACCTTTGCTGACTTCCGACCCCAATATGGTAGAGCACAGTTATCAAGGGAAATATCAGAATCAAAGCTTGTATATTACATTGAGGTCCTGACTCTTGAAAGAGTCCCCCATGGACTCTTCAGAGTACATCAGTGAAATAAACAGCTAATGTTCTCAGACATCTACTTATGCTGTACAGATATTATTGTTTACATAAGTGCATTTGGCATGGAACACCCTCGTTTCCCCAGTAAAACATGAAGCCTGGTAGGATTCCCTTGCAAGAAGACAAAATGCAAAGATCTTTTCTTTAGCCTGGAAAACCCTCCACTTGGCAGTGATGAATCAAGCAACGCTAAGTCTTCATCTTAACTGATTAATGGATTTAAATTATTAAATGGCATTAGGTAGGCATGGTGAGGAACGCACGGGCACCTCCCAGCCCTCTGCGGGGTGAGACTGCCCTGAACAACGAGGGAAATGTGTACCCACACCTACTGCGTTCTGCCATTAATCTTGCAGTGCCTTGTAATACTTTAGTTAGCATCCTGTAGCAATAAGATATCTCACCCTTGCCAGTTGATTATATTTTTCATAATGTAAAAGGTTCTTGCTGAATTATTCAGTTGTTTTTCCCACTGCTAAAAAAAAAAAAAAACAAGTGACAGAAAACCCAAGGCAAGGAATCAAGGAATAAACAGGCTGACTGGCAGTGGTGCCCAGGATTAGTATTTATTATTGGACTGTCAAACCCAATTAATGATGAAGTTTAAGCTAAACTTTTCAAAAGGGCAAGCAGAATTTCATTAAAAAAATGATGAGAAATCACAAGATCATCTGCCAAAGGCATCAAACTCCTATTGTGGCTATACCGCCCCCCAGCAGTGAAGCTGGGGGGGCAGGTGTTATCTCTTCTCTCCACCTCTTTTGAACATTTGGGTGAAGCTTTGGGGATATTTTATGACACTGGCTTCCATGTGTTCATCTCATTTTTCATTTGATCTGGACACTGAATGAGATAGTATCACAGCATGGAGAGATTAAATAGATAAGCATACATAGACATTTTATACATAGACAATACACAATCATACACAATAATAGAATCCAAACAGAAACCACAACTCAACTATTAGGAAATAATTGATGACATTTTTTACCAGAAACACAGACAACAAGAAGCAGCTGAAAAAAATTAGGCACTTTCAAGGAATGTAGCTCACAGCTTCCACACAAAGTGAATGTTAACAGGGACAGGCTGGTGACAGGGTTGTAGTCCCTGCCAGGCAAATGTCTAAGAATAGTGAAGTTCATTTAGAAACTCCTTGATTGTTAAATATAAATCAGACCATAAGTGAACCTTGAAATACTTTGGGCCTATTCTGACACATGTTGCTCCAAGTCTGATTTCTTGTGAGTGTAACCAGTGACGATTATTGAAAATTAATTGATCATTATCAATAACACAGCTAATTTGAACGTGTATATTTATATCTATGGCCAGCTACAGTGGTATTAGTACTTTAATTGCATGGACCACTATAGAAACAAATGAAAGTATATTCAAACGAGGGCCATGCACTGACTATGCAGTCTACATTGCCCAAGGGAACACCCTAGTGCAGCATAAGCAAATTGTTGACACAAGAGAGAACAATTTCTACATTCAGGACCCTTCCATTTGAAAACCAGCCACTCACACGCCCGCTGGTTGCTGCTTTTCCTCAGAGCTATCAGTCTGCTTGTTTGCATAGCCGGTCAACAGCCAGGGTCAGAAGGGAACGGCCAGAAGGTATAGAACAGGGCATTTTTTTTAAGAGAGGTGACTAAAGAGGTCTGTGTTTTCTCCCAAGGAAGGAAAGGCAACTTTGTAAATCCCAAATCTTCAACATCAGCTTCAGAAGGTGGCTCTGGAAAATACTCATTCAGCACTGGTAAAACAGGATTTACATAAGAAAGAAAGACTGAAACTCCTCACTAGCTGCCTTTTTGAGAAAACCACCTGTGTAACTCTACCTGGAGTGGAAGTGAGACAACTATACAAGCTGTTTTCTTTACTTGGATGAATGCAGTACTGAAGAACATACAGGAGCTTGGAGATGTGATATTAATTTGTTTTCCACCTTTCCTCAGGAGATTTCCAGGGTTATAGAACTGATGAATGAGTTCTGGCTACTCAGCTCCCATATGCAGTCAGGCCTATGACACATCTTTGTTTTTTGGTTCTTTGAATCAGAAAAATGTGCTGAGTCTGGGGGAGTCTCAGAATTGCCATCCAAGTCACTAAGGTCTTCTGCAGACTACATTTCATTAGCCAGCCAGAAAAGAAAAGCCCCTGTTATCAAATACCCATGGGCTAACTCATACTGAAAATAATTTGTTCTTAGTGCTTTTGGAAGCAGGGTTTCCAATGATGAATGAAGAAGAATATTCTCTGTCACAGGGTTTTCTTTGTCTTACAGGTCCTTAGAATGAGTTTGCAGTCTTTGAAACTCTGGTGTTAAGAGCATTGTCATTTTCCACTGAACTCTCCACTGTGCCCTTCTACAGAAGGCTGACTACATATGTCTTCTGAGAGAAAAGCAGACATGCAGTTGTCACCCCGGAAGTACATTTAGAGCATTTCCATAACTAAGGTAATGAACTTGAGGTGAAGTTGCACATTTTCTTTCTGGCTTTGGACAGCATCAAGTACCAAATGCTGCAATTCTGACTGTTCATGAACACTCCTGCCATAAAACGGCTTTTATAATAATGTGAAATAGCCAGAATAGGTCTAGGTCTGCCTTCATGGTCTGGTTTTCTGTTGGGGAAGAGCTGGAGTAAGGATTTGGGGTGTTGTTGGGTTTTTCTCTTCTCTTTCAGTTTAGCAAATTTTCAACTGCATTTAGTTATTTCTCAGGAAGACAAGAAACAGTTTCTAGACAAATTTCCTCAAATACAAAACAATTGGAAACATGAAAATAGGTTTTGACCAAGTGCTCAAAAATTTTGATTTGACTAAAATATGCCAAAGTTTTCAAAATTTTCAACAGAAGTCAGGACAATTTTTATGAAGCAACAAAACCTTTTCTGACAACTTTGTCCATGAAGCTTACAAACCAAAAAAACCTGACAGACAATGCGTAAGGAAAATGCTCCAGCAAGACTAACCATTTACACCACAAATGCTGTTCTTGGATCAGAAAATTCCATTACTACAGTAAGTGAATATTAATTTCAGGGACACAACCTAGTAACTAAAAACAGTGTTAAATTCATAGACTGTTGGACACACATGGTCCAGTCCCATGAAGACAGCCAGACATAAAACTCTTAGTGACTTCCCTCTATGCAGCTACCTCTATGCATCACTTCCTTGCCATACAAAGATACACTTTGGTCTCTCTAGCTCACTGTGTATTGAGACCATGGGTGTTTTAGGGTCAGTAACCTACCCACAATGTCCCTGGCTCTGGAGTCCCACCCTCCTGCCCTGAAACTAGAGGGAGCCATGCTCCAGTCTCCTCTGCTTATCAATGATGATATTCTGGAGGCCCCTGCCTCCAGAAGGGCCAAAAGGGGAAATCCTGCCTGATGACCTATGACCACAGTGGAAAGTAAAGGCCATCTTCCACTCTTGAAACACACACAAAGACTCTGTTTCTCTTCATGTCAACACCTGCTTTGGTCTGGGTATATACTTGCTTCAAAGAATGTAGTACAACATCAGCCTCCCGCTGTGAGGTGGAAATAGCACAGGTGTAACATGGGTTTTTCCAGCCAGTAAGGGAAGGTTTAAAATGGGAAATATCGGGACTGGACCTCAACACGTTCCTACCTATTGACATTAAAGTGAAAGAGATACATAGGCATTGAGGGTCTTCGACCACTAGAAAAATGTCTGGTATCAGCTGTAAGCTCTGACAAATAATATCTTATTCCAATTCTTCCCAGGTAGGCATTCAGCCCAGTGCTCCATTTGGGCTACTGACACTGCAGCAAATTCAAATATTGAATTAGCCCCCAAAAGAGACCCCTCCTTCACAGACCAAACACAGTCTTCATCCCCCACAAAGGATGAAGACTTTTGCATAGTTCCAGAAACATTCATCTGACAGTTTCTCCTTCTTTGGCTACAGCTCTAAGTAATTGATCTGCTCTATTATTTTCCCCCCATTCTTTCTCTTTTACATTTAAATATGTCCTTCATATTTCGGGAGCTTTTTTTCCCCCAGCCTGTATCACCACTGTTACATTATTTTTTATCTCTCTGCTCTATTCTTCAAGTGTGAAAAGGGTGCTCTGTTCTCTAATATTCATTTTTCTTTTTTTATTCTCCAAGTACTTTCTTTCCCATCTGTAACAGCCCCTAATATGCACCTCCATTCGATTTTACTTACCCAGCTTGAAACCCTCTCATTCTAATTACCTTTTTCAGTTTTCTTCCATTTCTCCCTTGAGATGTCTCAATTAGTGTACTTTTTCTTACTGGCTGTCACCTCTGAGCTATAAGGTGGGTCTAACTCCAACTTAAACCATGCAGAAAATAAATGAGGAGCCATTCTTGGCGGCCCTGCTGAAGGTGGTGTTACTTTACAAACTAGTGCACCTTTAATAGATGATAAATGGGCAGAAAAGTGGCCTTGTTAATGCAGCAGCCCTTGATTTGGTTGCCATGCCGTGTCCTTTCATTACTCAAAGATACAGGAAAGGCAACCTGTGCTAAGTCCTAGGTGATGTACTTCCATACAAAGAGAGTGAGTGGAGGCTAATTAACATAGTTCTGGTCAAAACCTGAAATTAACTCTTGTCTTTAAAGACCAAAGCTAAAAATGTCATTTGTCTTGCCTGTAATTATGTTTAGAGGTAATTATGGTAGCAGAATAACAGCAAGCAAAATGAGTTTAGGAGTGTTTTTTTCTGCCCTTTCTATCTCTAGCAGAACTCTAAATTCTATTTCTGTCAAAGAGAAATGCATAAAAATGCAGGTGACATCCACAGTACATTTCTTTGATTAAAATTGGCACTGTCATATTGAAGTTCACACAGAGCTTTCAGAACCTGAGGAGTAAATTCCCTCTCTACATGCTCGCATACAATGGGGAAAGCAGCATTCTCCCCAGCACAGCCTGCACTGCACAGCAAAGGGGAGACGGGTGCCCGGCTGATTAAAGTGCCAGGCTCAGACCTGAGAACCATATCCACAGAAACATGTCCTGCACATACACACATCTCAGGTCACTTCAAATGAGCCAAGATATCTACATAGCACAGAGAGCAGCTCTTGTGCTGTATTAGCACATCATTGCCTCTAAATTAAAGCATTTGCTTCCTGGGGTACTTAATCTGTCATGCAGGTACAGGGTACATCTCTCAGTTCATAAGAGCAAAGACTCTTTTCTGCAGCACACACAGCCCAGCTTGGACTCCTGGGGGAAGTGCAAAGAACACAGAGTACAAAATAGAAAGCCATATTGTGACCAAAGTGATCTACAGAGAGCAAACAACAACCATACACAAAACTCAACCATACACACCACAGCACTGCCAGAACCATGATGTGAGCTGAAAATAAAAAGCTTTTGAGTTCACAGCTAGCTGTCGGTCATCAGGGTGACATGTGATACTCTTCTGACCTGCAACTGTTCCCCACCACACCAGGAGCTGAACACTGCAGAACTACTGCTGGGAGATGGCTATCTCAGTAAGCTCACATGGCCCCAACCACCATGCTGAGATTTACCACTGTTTAACTATGTTTAGGCCAGGACTGGCAAACAGATGTTTTTTCACATGGGGAACACTGTATCAAGCTCTGAGATGGCTTGCACCTAGTTATTCAAGTATTTCTTCCCCATCTTCATTGCCCTGAAGTTTGGTGTGTCTGCACCCAACAGCCTGTGTAGATCTGTCACAGGGAAACTTGTTCTACAATCTCACCACACTTAAGAGGTCAAACTGAAAAGATCTCAGAGTCCCAAAGGTCTTTAGCCATGGATCAAAACTCTTTCACCCATATTATTAGCTTGCACAGAAATGACTTACCTTTTCCTCTTGGTATGGGAAGATCAGCAGATGCTATGATGTTTGAAGAGGGCCCAGCTGTGCAGCCACTGGCAGAGTACACTCTCCTTTGAGATTAATAGGTCTGTGTCAGTAAGGTCACTCCACAAACAGCAACACCTAGATCCACAGTTCCCAAATCATACTAAGCTTACCACTGCTTGCTGCCATAAATGCCTCACCCTCTTTTCTTCCATGTTGTTGAGGCCTGACTGAAAGCAGCTCTTGACCCTGAGCTCACAGGATCCTGGTATTTCTCTCTTTAACATCCATGAGCTACCTAAAACACTAAAATACTTTTACTGAAGCCCACAACTTCTACTGAAGACAAAGATGTGTACTGAAGGGTGAAGGAGAGGATAGAAGCAGAGCTCCCAGTGTGCACTCAGCATCCAGCAGGATGAAACCCATCAATACTGTTTGGTTTCTAGTAGTTAATTTAAGTGAAGGAACTCCTTTCCTTTGTGGAAACCTTCTTAAATCAGCAGGAACTCATTTGTTATAGTTGCTTCTCTGTTTCCACTGCTTTCTGAGAGCACCTTGGTCTTTCTCCGCAGAGCAGCACAAATCAACACAGACAACTCTAAAATGTCTTGCATGGCAGCTCCAAATGCTTACAGTTTATGTAAAGCCATGGAGCCAGCATGATAAGATCTAATTACCAAGTGAATTAGTAAAAAAACAGCTGCAAGGTTTGCAGGAATGTCTGGAAGTGCAGAGTAAATGGCCACAATTGATAGAGTTATTGCACAGGCATCCTGAGGGCATAGTCTGCAGCGCTTGAGTCCTAACCAAAATCACTGTCAACAGTTGTTGTTTTCTCCATTCTGTTAAATGAAAAGAGCGTGAAAATGATCCTGCAAAGAGCCATTTAATATTCTCTTGCACATGAGCTGCAATTAGCAGCAGCAGCAACAACAAACTCTGCTGTAATGTGTTCATGGTTAATCAATTCAATTGATCACTGTTTATTAAATAAAAACCTGCTCTCTAAACAGTTCTTCTCCAAGTGGCAGGTTTTGGGGCTTGGAGTTTTTGGTTTTTTTCCTTGCCTTTATTTTTTTTCTTTCTTTTTTAAACATGCTGCTAGGAAAACCAGGACACCAATTAAAGCTTTTAATTTAAGTTCAAGTCAATATATAGTGCCTTTACAAAAAAATTAGTTTAAAATAAGTTTGAATCAGCCTAGCCACTCCCTGGAAAAGCTATACTGCATCTGATTTGTTCCTGTTTGAAAGGCTTTTGAGCCATATTAGCAACAGCAAGCATATTTATCTGTGTAAGAGACAGTCATGACCAGGTCAGCTCAGGATATCAGGAAGTGGGCCGTTGATAATGCAGATTAGGAGGCATGCTTTATTCACATCAGCACTGTAGCATTGATCATCCTTATTCTGCACCTTTAGAGAGAAGATCGGAAATCAATGAATTCCAGGATGGAGAGATGCTGTGGATAACAGAAATCCTCTATAGCCAGTTATCTCCCTACAAGGAATAATGACGTTGCACAGAATTGAATGCTTTAAATGTATGAAGAATACACACTACATTACAAGTTCAATGGAAGATTGATGCCAGGCCAGATAAGAGTCTGGGTGTATTCCCCAGCCCCAAGTGATGCACTGAGAACTTCCACCTACCGCGCTGGAGTCCTCCTTGCCCTTCGACTGCTCCAAACAGTACAGAAGGGAGGAGAAGGGGAGTGTTGACACACAAAAATAACCTCATGGGATTTAATTAAGAGTACTGAACCTGTGTCACTTGTAATTTATGGCAGATTTGAACCCGTGCATCCAGAGGGAGAAAATGAAGGCATTTCCAGTACATTAGCTAACTTCAATAGCAAAGTCAAATCTGACGTCCTGTCACCCTCGAGTGAACGAAGACTACAGAGCCCCTGCATTCCCAATTATTTCTGACTAGATTTGTGACATGTTTGCACGACCATGGAATCTAGCCACAACCAGCTACCTGCCCTAATGGGGGAATGAGAGCAAAACCTCCTCACACCATGAAACCCTCGTGAGAGAATTAGGAACCTCCACCAAAATTGGGTCATTAATTGTATGTATCATGGAAAAAAAGGAACGTGGGATGTATCCCTTTCCCTGCCAGCAGACACCTGGCCTCCATGGGAGCTATGAGAAGGATTACAAATAAAGCTGTGCAAATGAATGACTTTGCCTTTTATGACTAAAGTGAAAAAAATAAACTTAGCAAAAATTCTTCAGGTCAACTAAAATATTTTGTTCAGTCTCATCTCAGTTGTTTCACCTTTGATCCTTTGGGAGACTGGGGGAAGGGTAAGAGCATACTTTATTTATTGGCCAAAATAGGACATACTTTGCAATGTAAACTGTTAACTTTTTTAAAGTATTATTCTTTTTTTTTCTTTCAACCAGAATTAATACCAGGCAGGTTCCAAATTGACCCCAAATTATCTCCAAATTGACTCCAGCTGACCCCAAATTATCTATCTCTTCAGAGGCAAGTGAAGAAACCATTGAAGTATTTCACTCAGAATAACTTCTGCGGAGGTATTTCAGTGAACAGAAAAGCAGAGTTTGTTAAGTGGGGGGGGGGGGTTTGGGGGTTTTGGTTGGTTGGTTGGTTTTAGTGGCCAGAGTAAACGAGTCCAACAAAATAATATTAAAAGGAAAACTTTTCACCAGGATGAGAGAAAAGAGATTATTAGGGAATAAAATTAAATCCTTCTGATACAGGTTCCACAGCCAATGAGTTTAGCACACAGATGTCTAGTGACTGTGTTAAATCCAACTTTCCCCCTAGGCATGCTAGCCAGCGTCAGCTAAATGAATTCCTGACCATGCTGATAAGACAGATGACAGTGTGCCAAGGAGAGTAGGCAGGCAGGTAGAGCCGACTCAGAAAGATGCTGTGGGGAACACCACCCAGACCAGCACTTGCAAAGCTGTCCCTGGCTTGTGCCTGAAACACCAGGCCCTGTCTCAGGTGCTCTTGTGAACATGCCGCTTAAGGATGGGGAGCTTTTTTCCCATAGGAAACTGGCACTCTGAGGCTAGGACAGCAGCAATGCTGCATCAAAGCAGTTCATAATTAGGTACAAATTTTGCTTGTAGTTCAGTAATTTATACGGATTAGCAGCCGCTGACCTTCCCAAGGTCCCCAAATGCCAGTCCTCATCCTTGGTCACAGAGTGACCTCTAGTGTTACCGAGAGCAGTGCTGCTGAGCACTGGCCTCATTGCTGAGCACCAGCCTCACTGCTGAGCACCAGCCTCACCGCCTAGCATCAGCCTCGCATCAGCCTCACCATCGAGCATCAGCCTCACATCAGCCTCACTGCCGAGCACCAGCCTCACCACCAAGTGCTGGCCCTCACCACAGACAACAGCCCTCACTGATGAGCACTGGTCCCGGCCAGAGGCACCAATTCTCACTGTAGGAACTGGACTCTCACTACCGAACACTGGTGCTCATCACCAAGCACCATTCCTTGTCACAGAGCACTGGCCCTCGACACAGAGCATTAGCACTCACTGCAGGGCACCAGCCCTCGCCCCTCAGCACCAGCCCTCACTGCCAAACCACGTTTTTTCCAACTACACTAAACTTTGTACCACTGCAGGACAGGAGTACCCAAAAGCCTGATGCTTGTTGTCTTTGATCCTTCCTATGTCTTCTGCTTCCCCACTTGTGAAATCAGCTTTCTGCTTCTACGAACTGTCAGACAGAAGTTTTAATGTATTTTTTAAACCCTGATGCATGTTGGTGTGGAAAGGTAAAAGAAGGAGAAGTGACCAGACATAAGTTTGAACCTATTTTCTACAGAGTTCAGGAGTCTATGACCAACTAAACAGACCTGCTGTTCAACAGGATAGCAAACCAGTGCCATCCTCCAAAGGCTACTTCTACATCTTTCCAACTCCAGTCTGGAAACTCAGGAGCTCTAGCACACTGCCAAGAGGGGACAGACACATGGCACCTCGCAAGCCTGGCTTTCCGCTTGAACCAAAACAACTTGACTCGAGATGTGAAGATCACTGAATCACTGCACAGTAGCCAGTGCTGGAAATTAACATCATTTGTAAGGCACCTTCTGACAATCAGTCCTGCAGCAGGAGATTTTCTTTTACCCCACAGCTTCCTCAGGGCTGGTTGTTCCACTTCAGATTAGAAGAAAAAGAAATAGTTTTGAGTTTTTGAGTGTTTTTTTTCATAGTTTTTCCTGCTTATCCATCACTGCCCCCAGAAACAGTACCTATTGGACATCCATGGAGAAGGGTCAAAACTACACTGTAGACAAATTCTTCAGATCTTTTCAGTAAGATCATAAGTATAACACAACAAAAGCAAAGTACTGAGCTGACCATAAAAGGGTTTTCAAAGCCCACTGCAGACGACTAGCAGTTCAGGTACCTGGAGAGGTAGAAGCCCCATGTACTCCAAGGGTGCAAGTCTAGCACACAACATTTTAGCAACATGCAGTAAGACCTCACCTGTCCAGTCTCATGGTGTTCACATGCCTGCCCTAAAAGCAACAGCCTGAACTGGCCAAAGTTGAACAAGTTACAAGTGAGGTTCCATGGCAGAGCTGCATGAGTTGAACTGCTGCTAGCCTGCCTGGCACACTTCAGTGCTGGTGGGTGCCTGTCCTTTGTGAGAGATCAAATTAAATGACAAGATACTAGAAATGAGAGGAACTGTGGGGAGCACATATGGTAGTTGAAAAGCAGAAGGCAAATGGGAAGAATTAGTATAAAGATGGGAGCACAGAGGTACAAAAAGCTCACAGGAGAAGATGAAAATTCTGGAGAGCAGCAGTCAGGATGTTGCCAAACTGGCTGTTATTGTGATCATGTCATCTTACAACATCAGTTTTCCTAGTTACAAAAGTCAGTGCAAGTATTTTGACAGGGATGGGGGACTGAGATAAGCAAATTTTCACTGCTGGAATGAAGTCAGGGTTTACAGATGCTTTTTTGGCATTTCTGATTCCTCTTTACTTTTAGCTACTTCCTTTTCCTTCTCTTTTACCTTAATCTATAAGTACATCTCAGACCACTCTGAGTTCTGACAGTCTACTTGAATTCATGGGCAGGCCTCCATCTCCCACAGACTAAAACCAGCCTGTGACACACATCTCTTCTGCCAGATCATGGCATGAAGAGAACATCACCAAAGACTTCATAAATATTAAAAAAACAACCAACCAAAAAAACCCACATTTAATTTTTCACAAAAATCTTTCACCTACACAAAAGAGTTGAAGAGATAAGTGCCTATTTTAAGAGGGGAAGGCTAGAAAGTCTACAAGTAGCTGACATGGTAGCTTTTCCAGATGCAATAAAGACATGAACTGGAATAGCATAAACAACAGAGTTGGCATTCCTTGCAGGCCATGATCATCACTTACCAAATTACTCACGTGCAGAGCAAGCCAAGTGGAGCAGCACATCACACTGACACACACTGAACCAAGGCCTGCGAGAAGCTTCAGAACTCACTGTCCTCAGCTGTTCTCAAGGGGAGAAATGTAGATTAAGCATGAGAGAGTGACTCTGTTTTCAAAATTACCTGTCCTCATCTTTCTCATTTCAGAATCTTAACAGCTAGAATGGAACCCATTTCTCAGAAGAGGCGGGGGAGGAGGGGGGAAGTTAAAAACCCCAAAATTTTCATAATATACAGGGATGGGGAATATAATAAAAGAAGAGCTAAGGAAGTGGCAGCCTGGAGTACATCTAGTTATTTTTTGGTTCAGTGTTCTCAGATATTGACCCAATAGTCCTGGGAGTCATTGGAGTGGTTTCCATCAACTTCAGTGAGTACTTAACACACAACCAGTCTGACAAGACCTACCTACAGCATACCTTGGGTACCATTGCACCAGGAAGCAATCTCAGCTAAAAGAGAAACCAGATCTGATAAAGACTGAGGCTTGTTCAGCACAGGGTGCTGAGTTCAAACACGAGAGAGAAAAATTAAAGGATGCCTGAAGACTCCCTGACAAGACACAGATTCTGCAAATAATCTGCACCCATTTCCAAAGGGCAATTAGCCCTAAATATTAGCTTCCACAAAGTGATAATCCAGAGTTATTCCTGACTGATATCTCCTCCTGCAGACACACACTCACTTATTAAAAGTGAATCACAGTGCAGTGACAGGAATAAACTAGAATTCAGATACACTTGTTATGGGTAGGAAAAGTGTAATCCTTAAAGATAAAATTAGGGAAAGTTTCTATGTGTAACTTGTTGAGGAATCAAGGGAGAAAGATAAAATCAACATCACCAGACAGACAACTATCCCAAACAACAAAGAGAGGTACAAAAGGCCAGAGAAATAGCAGCCCAGATGGTGGTCATGTGAAAAAACCCAACACATTCCCCAGATTGCAAAGCACTTATTTATGATTACATGAGATAGAGAAGGATGTCAAAGTTAAAAAAGAAATGTGCTGGGGCTACAGTCATCACAGGCATATGCCAGTTGTGAAGCTCTCCAGTTTTGACCCATTCTTCTCTCACTTTTCCAGCAAAATACCTTTGATGTTTCAGAGACATTTAGAATAAAAAAAAAAATCTCATTAGGTAATTTACAATATTGAATACCAAAGTACTTCAAGGCAGGATCATCTCGTTGAGAGACAAAGTCTAGGGAATGTCAAGGTGGCCACATTATTGTGGTGAGTGAAGTGAAAATATTGCAGCTTCTCCCAGTATTGCCTGAGCATCAGTGCCCTAACAAGAGAGAAGAATAACCATGTCAGGAACTTCTCTTTGTCTTCATTAATTTACATTTTTGGCTGCACACCCCAGAGGTGTGCAGCAGAGAGGAACATGCAGGCTAAAAAGGGCTCAGCTGGAATTGCAGCCCAGTTCTGCCATAAAATGACTCAAACTTCATTAAATAAAATAAACCTGTTGCAGTCCAAGGATTGACTGACTTGCAGTTTCCCTTGCTCCTGGGTTAATACAGCAAAGTTGGCACATTGATAGAACGCTCAGCAGGACAATGGGGTGTGCTGAATTCAAATGAGTCTTCATAGCTTGTAGGACTGTACTGGGTACTTTGTACACAGCCTGCTGCTTAGAGGGAGGGAACAGAATGCAGCTAAAGAAGGAAATCTGCAGTTGCACACTGGCATAGATTTGTCACAGGAAATCAAGAGGTGTGACTGAAAACTAAAGACCATAAATTCCACACTGGAGTCTAGGTTAGGAGGATATTCTGAGTTAGATAGAAAACTAACAGTGCATACTTCCCAAAGGGATATTGGCAGAAATTCTAGAACAGGTAGAGCCCATGTAGTACACCCAGCCTACAGCATACACCAACCGAATCAAGTAGCAAGGCAGTGACTACTAGGATCCACGAGCTGCCTTGGATACGTTCACATGCTCAGTTCACAGCTCAATTGCAACCATGCTGCATAGGAGATGTCAGATAACAACCATGCAGAGCTGATGATGCGAAAGGTGGTGCCCATGAGATCCTAGTGCCCATCTGCTGCAGGTTTCCACTTACAGAACAACCTAGTAAGAGCTACTGCTCCAGACATTTAGCCTGTTAAACCCAAAACCTTTTACCAAAAGCAATAAGGAAGCCTTTCCAAATCTTGATTCTGGTTCCAAATCCTTCAGCCCAGCACCCAAGAAAGGGATGTAGGCATTGGGCTATCCAGGCTTGACAATAAAATGCAGAACATGGAGCAAGGCCCATGTCTGTGCACTGCTGGCAAAGATTTCATGGGGAGACACAAGAGCCAGCACAACAGGGAAGGCCAAGCAAAAGCACACTTTTGAAACTGGGTCTCTTTGCACAGACTTCAGTCTTCTACCAATAGTAAGGCACCTCTGTAAAACCATAATTTAGGCTTGGAGCTGATTCCTACTATCAAGAAAATAGGCAGGTGAGCCTGTGACCCCAGAGAGGATTGCATGGTAACTGCAGGAGTCCCAGCTGGCTTTCAGGAGGTATTGGGGAAAAGATTAGTTCATTTTGGCACAAATTATATGCAGAAGGGCAGGAAAGAGAGTCTGGAAGCAAAATTTAGGCTCTGGGAAAAGAAACCGCAGACAATGAATGTTCTCTGAAAACATTCCTTGTAACCCCATGCAGGACTGTAAAGAGAGGCAGAAAAGCCAAGGTTTAATACTGGGCTGAGAAAATGAAAGAGCAGATTCATCAGGAACTGGGAAAACTTCTGGAAAGGAGAAGGCACGTATCAGAGGGACAGATATCTCTGATTCATCACACAATATTCTTGTGGGCACTTAAAATCAGGAAAGTTGTGAGCAGGCTTTTAAATTGGACAGCAGAGGAAAACAAATGAGTGCAGAGGCACAAACAGCTTTGGCCAAAGCTTATTTAAGGACAGAGCCATGGAAATCATGCATCCTCATGTACAGGACACAGCAGGCAACAGAACAAGTCAGACAGAAGGACAGAAAACAGAATAGGTGCCATTTGTGTAAAGAGAACCAAAACAGTGACACATAATACCAGAAAGCTACTAAGTGAGAAAACTGAAATGTCTTCATCAGGTGAGAATATCAACTAAATGTGCACCTCAGAAACTTGGGGGACAGAAGACAACCTGTGAGATTCTCCCCACATAACCACCCACTCCATTTATGCACAAATCAGATAAATATGAGGTGATTCCCACTATGTACCAGAGACGATGTTCTAGGAGGGATGCCCAGTGGCTGATATTTATTCCATGCTAGATGCATCAGCAGTGTTCTGGCAGAGGTGTTAAGGCACAAAACCAAATTTTGTGCCTGGGTTCACTCAGTACCTCCCTTGGGAGATGCTGCCACCTTTAACTACCATTTGGGTCACGTTCAGCCAGCACAGTTTATCACTGCTGAATACAACACATTTTTTATGCTATCAGGAGAACAAAGGCTAAATGCAATAGTGTTTTGAGCTGGAGAAGAGAGTCTGACAGTTTTGGAAATGCATTAATTCCATAAAACAGAAATAATACATTAGGTAAGAAGATAACATACCAAGGTGAGCAATCTATTACTGTATGGTTCAGTCAGCAGGTGTCTTGCCCCAGGAGATGAAAAAGCAATACTTGAAATGGTGACTGACAAGGGGAACTGAGAGTCTGCAACTTCACACCTCTGCACAGGCTTGTCTTCACACCTCTCCTTCTACTGACAGGAAAAACTGTTATCTTTTGAGGAGCTTCTCCACTTTGTTTCCTTGGTTTCTGCATCCCCTTCTGTCCAGCAGCCCCATCATTTGGGGCCATGCTGTCCCTATTTGGCTCCTCTGGGATGAGATACTGCAAATGCTGCATTAACCGTGGCATCTGCACCTCAGGGGTTTGTGTGTTTAGAATTACAAATTCACAGGCTTTAAGGGACCTTACGTGGGGTCATCGAGTTCCTCCCAGCCCAAGACAGGACCTACATCACTCCTGAGAAACTAATTATCAGGAGAAAATTTTCTGAGAGCAGAAAAGCAATTACTTAAACATTGCTTCATTTGAATGCCTCTCAGCTTTCCATCTATATCTGTATCAGTGAGGGGGTGTTTAACACAGGATTGTGCAATTCCCAGACTAATTTCAAGAACAAATTGTACCAGAGCCACAGAAAGAAGGAGATATCCCTAGGAGGTGTTTGGGTAAGATAATCAACTCCTACAGAGAGTGTGGGGGTGTGACTATGCATGTGAGCAGGAAGAGAGCACATGCACACACACCCCCACGCCACCATCGCCCCAGGATGCTGCAGGGTCCCACAGGCAGCAGCACTACAAGCTCCAGTCTCTTGCATGCATTATTCCTGAAGTTTCTCAAGCCCTCCTGCTTTCAAAAACTGAATTATTTAAAACCAACCTGGAGAAGCAGAATTGCACTTTTAAAGAGGAGAAAAGGCACCCCAGCATTCTTGTGTCTGAGCAAATCAGGTTTTGTTTCATACTCAACAGCTCAAAGAAAGTGTATAACCCTGGTTTATAACCCTGATTTCACCTTATTCAGAGCTGTAATTTTCCAACTCAGAGAGTGACAAAACTAAGTTGAAACATGTATCCGAACATACCAACAGCAGTTTGACCCTGACTTGAGTTAAACTGATTTTTATAGCTAAAGACAACAATCACTTTTTGTGTTGTCAGAAGTAATGCAGAGGAACAACAATGTAAGGAATGTCACAACATGGGGTGCCACAGGATGGAAAAAGCAGCCCCTTGATGGGGTCCCCTGGTCTCTGGCATGTCCCTGGTAAAATGATCTAAGTGATTCTGGCCCATCGCCACAAGCCCTCTTCTCTGCAGTGTGTGCAGAGAAATGTCGTACAGCATTACGAACATGTCACTGGCAGTGTTAGCAGTGCAAGATAAAACCTCACTCATCTTCAGTGCAGCAAGCAGGAAAGCATAGAATTCCTTTAATTATTAAGCATAAGTGAGCAATCCTCAGTTTTCCAAAGCCAGTGTAAACTGGATTGTGCCCTGCAGATTCATCCCTGACATTTCAGAGCTTTAAAAATATTTTGCTCTCTTCTCTAGCCCTTTTTCACATCTTTGGTTATGTGTTTTGGTTTAGGTTTTATTTTTTTTCTCCCTTCAACTTCCAAGCCCTCTGAATCCAACCACAAGTGAACTCTGAACAAATCTGGCAGCTATCCTGCCTCACTGCTCACCCTTCTGCTAGCACAAAGCCCCAGCTGCAGTCACCCCTGTCCAGCCCAGGTGCTCACAGGGGAAGGGTTTAAGCCTCCTGTACCTCTTACCTAAGCTCAATACTGGCACATCTCAGTGGAAGAAAGAACCTGGCTGCAGCAAGCAATGTGCCCATCACTCTTCCAGGAATGGGAATGTTTTTTGTCACCCAGGAAACCATTGCTGAATAACAATTTTCCCAGCAAATACATTTATGCTACTACATTGGCTTCTGCAGCCCAGTCCAGAAGGAGCCAGGGGAGTATTTGCAACATGAAAGGAACAAGATTTGAGTTTGGGGTGAAAAACCCTTTAAAGTTTTCAATGCAGCATAATGTTGCTGTCTTATGTCCTGGGCTGCCAGCTGCAAAGATCTGTCTTCACCACTTGGCTCCTCTGGGCTGTTTGTCCACCATGGATGGACCTCCTGGCTCATTTAGAAGTCAGAAGCAATGGCATTTCATTGAAGAAGGCCAGATTCAAACTAAAGAGTAAACCAGAATGAATCTTTGTAATAGAGGTCCTCCCAAATCCTGGCACTTGGATAATGAATGAGTTGATGTCAGCTATACCAAAAGAATCATGAGTATGCAGGGCTCTGGTTTTGCATGTCTGACTGGGTGTAAAATCCTGTGTTCCTTCCAGATCAAATGTTGCCCTCTGTCTCTGCTTCTCACCAGCTCCATTTGGCCACGTGCTGCTCTTCAGGGCATATGGAGGAATCAGCCAGTAAAGAAGAACATTACCTGAGATGTTCTTTTCCCAGTACTCTCTTTGTGCTTTCTGAAGGTAACCAAGTCTGACCTCCCCCCTGCACCTCATGAATGTGGCACTGAGTTTGAATGAACTCCAAGTTGAAGACAGTTGAAGACAGTTCAGATTGCAGGTCTGATCTGATTTCACTGATGCCTCATTGCATGTGTAGGCATGGGATAGAAAAAGAATAGATAGATAAGAAAGAGAACCATTATTTCAGGAGAGATAATCATGAAAACGTGGAGGAACAAATTGATCAGCATCTGTGGTCTGGCAGCTGAAGTGAATGCTGATTCAAGTAGAAGTGGTGGAACAGACAGAAGAACACACTGAATCTAGGTAGACATCAAGTCTCCAATTCCAAAACTTAGCTCAAGGTCATGTAAGTACAGAGCACAAATACAGTTACAGCTATGCAAACTTGTGCAGCTTTGAATGACACCTCAATCCCAGGAACTCCAGAAGTTCAGATCAGACCCTACATACCACAGAATCTCTTCCTGGTAGGGCTTTCCTCCTGCTTGCCTCTAGGCTATCAGCCATCCTGCAAAGGTAAAGCTGAGCCCAAGACACAGGAAGAACTCCCTACAAACCTCATCCTCTCCATGCAGACCACCAGCATCTCCTCACATCTCTTTTCTTTCTCGGTTCCTACTTGGCTCATTAGCTGCCTGATTTTTCTTTGTGCCCACCTTATACCACTGTCTCCCCTGTCAGGCAGGACATCACACATCTGGTCCATACTGCCTAAGGTTGCAGGGAAGATGCTCCAAGCTGGGGGCACAGAAAAGCCACATAGTGGGTTTGTAGCTGATCCTTGTGAACTTGCATCATTTCAGCCACCAAGGTATCTGCTACTGCAAACCATCCTTAGAGATCCCCACATGCCATCTTCCCTGCCAGCCACAGCACAGCCTCTGTTTACTATTGCAACCCACAGCCAGATCTGGAACGCAGCTTGCTAAATCACAGTCTTGGTCCAAGGTATTCCATGGCTTGGACTAAACCAGCACATACACATCCTTTTTGTTATTCTCTCTAAGCTCAGTTCTGGGGTTTTCTGCATACATTAAACTGGAGGGGAAGAGAAAGCTGAACACAGTGTCTGTACCAGATTTTTTTCACTCTGTCAAATTGTGCTGAGAGAAGGAGGAAGGCAGATCCTTAAGTCCCAGCAGGAGTGCACTGCTGAAACTAGCTTTGCAACCTTCTCTTGCTTGCCAGTGTTTCTGTGAAGATCCTCTAGGTAATCTGCATGGAGCAGGCTATGGATCACCTGCAGTCACTTGTATCTGAGGAAGCAGCCGCTTAGCGGCATCTCACAGCTGTGAAGGGCCAGAGTTGCTTCATCGCAGCTCCTGATGAGTTCTGAGGTCAGCAGAAGTTGAGTGTCTGCTATACGGGGAAGCAGAACACTGCTTTGCAAGTAGCAGGGTCTCACAGCCTCTGCTCAGCATGAAATGCAGCCTGATATGTAAGCCAGGAGCATCTATTACCAGAGGTAGGATTCTGCTTGCATGAAAGGCAGATACTCCTCCTTCCCACCTCCTGCTTCACTAGGAACCATACTGCTTTCTTTCTGTAGTGTTTATACCTACAGCCTTTTCACTGCCTTCTAATTATGGTCACAGCTACCAGGCTGTGCTACTCATGCTGAACCCCACTGAACATTAACCATGTTGTACAGGGTCAAGGAAAGAGCATAGAAAGCGTCTTTACATATCATGGATACTACTTGCAAGAGGAGAGACCAAGTGAGGACCAAAATCAGCCTTCAGGATTTCAGTCGGTGCACTGACAAGAGGGATTCTGAATCAACTTTTGCACTCTAGAAAGATTTTCTTTGCAGCCAAAAGAGCTTTTTAGAGCCTGTACATAAGCTACAGTGCCCCATGATTTTTTCAAGAGGAAAACTGTGCTTCAAGATATTTCTTCGCATTTCTGAGCCAAAGCACACCTGCCTTTTATTGATCTACTGTACAACTGGAAGAGAGCCAACACACTCCTGCAGAGCAGGCCCCCACCAGCATGATGCTCCATCAAACACTGGCCACCTATCCATTGTCACGTAGCCTGTATTTGTCACTAGCCAGATCAATCCCATGCTGTTCAGCACATTTTAGGAACTCAGGCTAATAAATCATTCAAGTGCCTCTCACTTCACAGATGGTAAGTGCAGTTCAATGAAGGTAATTATAAAAAAAATTACTTCTGGAGCAAAAAAATCAAAACATGGGAATATCTGTCTAATAGAAAAGGCCTGCAAAGAGATTTGGGAGTTCTAATAATTCTGAAGAGCAGGTTAAAGGTCTGAGAGTCTGACAGTAGGTTTTCCCTCTGATTGACTGAATCGATCCTGTCCTCATGTAACAGCTCTGGGCTCCTGTATCTGTGAGATTTCAGGTCCTGAAAACAGTGGTGAGGAAAAAAAAATACATATACTGAGCCTCCTTATCTCATGATAATGTAGTGGGGTTTTCTTTTTTCAAACACAATATCCGTCATTAAGAAAAGATGATGAAAAGGTGGAAGTCCTACAGGGAGCAGGGCAAATACTAAAGCAAGATCTGAACTCTGCTAACAGTGGCAGATTCAAAGTGAACTCCCAAATTTCCATTTGATTTTTGTTCTTGGATTTTGACACAACATGCTGTGACTGTGTCATTGCAAACTATCACTTACATTGACCTTTCTACCATGCCAGAATAAAACTCCGTGGTTTTTAGATGATACACACAAAGGGAAGAGGCCCTTCTCAGCCAACGGCCCCCAAAGGTAAATTTACAAATGGCCAAACAACTCTCTCCAGCTAAGAGGCCACAGCCAGGAAAGTTATCTTTGTGCAGCCATCGAGGCCACAGCTACTGCCAGCTCTGCAATGCAAAACCAAGGGAGAGAAGCAAGACAAACTGGAGACAGCAGTTGTTCTGAAGCATCTTTTGTTCCAGGAGAAGCTGAGATCTGTGACTGTTCAGACCCCTGTCCTGACACCTCATTTCTGTTCTGACTTGTACCTCTAAATTCTGACCACCTCTTCATGTCTCCTAGTTCCAGCTTCAGCTCTAGACAGAGATATGGCCTGCCTTGCTTTTTCCAGTCTCCTTTATCTAGCAGAACCAGTTCAGCCAAATTTGGGGTTGTTACAGAATTAGTGGCCCAAATAATACAGAGATATAGAACCCAACAATATGTTTTTTATTTTTTCCTGTGTAGCATGGCAAAAACTAATTCAGTGACTGACAAAATTCCTGCACAGTTCAAAGCAAATTCAAAACAAAGATCTGGAGTCATTCGTTCACCATTTTCAATTTCACCTCAGTGAAAGATAAATTCATGTCCCTTAAGCAGTTTATGAAGTTAGTCTTCAAACTCCACCTACATGCAATTTCACACCTCTACACCCAATTTTAACAAACCCACTCATCAGAAAAACAAAAATCATACAAAAAGTCTTCAGAGGTTAGGGTGTTCACCTGATCCTCTTAGTACCTAGTAAATTATCATCTCCATCCTGACCTAAAGGCATTATGTTGACTATCCCAAGGGTAAAGCTTTGTTTACAAAGCACTAGATAAATAGAAGTGGCTGTGTCCCCTCCTTACATCTTTCAGAACAAATAAGACTTTTTTGATTGCAATCACAATTTGAGGAGCATGACATTCAGTGATGCATGCCATGTGACCTTAAATTGTTACATAAAGTAAGATGTACAGACCAAATGTGAAATAAGATTCCTGGAACTGTCAGGAGATGAGAAATATGCATAAATAAATTTGTTGAATGAATACTTTCCACAGAGCTTAGAAGTTCAACCTCAAGATCCTGCTTGTTATGAAGAGTCCTAACAGCAGTTAGGACATGCAATGCAACCACAAAAGAGAAGAGTTAAGATGAGGACAGTTTGGGTGAAAGCTGTCACTGTGCTGAAGGCTGGAAGAACTAGCTCTATCTCCCAGACCTTGGAACTTCTATTTTTTTGACACACTCTTAGAGACTCAAGAGATCTTACCTCAGATGCATCCTTGACGTTTGACTACACATCCAAACAGAATCAATACAGTTTAGAGAGCTACCAAATATGAGTTAGCATAAGTTTTGAAATTTTGTGTCTGAAGCTTTCCTGTTTAGTTTCACTAAAGACCTCAACTAAACTGCTGTATAAGCTGGGTAGCCTGAACTCTTAATTCTTTTGCCACTTCGACAACTTCCATTTAGTTAGCACCTTATCAGGCAAAGACATCTCAAGGGACTTCATGAAAGATGTACAGTCCTACAATCTGCAGTGCCAAGGCAACAAATGAAATTGAGGAAAAACAAACAAACAAAAAACCAAAACCACCAAAAAAAAACACAAACCAAGAAAAGCCTCAATTCAGATTTATAGAGCAAATGACAAAATGGGCTGGAGTCTCAGCAGGCATATGTCAGTGCCCAGGTTCTGTTCTCCATCTGCTTATACTTGAGTACACTAACATCAGGAAAACATTATCTTTTTAAGTAATGTTTCCTATTCACATTTCTACACATCAGAATTTTTTTTTTAATATTCAAGAAATAAAATCTGGAAACAAAGGTTTTATACTGCCGACTTTTAACTCCTTACTCCACTTTCAAGCGATCTCCAGAAGACTATGTGTAGTAAAAATCATTTAGCATTGCTCACATTGCCTCTATTTAATGTATTGCCCATCACATCCCACAGCAAGATGTACACAACTGCTTATATCTGGTGAAGCATTATGGTGAGTGGCACCCTTCAAATGAGAAATTAAACACTCAACCAGTCTGGATTTCTCCTGATTGTCCACATGGATATTAAAGATCTCATGACACTCTTCACAAAGCATGGGCGATAATGCTGGTATCTTGATCAATATTCACTACTCAAAACAGCAGGACTTTATGTCTTAGACCATGAAGAGCCATGGTCTAAGATGCTGGTTTCCCTCAAAGCATTATCAACATCATTAGTCTGGATTACAGGCACATTCTGATGCTTCTACTCGGGTTGTGTTCAGTTGAAACGCTCAGTAAAGGTTAAGGATTTCCCTTTGCCCTTGCCTGATTCATTATCTTACTAATGGTTCTGTTCAAGCAATGCCTTCAGGAAGGTAGCTAAAGCTGATAGGATACCAAAAAAATATTAGGACTAAGGTTTAAATTCAGGAGTCCCCTCAAGCTTGTCTGTTGGGCCAAACTGTTATTTAGAAGCACTGGTAAGAAAATAGACACTTCTAAAAATCACATTTTAAATGCCTTCTCTCATAAAATTATTTGCTAGGCATTGACCTCACAGCATTTTATTACACTCTTCATCCAGCTACATTAATAAAAATAATGCCTAATGTAGTAAATTCATGTGAAACATAAATGATAACTTTAAGAAAATCTTTTTCTAAGGGAGAAATGAAATTTTAATGACATCAAAGCACAGATTTGTAAAAAAAGATCTTGTGCTCTGATTTGATGAAAAAAAAAAAAGTAAAAAAAAAAAAGAAAACCCAAAAGCTAAGGCATCTCCCTGATTCATAACAAGGAGCCAAATAAATTCTACATTTGAAAAAACAAAACAAATCAAAAGAAAACCCAGAACTACCCTAAACCAAAACCAAAACAAAGCAACCACAAAACAAAAGGAAGACAGATTAGAAAATTAAAACCACAGTCTCATCTCACTAGTCTGAATAGCCCAGGTTAGTGAGTGCACGCTACTGGAAAAGATTCCAAGGCAACAGGGAAATAACAGTTAAAAAGCAATAAATAAAAATCTCTTAGCTTTCAATATATGGAATATGTAGAGAACAAAAAAAAGCTACAGAAAAAGGGAAGCTCGAGTTACATTTTCAACAGAGTTTCGCTGGTGTTATCTGAAGAACTATGCTTTTGCACCCAGATTTCCCCTCTCTCCAAAGATAACATGGAAAAGCTCATGGTTGTTGCTGTAGAAAACAATATCCTTGAACACGATTTCACATTATTCCCTTATTTTCCTCTTGGTTTATGTGATGCTGCTAAACCTACAATATATTTTAGCTCAGAACGATCTACTGGCCTGTCAACTTTCCAAATATCCATCAAGACATTTTTGTAACACATTGGGGCAAGGAAAGGGGGAAACAAATTTGAAGGACTTGTCAAAGCTCATAGTAATTTATGGAGTGAATGGAAAGTGCCTTTGACAGTAAGAAACTACTTGCCATGACACTACTTTGCTGTGAAATAAATAATACAAACTACACTGGATAGCAAACCTCTTGCTAGTGCCCTACCAGAGGGCTGTGGAATGTGTTGCCCAATTTGAACTTAATTTACACCACCTCTGAAAGAAGACTGCAAGAATCCTCTGAAAACCTCATTAACATTAATCAGTGAAAGTCTCCAGGAAAGGTAAGAGCCATCTTTACTCTCACCCTCTACTGAAGACACACATCATGTCCTACATTATTTAAGTATTACTCAGGTTGTTATAGCTCAGAGAACTACCAACAGAGGTCCTGTTCAGTTTGGCACCATACACACATATAAGGAGATATGAGAGTGATAAAACCTTCAGAAATTATGATCTGATCTCACAAGATGACACAGGAAGTGTTTCTGTCCCCCTGTTTCAAGGTCAAGAACTGAGAGTACTCAAGATTTCTAGCAAAGGTGGAAGTCAAGTCCAAGTCTCCCAAGTACCTCAATTATAATTTGAACTAAGTCAGACTAAAATGTCACACAGAGCAACAACTATTAGTAGGCAAATAAAGGCTACAGAAATCAAGAAAAACTAGGTCTGGCTAAAAATTTCTCATGTTGTCTAGGAGTGTAAAAGCTCTGCGGAGATTTGGGGTTTAATAAAAGAAGGCTTTGATAGAAATGTCCTTTTTCTGGGAAAAAAAATAAAAAAGATGGTGTGGATAACATCTCCCTGATAAATGTCTAGTCACAACACCACGTTGGGCAAAGTTCCTGCAGAGTACACACTACTTTAGTACTGTTATTATTTCTACAAAAACAGATTTGCAGCAGTATTGTCATGGAGCAGCCTAATCTTCCCCAGACTTTTTTGGGTCAGAAGTGAATATATACTACAGAGGTCCCAGCAAGCATTGCTGGGCAAGTTGGTGATGTGATGCAGGGGAAACACAAGGCTGTGATGCAAGGTGAGAGCACTTCAAAGATACAGGTAAGGACAAGTCAACATGGACAGAACAACCAAGGAACTTAGAGCCAGTCTAGTGAGATAATTGAGAGTGGCTCTGAAGAAGCACTCTTGTGGGCAGGCACAGACTGAAAAGGACAGCTGACTACAGTGTTTTGGGGACTTATGCCTCACAGAGTTTCTAATAACAAGCAATCATTTTAGCACAATGTTTAGAGCATTTAGAACAAACAAGACAGCTAATGCCTTTTCCACTCTTACACTGAGACTGAGGAATGTTGGAGGAAACTGAAACACCTCCATACCCGGTGAAGTGGAAAAGGGGTTACAAGTAGCTGCTATAGCTCAATGCAAGTATTACCCTGCTAGCACTGAAAAGAATTCAAGAGAGTCAAGATTAGGTGGCTCACAGAGCAGCCTGAATTACCAGTTTGTGGATTGTTTCTGAACACAGCTGAGGCTGGGATAAAAAAAAAAAAAAAAGAAAGTCAGCTGTAAGAAAAGAGTCAGAGATTCCTTTTGTAGGACCAGTGGCATGTGGCTGATTAGAATTGCAGGCAGCAGTTTTGGTCATTGTTTGCTCATGTTTTGTCTGTAAATCTGAAAACTGTAATAGCATTTCACACTCTTAATGAAGATTCAGAAGGAGGGGGGAAAAAAGAAAGAGTTTGAATGGCCCATTTAGAATGACCTCCACTTCTGAATCCCTTTATTCCTTATCTCTCTCATTCAATCAGTGAAGGCTATTAATGGAAACAACCCCATGTTTTATTGGTCCTTAATGTCAGGGTTGCTTTTGAAAATTATTCAAGAGATGCCAGTATGCAAGTCTTCTTCCTAGGAAAGTAACAGCCAGACTTGACTTCCAGTGCTAGTACTAAAGCTAAAAAACTGACTTCATCACTTCATCATGAAACCTCTGAGGGTTTCAAATCAGTTACAGTGACCCTAGGCTATGTTTTTATTTTCAAGCTTCAGCTATGTATCTTTTTAATTGTTCAAAAATTCATTGTTTAAACTGAGGTTTGATTGGGTTTGGACTATGTTTTGCATCTGTCAGCCTGAGGTCAGAGTTTTCATGAGTGCCTTTATTAGCTTGAAGGTTCAAAAAGTCACACAGGAACTGGAGATTCCATTAGTAGCAGGCAAACCAGTCTTTTAATATTTAGGATGCTGCTTGGGATCCAATTGTGTTTTGGTTTCTATGGAAGAGATTCAAGTCCAGAGATTCTGAATTGATCCACCTCTTTCCATGACTTTCAGATGTACTACCAGCCAATGCACCTTTCCCAGTATGTAGCGTATCATCCACCTCCAAACAGCTTTCCTTGTTCTCAACTTTAAGTGCAAAATGACAAAGCCTGTGCTTATCAAGGAAAGAGATCAGATAAAGTTCCTTCTCCTCCTCACTTTTGACTCTTATAAGCAGCTCCAATGCTTATAATGCACAAAGAGGTCACATACTGGTAAAATAAATAAGGAGTTCAAAATTAATTTCAGCAACTTTGAGTAGATTATTAGTATTCAACCATGAGAAGGAGGCTTAAGCAAAACAAAAATTACCTGGGAGACAAATTAATTCTCTGCACAGATGTGCATAGAAGTAGCATGGTTATGAAGCAACACACAAATATTAGGGAGAAGCAATTCTGAAGTCTGATAAATTATTGCCCATTTCTAATAAAAGCTCCTGTTTACAAGCTAAAAGCCAATTCAGGTAATATAACAAATAGGTAGAATTCTCTGCTAAGCTTAAGATTTATCCCTGTAGATGCAGAATGCAGAAGCTATGGGTCTTGTATTTCTTACGCACACACACTCAAAGCAGATACTCCCAGGACAATTTCCTGTACAAGAGTTCATGATCAAAATGGTGCATAACCCAGGACTGCTCATAACTGAGAGACTCCAGGCAGGTTACTCAAGGCTTTCTATGATAAGATTAATAACAGGGATCATACTGAGCCTGAAGCAATACAAGCAGGACCACTTTCAGTCTGCCACAATAGCTTCCTGAACTTTGGAAAAACCGAACTAGATGCAGAGAGGTACAGGAAATGTCAAAGTTGTCAACAGTTCATCAACACAGCATGTATTTTCAAGTGTTTAGGAATTCACCAGGCCATTTTCATATTAGGTCTCAGGGAAAATGGCTTATTGTTCACTTCTAGTAGCAGCAAGAAGAACATTGTGCACCGATTATTGAAAGGTACCTTTTGTTGCACAGAACGTCTCGGTAATGCAGGGTCAGAGAGGGGATGTTCAGTAGATCACAGAAGGGAAAAAATTCTGTCACTGAAGAAACACCAGTAGGTTTTGGATGTCACATCACATTCCTCCCACTTTCTGCTCCTGGAGGGGCATGAAGTCTGTTGACCTGCCTTCTAGAGCAACTCATGCCTCAAGTTTCAGAACAAAATTAATGACTCCTACCATATGTTGTGCTACACAATACAGTAAATGTGCTGAGGAAGGAGGTAAGATCAAGAAGCAGCAGCAGAAGAGACAGAGATATTCCTGTCTGCATAACTTTTCCCAAAGATCAGCAGTCTCATTAAACAGTTCAGTCTTGATACTCACTCACAGCATTTATTTCTGTGACAATAAGTTCCTGTGTTGCATGAGAAAACATTTATTTTTTCTGCCCCTATTCATTGTCATTGATTTATTGATTGACCCCCTTTAAATCAGTCAGTGAAAAATTATCAAGGGCGTTGGAAAGGGTTCCAGAGTGAAATAACTTGACATAATACAGCCTAATGTGACAAACTACTAAAGTCTGAAGAAGATGATATTCCTAATTCCAGGCAGGTATCAAGGGTGAACTGAGACAAACTCAGGTCCTTCATTCACACCTCTGTGACAGAGCACCATCCTGTCAGCTCATCTCCCGCTTCTGTCCCTCAGTAACATTTCGGTGTAAGGTGAACAAGGGAATTGATCACTTTAATGTTTACCTTGAATGAGAGGTTCTTTGCTGGTACACACTCCTGCTGAAAACCTGTAGTGAGGAAGCTACAACACAGCAGAGTTTACACAAGCTTTCTCCTGTGGCATTCAGAGCACCCACATCTAGGAGCTGGAGGACATTAAATGGTTACATTTGCCATCAGAGTAGAGGTGTAATGATCACTGCTTTTTAAGCACAGGCACATGATGCTCTATAGATTTTCACAGCTCCTCCAGCATATGGAGCATGTGCTGCTGCTCTCTCCAAGCTGCAATTGCTGACAGGAGCTGATGTTTTCACAGGTTGTTTTCTTCCTGGAATGAGGTCAAGATTTGAAGGGCCGCCAGGAAATAAAAAAGATCCTGCCTTTCATGCAGAACTTTTCATGCTTTTCTTAAATACCATGTCATACATTACAGCTCAGCAGAGCCTGTGATTGCATGTGCAAAGGTGGCTTCGTTATTTGACAGAGTATACTCAGCAAGGCAGATAGTGAGAAGCACACTGCTGTGCTGTGCCACTGTGAGAGCTTAACAACTTCAAACAAAGCCCAATGCTCGCTTGTCATTGAAACTCCTGATTCTCTTCACAGGATCCTCTTCATAATTAGATGAATGTTTCAGTCTCTTCAGACAGATGTGGAGGGGATAGCTACAACTGAAAGCAACAGGGTCATGCATACCACTTAAATGTAGCATGAATCAGAATTCATTACACAACAGTGTAAAGGGATAGGAATCTCCAAAGAGTGACTCAAAACCTGATATTAAGAGGCAATACAGATTTCTCCATAGGTTATGTAGGAAGCAAAGATGAACTGGCCTTCTAACCTATCATAGAATAGCCATGGACAGGGGGACCTCCCACTATATCAGGTTGCTCAAAGCCTCACCCCTTTCTCACCCCTTCCGTCACACTTCCAGGGATGAGGCTTTCACAACTTCTCTGGGCAACCTGTTCCAGTGTCTCACCATCCTCACAGTAAATGTCATAAATACGCTAGCCAAAAAATGTCTCTTAAAACAACTTCTTCCTAATGTCCAGTCTGACTCTACCCTGCTCTAGGGTCAAACCATTGCCCCTTGTCCTGTCACCACATGCCCTTATAAATAGTCCCTCCCCAGTTTTCCTCTAGGCCCCCTTCTGGTACCGGAAGGTGCCTATAAGGTCTCCCTGTAGCCTTCTTTTCTCCAGGCTGAACAGACCCGACTCCCTCAGACTGTCCTAGTAGGAGAAGTGCTCCAGCCTTCTGATTTTGGGCCTCTTCTGGACCCTCTCCAACAGATCCATATAATGTTTCACAATATTATAGTAGCAATTTGTGTTTGTTTGTAAGAGTGATTTCCTGCACAGAAAAGAAAGAGGAAGGTGTAGAACTGTTTGCGTAACACAGGGTTAGAGATTGCAATGGATTATCACCAGTTACATGCACTCGTACAGCACCGCATGACAAAGTGAGGACAAGGGAAAGCAGGTTTTATCACCTTGCCAAAAGTTGCAAGAAAATTCTCTGTGTCAAGGAAAAGTGCATACCTACAACTTATGTTTTAGCAACACTTAAGGATGGAGACATGAAAGAAGTAATTAGAAAGCAAGTTCAAGTACACACCAAGTCAGATAGCTTCTTTTACATGAGCTGTACAGGTTGTCAAGGTTCCTAGAAAATCCTCATATGAAAACTTCAGAAGAAAGAAAAGTCACAACTAGACAATCCTGCTGATGCAGGGGACAAAGTAGTTCAGTATTCCTGAAACCAAAGGCTCCATGTAAGACAATGAAATCCCCTATGTAAAATCCCTTTCCATCTGCAGGGAAGCAAGAGAGTGAAGGGACCATTCCATCTCACACATCTTATCCTCCCTGCATTAACACATGCAGAGTATACCCGAATACCCTTCAGTCCTTGTGGTTTCTAGTCCTGGAGTTAAACCTGCAATTGTAGCATTCCAGCAACAAAAAGGAACCCAATCTCCTTCCTATTCATTTGTAACACACATTACAAGAATGAAAATAGGTACTTGAAATCTAACCTGTCCTTCACCCTCATTCTTTCACAGCCATATGAAAAACTTTCCCACCACCCAAGCACTCACACAGTGTAGTAGTTTTAGACTATGCCTTTAAATTTTTCACAGATGTTGAGCAGAAAGTAGTAAAAATGTAAATAAATCACTATTGGGTGTACAAAGGAAAATAATGATTATTATAATCAGTTCTATTGGAGGGATACCTCCCATAGGATTTGGTTCCCAAAACAATCTTTTTCTCTCTCTTCTTGCTTCTTCACTGGGGAGATACTAACAGGCTTTGCTGACCTTGGCTGCATCGCTTTTATTTTGGTTATAAGTACCTTGGTAACCCAGGTGCTGCTCTCATGGTTTAAAGGGACTTTTGGAGACCAAGGATTTTTCCTTTAAATAGTAAAATTATGATTTTATTTCCATGTGCTTTGCATGTATAGAACTTCTGGGGTTTTGACTTGTAGCCTGAAGAAACAGCACATACTGAGTTTATTTTAAATGGTTTCCTTTTCAAACCCTCAACCCACTCTATCTAGGAGAGGGGCTAAATTGTACCCTTCAGAATAAACAAGCCTTGAAGCTTTCATTTCTTTCTGACTTATCTCTGATCTGTTTGAAAAACCTGACCAGATCTTTCTTCAGGTCTCACAAAAATTCACACCAAGAGAAGTAACATTGTCACAGCCTGTCAACACATAGACGCTAAACAAAGAACAGAACAGATCAAGAGAACAGAGATGAAAAGCTTTTGTGCCCCTCTTCCCAAACTAATACTCCCAAAATGTGTTTGGAGAGACGGGGAAGAAGCCATTGTTTAAGCTAACACATCAGCCAATGTGATTATTTAACTAACTATCTCCATCCCCAGACATATCAAAGGAAACACAATGCCAGCTGAAAGTATTATGTAGCCTCCAGTGATGTGAAACACATAAGCTCTAAGGCATACAGTTTGGCTGAAGACTCCAGCTGGCACTGGTAGTTTTATTGTACTGTGAAAAACATGAAAGTCCTCAGATGCCCTGCTGATTGTGGGATCTGAGAAACTTTCCTGTATCTGTGTGACATGGATCATTCTGCAATGAACACACTCCTCTTTCTTTTCCCCTCCCTGCGGACGCAGACACAAGTGCATGCACACTGCCCACAGGCTTCAGTCCAAGAACACTTGGGTTAGGAGCCCATGTGCCCTTGTGCTTGGCCAGGGGAGGCATTCTTTGCCCAAGCCCTACAAAATCTGGTACCTCAACTTTCACTTGAAGGTGCCTGCAGCACATGTCAAGACCATTAAAGGCTGTGTTTTGTTTCCTAACTTTTCACACCTTTTCCTCCCTTTATGACATGTTTATTGGCCTTGAAGGGTGAGGAGGGATAACATAGGAAACCAAAGTCTTCCATTCAGCCCTGAATCAACTATTGTGCCTGTCAGCCTTATTTAAAGGCCGGTTGCACTCGGCATGGTGGCTAGCCTGTGTGAGCAACTGGAACCATTAATCCTTGTTCACATCTGATTTTCAGTAAAATCTAAGCCACTGGGCCCAGGGTAGTTAAATGCAGCTTGGGCAATTAGAAAAGAAATAATAAAAATTACAGATTAATATTATTTCATCTGAAAATAAATCTGCAAGGGGTTTTAGAGACTAGTGCCTAGAGGATTACAGCTTATTTGTGGAGCTTTAGCAGGAAACTGCTAATTATGACACCTGCACAACTTTCCTTGCATTAGACCCTGGGGATGTGTTGCCTTGCCTATAGAACTAGCCAAAGCCTCGGGCTCTGAATCCACAGCCATCACCTAAAGTGAGAACAGAACAGCCACAAGGCATTTGCACCCAGTTGAGAAAGGCTATCACACAGTTTAAACTGGACTTTTCCTTCCCAGACAAACTACTTCAGTTTTGAATACCCTTCCAAGGAGTTTTACCCTTCAGGCTCTTGTGAAATCAGCAATCTGATCCATCACAACGGCTTCCAGTTGAAGGGAAATCCTATATGCAGCACTAGAACATTGCAGGGAAAACAGATTCAAACTTATGGGAATCAAAGCAAATCATCTAATAGATGTGCTTGTAAACCAAGGGAATTTCACACAGAACCAACATGTCACTGACTATTTCAGATTAAAAGGGACATGTGTTGCTCAACTCTTGCCTTGATCCTCTGGGTGAGATGAATACTCATCTCCAGACCTTAATCAATACAGTTTTAGAAGTATTTTCTAAAGCTGCTGTGCTTGCATAGTTCAGTTCATGCTTTCCAGAACAGTGTTCACTTTGGCAATGTAAGAAACAGGATATTGTTCAAGAAAGCTGCATTTGAGGGTTTAAGTCAGGCAGTGGTTTAATTAAGATAGACTTGCAAAATCAGATAAGCTTGTATGTCTTGCAAAAATTAAAAATTCTAAAGTTCTAAAAATTGCATGGACAGGTACATTCTGGTTAAGACTTTGAGAAGAATCTGCCTGAACAGGTTTTTCTACACTGCCCACTGGTGATACAGTAACGAAGCTGGTGCCGAGCACTGGTGTGTCTACATAGCAGGATCAGTACCTCCTGAGCCACATTTATGTATTAGCCCTCCTCCTCCTCAGCAATTATTATCCTTTCAGCTTGTGTAGGGCTCTTGAATACAGCAACAGGCTGTTGTATGTTCCTGTTCCAGAGGTGCACTGGGGTATTTCTGCATGGTACTTTACACCACAAAAAGATATTCTGACCACCAACATCAAGCGTGCGGTATTATAGGAGGTAGCTACATTACGAATCCTATCATGGCACATTCCCCACAGCACTGAGAAAGCCTCCTTCACAGTTCTTACACTGAAAAGCTATCCTGATGGCAAATAACGACTGACTACTATGCTTCTTTTGGTTTGTTTGTTGTTTTGGAGTTTTTGTTTGGTTGTTGTTGTTTGGGTTTGGTTGGTTTCAGTTTTGTTATATTTAAATCTGCCCTCATCCCAGAGAATGCAACAGGCACTCTTTGGAGCCTCTGAGGCAGGCTCTCATTTTATTAACAGAAACATGTCCAAGGTCATAACTGGTCCTGAGGTCTCACACAGTACCACGTTCAGCAGACTGTGAAGTTGTCTCCAAACAAAAACCTGCCAGTGCCATGCACAGACAGCAAAGTCTGAGCCAGAACCAAAGCTCTCATCTCCTGAGGTCCTGACACTCCTGTGTAATGTCATAAGGTGTCTCACTCTCTGACTAGTGGATTTGCGGCAAGTCTGCTCTGACCTTATTGAAAGAGCAGTATTCAAACAATGATGAAGCAGTGCAACATTTTTTTCCTGCTGGGGCAGCCAGAGTTGACAAACAGGTGGCAGGACAAGGTTAAGCAATGCATTTGTAGGAGAAAGCTCTCCTGGGTTTATTTTCTTGTCTCTATCAATGACTTTTTGCAAATGTCTTAGCTGCTTTTTATCTCAAACTGCTTAAAACATGGGAGCTTTCCAAGTAATAATAAACTCCTTGTCTTCAGTTTATAACTCCTAAAATTGACAGAAGCCTAAAACACTTTTTTCAAGCCTGAAAAGGTGGCAGAGACACATATTGTGTTCTCAGCTCAAGAACTTCTGTGGCTGCAAGAAGAGGGAGCTGCCAATGTGCTCGCAGAAATAGCAGCAGTATTTTATTTATCCCTGGAATGCTTGGCCAGTATATTTTGCACTGAAGGAGCCAATTTATCATAAGAAGAAGAAACTGCTACCTCCACCCCTTTTAACATTGCCCATTGCAGAGCATGTCCCAGCCCCAGGCTGTGAGCCCTGCCTTCCCAGCATTTATCTGACTCATGGCCACATCTACTGTAGGAGCACAGCAAAGGGCTGATACATCAGGTGCTCTGAATCCTTCAGCTCAAGTTTATAGAGCCTGTGCCTCCTCTTCTCTCCTGCTTTCCTATCACAAAACCTAGGAACCAAATACCAGTCAGTCCTATTGCACCCTCTCATCCTTCCACAGCGTGCAGTCACTGGGTTTCTGAGCATCTATGTTGTAACAGAGGCATGGGAAGCAGGGGGTTAGGAGTGGGGGAAATGTGTACACCAAATCCCCCATCTGCATCCCAAAACAACAACTTTGGGGGGTGGGAGAGGGAGTGTGGTGCACACAGCAATACAAAAAGTGGGTTTGTGCCAGGCTCATCAGTGTGGCAGGGTAATAAGGTCAATATGAAAACAACTGGAAGGCACATTCCCCAGTAAACATGTGCTGAGTGAAAACGGCCCGACCTTATGTTGTAGAATCCAAACCCATTGAGTCAATTGCCAGAAAACATGACATGACCTTTCAGATTCACTGAGCATCAGTTCCAAGAGCAGGCTGCCGTGCTCTTTTCCATTTCACTGCTGCCCCCGGAGGGCCTCAAGTCACCTGAAATAATAGCTTGGGCTCAAAATCTGCACTCCTTTAATGAAAAAAAAAAATGCACATGGCATCAAGTTTGACCCTGGTGGCAGATTTTTTATAAGCTTAGCTCAATTTCTTTAAACTTAACAACTGTGGGGGTTTATTTATTTATTTTGGTTTTTAACATCTTCCCAGAGCTCAGGTTTCCCCACAGGCAACGCACTTTTGGCAATGGAGGAAACTTCCTGGTTTTGTGAACGAGGAAAATAATTAACAGCTAATGAGGTGCTCATTCCAATCCACAGTTTCCCTCCCCAAACAAGAAAGGAAAAAAGCTATTCCAGTTGGAACACAATTTGCTTCACTTTCAAGACTGAGAAAAATATAAAAATGTATTTTTGCCCACAAACCTCCAAAATCTTACTTTAATCCACAGAACTCAGCCATCTAGGAAGGGAGTGAAGGTGTACAACATTCCAAGCATTAGCAAGATGAGAGTTTGTGATATTAAGTGCAATTCAAAAATGTACTTTCCCTCCCACTGAATTACTTTCCTTGCTAAATCCTCATTATAATTTTTCTCCCCTTTTTACTGTCTCCCTGACAGACTGGTGGGGCTGAGATCTGAAATCAACTTCAGCTTTTAGGTGAAATATTTATTTAGGGAGCCAAACAAGAAGCTTTTTTGGATACTATTCAGACTTCCCCCTCTTCTGTCAAAAAAGCAGAGAGGAGAGGCAAGGATCTGTGCCGTCTGGAAATTGTATTTATTTTGACTTGAGCTGTGCCAACCTGCAGTATACAAATACTCAGTCAAAACTGCCTACCATCTGTGTTTATTGCAGAGGAATAGCAACATCCAATGGCCAGTTAAATGCAGGTTAATTGCAGGATGTGGTGAATTCCCTGGAGAGCCAAGTACATAGTTAGCTCCCCTAGTGTAATCTCTTTCCATTACATAAAGGAAAGCAAAAAGAGAAAGAACAACAATGCCAACCCACAGAAGAGCTGGATGCCTCTCTGCACGGAGAGGAGGTATCTGCAGGGAACAATAAGGGTCTATTAAATCCTTTCATTGGCAGCGGAGAAGTAAAATTAATCAGCTACAAAAGGTGGGACAAGTGTTGCTGCAACTCTATTGAAGTTCATGGAATCGTGGAAGGGATAAATTTAACCCAGGATCTTTCAGCGTCTGCATATTTGAAAGTGCCTTGTTGAAAAAACTGTGCATTCTTAGAAAAGAAAAAAGGAATGCTAGAGACTCCCTGTGAAATGCCATCCTTTTAATATCCTTCAACAGTCATACGTTCACAAGAGCCATATTGACATTCAACATTTTATTTCCTTGCATTTATAAAGCCATCTGGCCAAGATTTTCAAAGCACTGATGAATTGTGGGCAGCAAACTTCTGATCTTAAAAGACCCAGACTGACAAAGGCAGCACTAAAATCAGTGCTCTGCAGAGGTGTCTCAGGTTGGGCAGGACAAGATGCAGATGCTGTAGTTCATTCTGGAAGAAGGAGAGGAACAGCCTCTGGCCCATATGAGCCAGAGCAAACATAGCATATCTGGAGAAGGAGCAAGGAAAAGGGATCTACAGCTTCCTTACAGTCACAGCCTGGGATATACAGACCAAAAAAGGTACACAAATTTAAGGTCTTTAGGTTAACCTTAGTCTCCTCACAGCTGCAGTTCTATACTCTGCATTACATGTGGCCTAAAAAGAGCCACAAAACCCTTGGGAAAAAAAAATAGGAAAAAGAAAAATATGGGGTATGTGGTGTATGCAGAAGCCAGAAACTCTGGGTGGTGCTAGAAGAGGAGCTGAGAGCTCCCGAGGCCTTTCCAGAGAAAGTCCTTCCCACGTGCATGCTCCCAGTGCCCACAGCGCACGGTTTGATGCTGCACGGGGATGTGGATCTCTCTCAAAGTACAAAATCACAGGAAGGCTTAGCAATTGCAAACTAGGACCACATTTAACTGGGAGGGCTGAAGAGAACAGAAAGGAGGAACTCGAGGAACTGAAGCAACCTATTCAATAGAGGAAAGGCTGAGCTTTGGCATAGCTTCTCCATGAATGCTGCAGCCACACCCAGCCCAGAAAGGCAGCAGCCTGCTTCCACGCGGACCAGGCCTTACTTAGCCAGGCTACAAAAAACTCCAGAGCAGAGCCTTGGGTGAGATAAGGGCAAAGGATGAGACACAACACTTCAGGTGTACTCTGCAGGAGATTGGTATCACAAAAAGCCACATTATGTCCCTGGCATCCCTTTTTGCTCCGGGAGAAGCAATTCACTTCAGCCTTAAAACACCTACTTCCCACCTCTCTTGCAAGCTCTGCAGCTGGCACACTGGACTGGCAGAAGCGTGACCCCTTCCTTCCACTGAAGGAGAAGAGAAGCTATGCACCACCCATGCACCACACGAGACTCAGAGGGGCTTAATGGGGCAGTGGGTCCTTGCTTCCCCCACCTACTTGTGTGCACTCAGAATTTCAGCCTCTGAACTGTTAGCCTTTGGGGGGGATTAATGTGTTTTCTCCTTCCTTTCCACATTGCCAGTGGCGATGTCCTTCTCTGAGACTCATATTTTTAGAGCATTTTTAGCTCTTCCTCCCTCTTCTCCCAGATGTCAAAGCTGCCATTAAACCTGCCTGCCCAATTTATAAAGCTGAAGGCCTTTCAGCCAAGGCTTAGTCATCTCACGCCTCATCTCACTGAAGCTTTCTCCCCTCCAGGCTTCTGCCCTCATCCCCTCCAGTGCATTTATCCAGAGTCACCTACCTTCTATGCCATCCTCAGATCCTTCTGCTTCCCAGCCAATGCTCATCACATCAAAGTTTATTGTTTTCACATTCAGCACCTTGCACTTCTTTTTTCTTTTTTTTTTTCCTCTCTCCACTTCCCCCTCTTTTCACTTTCATCCTGGCTCTCCTCAGCTCTCCCAGGAGGCAATTTGTTCATTACTTTCTTCCCATCTCATACCAGAGTTTCGTCTATATGCCAGAAACCTGACCAGGCTTCGGTACTCTACCAGGTTAGATAGTTCTTCTTCACTTTGAAACATTAAAATAACCATTACCACCACGAAAAATAAAATTAATGTTACACTTCTTTCCTTCAGCTACATCCCTGCCTCGTGTGCTCACACTAGCTTCAGGTGGCAAGCTGTTCTTCTCAGGCCTCAAACCTTTTGGGCATAACGTTAAGATTATACATGATGCTTACTATGTAATAATGGCTGTGCATGGTCTGCCTGGAAACTCCTTTCTCTTGTACTCATCCAAAACCATTCTAGCTCCCTGTTTCAAAACCAAATCTTAAAATAGCTTTCCATATTATACCATTTATAATGAAATCTATGTAAGAGGTATAGGGCTGGATTCTTAAAAAAGCATAAAGCAGTATGGCTTTGCTGAATATGACTGGTTTTATTATGTTGAGTAATCAGCTGGGAAGTTGGCCCTACAACCTAATGCTTGAACAGAATCAAGTCACTCATTCTGAGTTTAATTCAAAAAGCACCACTGCACCCTTAGGATTTTACATTGTCAAATCTCTTTCAGAAGCTGAAGAGTCAGAGAACGTTTCTCTTCGTACCAGTTTCTCTGTTCAGAACAAGCAGTAGTCAGAGGCTCCACATATGCTGGTATTTAAACTGCTGAGTCAACGAGCCCAGCTTTTTGGCCTGAAGCTGACACCTATCACCATGACCCATGGTGCCCTCAATTACCTCTTGAATTAAAATGGAGCATAGCAACATGTTTCCTGTCTGACTCCTTGGGTAGTCTCTCACACAAGGTTCCCAACTGCAAAGTTCAATATTAAACGCAGAAAGTTCCAGAGGCCCAGAGAAAGATGCTACAAGCTTGAGTTCCTACAGTGGATTCAGTTACAGTGTGCAAGGGACGCTTAAGCACGGATCCCTGGGATAAATGAGAGAAAAGGGCCAGTACACTCAGCATGAGTGAAATGAAAAGCAGTCTCCAGCCTGTGCCGGCCACGCATATTTTGAAAAGCATCCCCTTCAGCCATTACCAACAAAAAGTCAGCAGAAACTTATTTTAGAGTCTGAAAAGAGAGAAATTTAAAGCATTTGGTGGCACAATCTGTTACTTAAGGACAAGCTCATTAAAAATGCAACATCATTTACTGAAGGCAAAATGCAGACATGCACTTTTGCATGTAAAGCAAGCACTTATTGAATGACAGGAACACCTTTCCTCCTGACTGGAATGGGAAGGAGTGTGGCTTTAATTGTGCTGATGGATGGCTGGCTCTCTGAAAAAAACGTAATAATTGGAGAAATCAGTCCAAAACCTCACACAAACCCATAAGACCAATGACTAAGAGATTGAATTCAACAAGCTACAGGGAGCTAAAGCAAACTTAGGAAGAACTGTATAATGGACCCTAGGCTGCAGATACACCAGGGGAGAACAAGGGTGGATAGTCTCTAGGTAGCAGTCTGAGCAGCACAACTCTGTGTCTTTAGGAAGCAGTAAACTTGTGAAGGGAGAAGAGGGACCAGACAAACTGAGTTGCAAAGACCAATGTCAAGAAATACAGAAACAGGAGTGGGGGAAATTAGAAATCAAGAGAAGCAACATAATGGGAAGATGAGACTGAAGAATGCCACTGTGATTGTCAATCCAAATCAGAGGGAAAGGAAGGGAGAAGGATCTGCAGCAGAGGAGATTCATTATTCTCCTTCTTCCATCAAAAATACTTCTTTTGCCTGACCAACTTCTTCAGAGTGAAGTTGAAATGTGCTAGAGAAACTCAGCTATGTGAGCCAGCAGTTGATCTTGCCATGTATTTATACTGTAAATAAATTTCTGACTTAAATCAAGTAGTTACTCCTCATTTTGATAGATCAGGAGCAAGCCCTTGAAAGTGAAAAGTGCTATAGAAGCATGAAGCATTTTCTTAAAACACAAAGAATAGACCCTGAACACAAACACTTGAAGCTCACAGCTATCAGTTGCCTTGCTACAAAGAGCCATACACCAAGTCACTTGAAATGTTCACACATATTGTATATGCTCTGTAAAACCTCTGAAAGTAAATGCAATAACCATTAAAATAATCATTACCAGACTAATACACTCTGTACCTTCCTAGATCTTTTGTAAGATGGTTTTAATCTGGCCTTCAGAGCCCTGGGTGTCCATGGGTCTCTCTAAAATGAGGCTCTGAAATTTAACAGTAAAAATATAAAAACCAAGAGAGCTGTCAAAAGGCTTAAATCCAAGAGTGCCTTTCCAAGATGAAAAAAGGGGCAGGGGAAGACTGGTAAGTTGCAAAGGGTTGAAAGTTTGAGAGGCTTGCAAAAGTGAGTAGTCCAGTCCTGCTACAACTCCATGGCAACAGCATACAACCACTGCATGCATGGAAAAGGAGGGGTGACAGACAGCTTCTCAGTCACATAATATCATTTGCTGGTCAAAGAATTTACTGCACAGTATCTCCAATATCACACAAGATTCAACAGACTGAACATCATTCCTAACTGCTCTGGCTTCACTGAATACATCTCCAGAAAAATGAGATCTGCCAACCCAAGTCCTAGCCCACCTGGCTCCTTAACAGTGCTTCCAAGCTTTTCATCTGGCAGCTAGAGAAGCATCCTCTCTGTTGGCTAACTGGAGACACATACTAGTATTAATTCATTCAATGCAAGCCTAATAACAAAGTAGAGGTTTATAAAGAAGTCACAATCTCTTCCAGATTGTTTTGCTCCTTTAAATTGTCCCAATGTAGCGAATATAAGGCAACAATAGAGGAAAGTTAATAAAGGGAAGAAAAAAATGTCCTATTTCAACACAAAAAATAGAGTTACATTTTTAAGATAATACAAGAGGCCCATATTTCTATTTCTTTGTTTTGTGTCTTATCCCCCACTCCCTGTTCTGCTTCCCTTATATAAAAAAATTGAAAAAGTGTTCAACACAGACTGTGTGGAAAGGGAATGGAAAGGAAATAAAAGAATCAGTATTCCTGGTGAATAATTTGGCTAGAGGAAAAAGACAGATACAGATCAGATTCTTTTGATATGTTAAAAGCATCCCAAAATGCCTATGAACTGGATGCTTTTACACAAATTATCTTTCATCATAAAAGTACAAAATACATATAATGGACAGCTCATCTCTCTCCAATGAATATGTAGCCACTAGCTGATAAGATAATAGACTAAACAGTGACCTGTCACAGACTTGACAATCATAAAAGTAGAGTTTAAAAAGTTGGTTCTCACGTCTCAAGAATTTAATGGGGAGGCACTAAGATATTCTTCCAGCCTTCAAACTCTGTTCATACTGTTCTGCCTTAAGTACAGCCACAGCCCGCAAACCTGCTCTATTTGGAGAAAGATACTGTTTGTACATACACCTCTCCTACAGCCTCAGCTCCCAGGAATGACTTCCCACTTAACTTTAGAATGACATTAGCATTACATAGTTCCTCTGAAGACAAAAAGAAGAGGGGAAAAAAAAAAGAGACGAAAACTCTTTTTATTGAGTGCAGCAGCCCAATTTGTTTTATACCCCAATCACAAGAGGCACCCGAGGCATCAGTGGATGGATAGGCTCCTAATAAACAATAACTATTATTGCAATGTGCAAACCAGATGAACTGTTGAGAAAAGAGCCTCAGAACTGGAAACTCTTTTACTGACACCCTTCTCTGAGTCACCCCCAGGATCCAGCCCCCCATGGGTTCCGCATCTTTTCAGTGTGGCATGGTACCCATGAGGACCAAGCATATTCCTACATCTCCTTCCTCAGGCACTTTCTTCCAAGGCAGGAAAGACAATGTACTTTTGGCCTTAATAATTAATCTAGCAGCATCTTCATTCTTGTACATGCATCACACATTTCTGCTACTTTTCCCCCCTAAACTGCAAAAGAGGCTGTATCTGATAGCTTGATTCTTCTCTTTTCTCAGTATTTCCCTTTGGGATCTGGCAGGGGTCACATGCAGATAGAAAATACTTCTGTAAACAATGCAGTAGGTGAATTTTTTTGAACACTACAGATTGTTTTTACATAGCTCACTGTCCTACAAGATGTCATGTTAGGATTGTGTAGTTATTGGTAAATATTATCTTTCAAATCAACAGCCACATGAAAATTAACAGTGCATGGTGCTCAGCCCTCAGTACTGATGGGTCTAGGGTCTGGGTACTTCCCACAGGCTTCTACTACCAACTTCAGGATCTCTGAAAAATTCACTGATCCTCACGATCGCTATTTTAAACCCTGAAAAACAGGAAGATTAGCTAAAAAATTATCACATTAATGAGGATCTAGCAGCAGCCTCATACAGGTACTAGCATCTCTTCTTATTAAATTAATAGAAGCTCAGCTTTTAAAAGGCATTTACATGCTTATTTCCACTACAGAAGTAAAAGTAAGGAAAATAAATACACTTGGGGGCACAGACCTGCATCTCCCAAGCCTTCTCTTTTTCTCCCCAATTCTCACCTCTTATTGTTCAGCCATTCTGCCAGGCCAGCAGCTCTCCTCCAGAGCTATTAAGGGCTCTGTTCAGATCAGGTAAAGTCATACCTTGTTTTGAGACAATAGAGTCACTGGGTTCTCACACACTCTAGGAGCACAAAACCAATGTTTTAACTATTTTGTGGCAAATTAGCAGAAAGCACTATATGTCTGAAACCCCCTTTTACCAGTCTTCTGGAATATACAAGAATCTGGTCAAGCTTAGGCTGCCTGGGAGCTAGGTGAGAGCTTACGTGATCACACCCCTGGCTCGTTAAGACACTTTCACAAAGGCTTTTTGATTTCAATTGCACCAGCAGCCTCATGCTGAAGGGTTACTTTTAGAATCAAAGGTTACTTTTACAATCTATGAGCTCAATGCAACATGAGCCATTTCTTAGTCACAGAAGGAAAAAGACATAGTTTCCCCCCCAGAACCAGTGGGGTATCATTCAACATGGGATCAGAACCTGAATACAGCATTAACGAGCGTACCAGGTACACTGCTCTATAGTTGGGGTTGTGGAGCTTTGTGAAGTCCTAGCCCAAGAGAAATAAAAAGGCAGACAAAGGGATGAAGCTGTGGCCTTTCGCAGCTGAATATGAAGAGATATATTCATCCTTGGGAACCAGTTGGTTGGAAGGACAGAGGATTTGCTAGATTGTTGTGCAAGAATGCAATGCTGAGGTAGCAGTTGCCTCTGTATCTCCTACGACTGTAACTGATGCTGCTTACTACTATCAGCAGAGCCATGGCAGGGGCCACTTCCTGGTGTTCTTCATTGCTCAGGGACATTATTCCAGCAAAGTCTCTCTGGCTTAATTTAGATGGCTCCACAGATGAATTAAGATAATCCAGAGGTTTCCACAACTGGAAATTATGAGAGGCAAAGTCCAGTCTAAAAATGCAGCACTTTACAATGGTGCTAGGCAGGCTGGACAGAGTGTCACCAGTGACTTTTAATCTGAAAGAGGCTTAAAAGGATAAAGTTCTACTGGTAAGTACTTCAGAATTCATTCCCTCCCTTTTTCTGCCAGACCCTTGATTGTCTGACTTTCTGTAGGTCATGAAGTGTCAATCTTT